>NC_041383.1:16741356-16749278 GCF_002162155.2 Triticum dicoccoides
CGAGGAACCCTAAGCTCTTTTTTATTGGAGAGAGGATGCGGTGGCGTTGCGTGTTCTCCGCATAAGTAAGCCATGGTGTAAAAAATCCATCAAAATAGTCGCCATTTTCTCGGAGCCATGGTGCCCAAAAACCCGCCGTTCCATGGCCCTAGGTCCACTAGAGACGAGGCCGATCGGCGGAGACGCCAACGGGAGGCCGAGGAACCATAAGCTCTTTTTATTGGACAAAGGAGGCGGCAGCGTTGCGTGTTTGCCGCACAAGTAAGCCATGATGTAAAAAATCCATCAAAACACTAGCCATTTTTTCGGAGCCGCGGTGCCCAAAAACCCGCTGTTCGATTTTTTTTGGAGAAAGAAATAGTTCTAGCAGATGATGTATATGTATTTGATGATGGAAAATTGTTTGGGCAAACCCAAATTTCTGGAAGCAACCCGCAACGGAAGGGTCACGCGCCCATGCCCACCTACTTGCAAAATTTAGGGTCATTTGTAAAATGTCCATACATAGACCATGTTCAACAGAGAGAGCATGTTGTTTCTCAACATACTTGAAATGACCCCAATTTTTTTCGTGGCTCTCCGTGAACAATTCAAGGCACCAAGTTGTTCTTGTTTTTGACAAATTTTGCATTTTTTAGAGTTTTCTCGGTCAAAAAGGCCGATAAATGGCCGTTCATGTCGCAACTTACATACGATGTTGAAAATCATTCAAAACTAGCATGGAGACTACCATAGGCATGCCCACCTACTTGAAAAAATTAGGGTCATTGCAAGCATGTCCGAAACTAGACCATGTTCAATGGATGGTGTTCGGGTTGGCCGAAAGGCTCCGTCTGACAACATGTTGCTTTGCGACATCCTTCAAATGGAACTAAATGTTTTCCACCAGCTTCAATGAAAAATTTAAGGCACCATGCGAAGTTCTTCGAGTTTTCGACAATAATTCTTGCATTTTCTAGATGTTCTCGGTGAAAACTGCCCGATAAATGGCCGAAGTTGACGCAACTTGCATATGCTGTCAGAATTCATTTAAACCTGGCATGGATTCCTATTGTAGGCATGCGATCCTACTTGAAAAACTTCGGGTCATTTGAAAGATGTCCAAAAAAGAACATATTCAACAGAGGGTGTTCAGATAAGGCGAGAAGGGTCCATTTGAAAACATCTTATTTTCCAACCTCCATCAAATGCCCCCATTTTTTGCACCAACTTCATTGACCAATTCAAGGCATTATGCCAAGTTGTTCAGATTTTTGATAAGTTTCGTATTTTCTGGGGTTTTCTCGATGAAAAATGGCTGATAAGTCACCGGACGTGTCACAACATGGAAACAGGTCAGAAGTCGTTCAAACCTGACATGGATGCCACATATGCCCGTGGTAAGCTGCCGGAAAAAGTTGGGGTCATTTATCCATAGTCCAAAAAAAAAACACCAGTTGAGAGGAGTGCTCTAGACTAGGCTAGACGGATGCATCTGTGACCATGTAGTTTTTCCTCATTTGTATGCTTTGGTTATTTGCAATTTTCATTATTACCAATAGACACGAACATTTCTTATATGCTAATCATTTCTTGAAGTTTGTCAACAATTTTGTAATTTCAAATTGTCTATGAAAATTTTATAAACTTGAAAACTTTCTCCAAATTTGCTAACAAATTCCCAGCAATTTAAGTTAAAAACAAATTGCAAACCACATACTTTTTCAAAATTATCAATTTATTTAAATTTAAATATTTCTCAAATTTGTGAACTAGAAGTTCAAACACAGGAACATACTTTGAACTTGCAGTGCATTTTATAAAATTTGAACAATATTATAAAACATGAATATTTGTTGGTATTTCAAACAATATTCCAAATTTCTAAACAGGTTATGAAAATAATAAGGATTAAAAAGGCGATAAATGAGTAGCCCAAAAAAGAGAAACTGTGTATGTTTCGCCCAGGCCTAGCACGCAGCAAACAAGATGGGCCGGCCAGTTTTCGAATAGTTAACAACGCCGGTATTGGGAACCTTCTAAAAGGTTCTTGGCAGGTTCTGGATACTGGCCGGTTTTTGGAACCTTCCAAAAGGCTTCCTTTTATTTTTTTTTCGTATTTTCCGATTCATATCTTTTATTGTTCTTCTTTCATTTTGCCTTTTCTTTTATTTTATTATCCTTTATTTTTTGTATTTTTCCCTTCTCATAATTTTTCTTTTTTCAAAAAACTGTTTCTAGAAAATTCACACATTATTTTGAATTTCATTTTTTTCCTATTTTCGTATTTTTTTAAAAAAATTCAAAAAATGTTGGCGTTTCAATTTGTTTTTTTGCAGTTTTCATGTTTTTTTACAATTTCAAGAGTTGTTCCAATTTTTCGAAGTTTGTTCATATTCTCAAAAATGTTCGTGCTTTCAACATTTGTTTGAAAATGGGAACTGTTCCAATTTTTTAAAACTTGTTCACAAATTTAAAAAGTTTGCGCCTTTCAAATATTTGTTTGGAATTTGCAAATATGTTCCTGTTTTTAACATTTTGTTCACAAATTCATTAAAAATCCCATTTTTCTAAGTTTATTCTTATTTTCATAAAAAATTTGCAGTTTCAAAATTTGTTCAGAAACTGAAAAATGTTCCTATTTTTCAAATCTTTTTTAAAAATTCAAAAAATGTTCACCGTTTTAAATTATTTCTTGGAATTCTTTAAAAATGTTTCCCTTTTCAAAATTTTGGGCAGAAATTCAAAAAAAAACTTCCTGTTTTTCAAAGTTTTTTCAAATTTCGAAAAATTTCATAGTTTCAGTGTTAATTTGTTCTTATTTTTCAAAACTTGTACACAGATATAAAGAATGTTCCAGGTTTTAAAATATTGTTCCTGTTTTAGAATTTTGTGCACAAATTTGAAAAATTGTTCAGCATTAAAAAATATATTTGCGTTTCTAAATTTTATTTTACAAATTCAGAAAAGGTTCCTGTTTTTAAAAAATTGTTCACGATTTTATTTTGTTTTTTGAAATTTTGTTTAAATTTTGAACAAACTAAATTTTTTGAGAACTTGTTCATGTTTTTCAAAAATCTTCCGAAGTTGAAAACATTTTTTTTGTTCTTTCCTAAAAATGGTCGCGTTTAAAAAAAGGATTCGGAATTTTATAAGATACTACTACAGTAATCGTTTTGGTTCGCTATAGTATCCATTCCGGTCTGCTGCAGTACCCGGTTCGGTTGCTATTATATCTTCTTTCGTGTGTTCTTATACATTTCGTTTTATTTAGACTGATGGGACCCAAGCTATTGCATAGGAAGATGATTACAATCAGAAATCAACATCTCCCGCAGATTGTTGGGCACATATCCGATCACCCGAAAATCACCACGGACCATGGCTTCTCCAGCTAGTGCATGAGCTACAGAGCTAGTCAGTGATCACTCATCTAGCACGGCCGATCGCGTTGCACAATCAGATTCCTAAACACGCTCCAACTTCAGTGACATCACGGCAGGTCTCGCTGCCAGCAGAGATAAATGGCCTTCCTCTGTGATCACGAACGACAGCTCCCGCATGGCTCTGACCTCTACCGGCGGCAAAGGCCGTGTCCGTATTTAATTTCACCATTTCATGCTTTCTATTATTACCAATGACAGCGTAGTTGAGTGGCAAGCAATGCAAGTAGGATGATCAGGTGACGAGGTTGCGAGTTCCATTCCTCATGCAAACTTTCCTCTTTTCTCTCGATTTTTACGCCGCGCTCTGAAATAGCAAAGTGGCCTCACGCCAGGTGGGCCGGCCCAGTCGTGTCTGGTCCCTGTGCGTCGTATCGGCGCACTTGGCCATATGCAGGCCACACATCGAAGGTCTTGACGCGGAAAGCATACTTTTAAAAAAGACCATCATACCCTTTATTATGCAAGGGTATGGTGTAATCTCAGTCGTCGATGTACTTAGGGAGAAGTGGGATGGGTATGCCGAACCAGAAGTGTTTTTCCAATAGTGCATCTCAGCCTATTCTTATGTTTGGACCAACCCATTTGGAAGGGAGGTCCAGATAATGGATGTACACGATACCCCTCCTGTCCTGGTGTGTTGCATCGAGTGAGGCGCTTCTGTGTTCTGTGCAGAGAGTGCGTCGATCAAATTCACCGCATCTCGCGAGCAGCATGGAACGATACTAACAAACTTCATAGCCTCGTTGGCTGGCCCATGTGCCCGAAATTGGAGTTTGGTATGCCGAAGCTGCGCAACGTGACGCACCCCTACGGCACGCCGGATGGTTGAAAAGATCACCAGGCGGCCGAACTGCTTGGCCATGGGCGTCGAGCTCATGAGCTCGACGCGGCCGGGCCCTGGATCTGGGCGTCATCTACGACCTCATGGCGACCGACCACATCCCCAAGTATGCAGCCTCGACCACAACGATAGCTTCATCAGATGTGCTATGGTGATGCCACTGATATGCTCAACAAGATCATCTTGGAGTTGGGAACTAACTTTTTGGTTCTCGATACTTCGATGCGTTGCGAGGAATCTTCGTATCCTGTTTGCATCGTGCTCAGGCTCAACAGGATCCTCATTGGAGATGTACCGAAAATTCCCGGGCATGTCTGTGTCATATTCAATGATCATGTTATGCAAGATGATGCTACATGTCATTATTTGCCATTAAACCTTGGGGTTCCAATACTCAAGAGGGCCACAAATGATGCAAAAGTGCTTCTTACGCACACGGAAAGCTCTCTTCACATCCTTCCTTGCCTGACTCTTGACGCACTACAAAGTGAGATCACTTGGTACCTTTAGGACGCGGGATTGTCTTCACAAATGTGTCCCACGGGAATAGATGCCATGTGCATGTACTAACCCATTGTGTACTTGGGACCATTGCCAACATAGTTGCTAGGAGGAGCATCCCCGACAACAAGCCAGGCGAACAGTGGTAATCTCAACAACACTTTTAGGTCACTACGAGAGCCAAGAAGTTCAAAGAATGAATGAAAGATCCATAGATCCTATGATGCAACGACCTCAAGAATGAGTGTTGGATCTTTGCAGTGGCCTTTGTACTGACCATTGCATCACGCAGGACAATTCTTTCATGTACAGTGCATGCAGTCAATTGACCTAAGCATCCTAGGCCATCCTCGTTCTTCACTCAATCCCAAACACTCTCGATGTCTTCATTAGTGGGTGACCTCAAGTACTCTGACCCAAAGATCTCAATCATGACTTTTGTGTACTGTCGAACGACCTCCAAGACTGTATCTTCTCAGAGGTGGACAAAGTCGCTAACGATGTCAGCCAGTCACCCATAGGCTAGCACTCGAGTAACCGCAATTCCTCGAAGGGCTCACACTTATCTCTCCGAATGCACTCCTCCTGGGTTTGAACCAATCATCATGCTTCTCCATAATTTTTGTAATTGTTAGAAAGAGACATTTGTGCATCCGAAATCCCCGGCGAAAATACTTCTCCAGATAGGTAGGATTGGGGTTGAAGTAATCTCTCATAATATTTTCATGGCCCTCCACTCTATCTCGATTGATGTGTATACGACCGAATTGTGATCCTCTTCTCGGCCACCAAAAATCCTTGTTGAAGGTCATGCCAATGGCCATTTTGAAGTTGTCATCGTCTTCTTCCTCCTCCTCCGACGAAGAGTCCTCGAAGATCATATCCCTCAACCTCTTCATCTACACTATAAATGACTCAGAGGTGTCACGGCCGGCCGGCGACGCTGAGATGAAAAGGCAAAAAAATCACCTAGGCAAGTCATCGAACACTTGAAGGACGAGGAGGTTCACTGATGGCCGGCGACGTTGAGTCGATGCACAAGCTGCTAGTGGTCGACGGGGCTTCGAGATTGCCAGTAGCCGACAGAGAGGCCCGAAAGAAGAAGATCCGGTTTGTCGTTCCGGCGATGTGATCGATGCCGCGGCGGTAGCGATTGAGTTTTATTTCGGCGACGACAATGACTAGCGACTGTCTCGGGGTGGGGCACGAGGGAGCGGAGTCAGTGGGTTGTTGGTGGAGGCCTTGGATGGTCGTCGAAAGCAACCCCAACTAGGACGCGACACGGGGTGGGGACGGCACGAGCACGGGGGAGAGGCCAAAACTTTTACTCCACAGGTGGGCGGCCAAGTATATTTGAGAGTCAGGGCACTGCCCGAGTAAAAAATCATCGTGTTTTAATAGTGATAGGGGTTCAGAGTTTCAATGCGTAAGTGTGAAGGTCCAGAGTTTCTTCAATCTATTTTATTTCACTACTTTGTTATCACATTGGAGAACTGAGCACTTGGTGAACTTTCACTCAAAATCCAACTCCAGCAGTTCTATCTAGTACTAGTAATTCTACACACAGTTTCACCGTCTACAACCAGACTTGGTAAATCCGGTCCCGGGGCACGTCCGCAGGCACTGACCGGGAACCCCTCAAATAATGTAATTCACATCCGGACACCTCAATTACCATATCTCAAATCCATACAAACTCATGCAACTACGTCGATGCACACGCATTGTCCGACTACTTCATCACACTGCACTAAACATGCCATCGGACTACCAAAATTTGACATGTTTGGCTACGGTGGAGTTCATCCATGGCTGCCCTTGCCCTTCCCGGCACCGCTGCCATCCTTCTCGCGGAAGCACCAGTCGAAAACACAGTACGGATCAAGCCGGATCTGCTCGTCGTCGAAGCTGCCCTCGCCGTCACTGTCCTCCTTCTCCTCTTTCGGTGTCAGTCCGGTCATGGCACATAACGCCCAATTCTGCTCTTGCAGAGGGCGCGTGTGTTCCTCGGCTGCTGTTTCTTCATAATGCGGGCGTGGATGGCTTCCTCTTCTGCGGCCGTCAATGTAGCCGCATCAGCCGCCTCTACCACCGCCATTTCTGCCGCGATACGGCCCTCGGTGGCCCTTATCCTCTCCTTCCCAAGGCGGGCCGCCCGTTCCCGGTGGGACTCATACTCTACCAACCGGTGATGGAGTAGGAGAGGTGTTCCGGCCAGGACCGCGAGGATCTAGCACCAGAGGACCCGAGCGCCCGGTGAGCCGACACTATGGTGTCGCGGTGGACGTATCCGTCCGTCGGCCAGGCGCTGTCCTCCCGGGAGCGGCGGAGTGCAATGCGGATCTGGACTGGTCGGAGTTAGATCCGCTCCCTGCCATGCCGGAGAAGGCCAGAAACTGCCGGAGGTGAGCTCAGGTGGTGGAGGGGAGTGGACTGAAGAGGCTAGGGTTTGCTCCGGCGAGCAAATGAGGAAGAATATAAATGGGGTTGGGTGGGCTAGCTCGGACGTGGCGAGCGTGCTCCAGCGTGCCCGGGCGCCCTCATATCCGCCCCATATTTGGGCTGGATAGTGGGGTGCCGGTCAGCCTGGGCATTTGAGGCCCGTTTCAGGCTTCCGTCTGGGTCGAAAATAGGTCGGTGACCGGGCGGCCCGCCCGGACGTATGAGGCGGGTTTGAATGGTCTAGCTGTAAATGCTCTAATAAATTCCATATCTGTACTTTATAAACTAAGCTAGGGGTGGAGGGGAGTGGACTGAAGAGGCTAGGGTTGGAGGCGCATATATAACAAGTCTCCCGATGTCTCCTTCGTTTATGGGAGTAACTAATTAACGAGTGCTTTTTTGGGAGCCTCGCAACGATCAGCGCCACTTGGCGCGCTCACAGTCATTTGCCACATGTCGCGCTCTGGGCGCTTTCTCTGGATTTTGTTTTTTTATTTTTACGCACGCGTTTTCGGCTTTTAAAAAGGTTTTTTGCGGAAAAAAATGCATTTTTTTCGCGAGAGGCACGATTTTGCTTTCGCCAGAGGCACGGTTGTGCTTTCGCGAGAGGTACGGGCGTGCCTCTTTCGGAAAGGAAAAAAACGCGTTTTCTGTTTTTTTTTGTTTCGCGAGAGGCACGGTTTTGCTTCCGCCAGAGGCACGGTTGTGCTTTC
>NC_041383.1:16750044-16794513 GCF_002162155.2 Triticum dicoccoides
TTTTTTTTTCGCGAGAGGCACGGTTTTGCTTCCGACAGTGGCACGGTTGTGCTTTCGCGAGAGGCACGGCGTGCCTCTTTCGGAAAAGAAAAAAAATGTGTTTTTTGTTTTTTTTTCTTTCACGAGAGGCACGGTTTTGCTTTCGCCAGAGGCACGATTGTGTTTTCGTCAGAGGCACGGGCGTGCCTCTTTCGGAAAGGGAAAAAACCCGTGTTTCCGGTTCGGTTTTTTCGTCGGTTTTTTAATCCGGTTTTTTCGTGAAAAAAAGATTGTCAAAACCTATCAACATGGGATCTAGTTTTGAAGATCTCGACGCGAGCAATCCAATGACGAAAGCGGTTCGAGATTTGAACACACGATTTAAGAGATAAAACATTTTGAATAAACGGATCTACGAAAAAAAGGAAAAACTCCCAGGTTGCGATAAGTGGCGCACATGCAGCGCCCACTTGTCGCAACCTGGAGAAGTTGGAGTGATCTCCGCAAGGAGTACTCCTTAATTAGTGATTTCGTTTGTTTATGTGGTCATCCAGGGATCTAAATGGGCCTTATCCTATTCCGGCCTCTTCTTTATCCTATTTCAATCTCTTCTTTATGAATCAAGAATCTCGCGGGAACAATTCAGGACGAAATAGGTGTAGATCGGAGGAGGCAAATTTCGGAGCTATCTAGATGTCATAGGACCATCCATACGACGATGGTCGGTTAGGTGCCATTAAGCCTGTGCATGACAACCCGACCCGAAGGCCCGAATACGAAGCCCAACATCCGGGCCGGGTTTGGGCTTCACTTTATAGCCTGAAGCCCGGCCCAAAAGCCCAAAATGGTCATATACATATATATATATATTTGAAATACAGGTATAATATATTAATATAATATATATCCTGAATTTATTTTATTTAATTAAAAAATGCACTGTTCATGTGCTTGGTCCAGGTTCAGGTTTGGAATTTTTTCTTTGGGTTTTGCCAAGCCCGGCCCGAACCTGACCCGGCCCATGAAATGATCAGGTTTAGGTGCCATGTAAAGGAGGAAAACCAAATTTATCCTCTTACAATTTTTAGGGGATCGGTTATAGATGCTCTCTGTTCCTAAGTCCGTCACTGATCCACGGAAAGGATCTCAACTACCCCATCGATTGGTTACGCTTACGCCGGTCACACCGGAGACTGACGTCAAGCGCGCTGTGACTAACATCGGGGATCCCTTGTTAGTGTGAAACGTGGAGGTTCGTCGCCACGGAGGACATCACCGTCGGGACGGTGACGAATATGCTGTTTGATGTGCCAGAAGATGGAGTTCAGGGTGAAGCTCAAGAGAGTTGCCAATGCCTCCGTAAATGGCACGGCTGAGGGGAGCCACCGGTGGGTCTCCGGCAAGCACTCCGTCTGCAGGACAGCAGCCCCATCTCCGTGCTCTTCGAACCATTGCTTACAGTAAATTGCAGAAAACCACCACTTTGAGGGCTAGGTTTTCAGAAAACATTAGGTTACAGTTTCTTGACAAATTGCATCATGTCTTGTATAATCTTTTTTGCAAAAACCACTGATTGGCGGATCTGGCTCGGTTAAGTGCATTATGACAGATGGGCCCCCTATTTTGCTGATGTGGCACAGCGTTTTACCAAAGACAACATTAGATGGGTAAAAAAGCGAAAACACCCCCAACATTTTTGCCAAAAAGCGAAAACACCCTCCCCGATTCAGATCGGGATCTGTCTCTCCCGCACACCATCGCCGTCCTCCTTCCGCTGCCGGTGCAGCCATGCTGTGGGGCTCGAGCAGGACACATCCTCCGTCGTGACTGAGAGTAAAAGCGGCGCGAGGAAGCTGCTGAGGCAGGAGCTGTCGTAGGAGTCGGGAAGGGCAGGGGCTCGGGCTTGACGGCCGCGAAGGAGCCGTCGGGGAGCCAGTCGCAGGAGAAGGCGTCGCGGAAGGCGTCGTCGACGACCATGTCATCGGCGTCGTTGGGCCGGAACGGGAGCGACTCGCTCCACTGGTCCGCCACGAGGCTGCCGAAGCTCGCGCTCCGGCAGTATGCTGGCTGCGCCTGCGCCACCGGCTCCTCCAGGAGCTGCTGCCGGATGCTGTCCAGCGCCACCGCTACCGCCGCGTCGGACGACCAGCCGCCAGGCCGTCCTCACCTTCCTCCGCCGGTGCAACCGTGTTGTTCAAGCAAGGACGGCGGCAACGCAATGGCCGACCCGCCACGCGACCGTCGCTCTGCTCCGCCGGCGCCATCGCCGCTTTGCTCGCTCGGTGCCGCCGCGCTTCGCGCAGGGAGGAGACAGGAGTCTGCACTCCACGGCCACCGAGGACGGAGAAGGAGAGAGGAGGCCGCGGCATGTCACGCGAGGGAGTGGCTGCCCGGCCTCGTGTGCGTCGGCACCGAGCGAAGGATCTGGCGGCGAAGGGAGAAATGGGGATCGAAGGGAGAGAAGGGATCGAAGGGAGTGGGGGCTAATTGCATTTTTCCTTTTTGATTCAGGGGTTTCTGTGTAAAATGTAAGGACTAGTTTGTAAATTCATATTAAAATTGATCTGGCACAAAATGTTATGCCACATAGGCAAAAAAGGGCCCCACCTGTCATAAGCGTGATCAAACAAGGCTTATCCGCCGATCAGTGGTTTCTGCAAAATGTTTACGAGAGATACGGTGCAATTTGTCAAGAAACTGTAACCTAGTGTTTTCTGAAAACCTAGCCCTCAAAGTGGTGGTTTTGTGCAATTTACTCCATTGCTTAACTAACTGACTAGGATTGTCTTCTTCCTAGCAAGACCTCTCTTGATTTATATGGAGTAGCAGCTCTTTCTCATAGAAGAGGAAAAATGGGTGAAGATTGAGCAGTTTGGGCACTATGATGATCAAACAGCACAAACAAAAATGGATGGCAATCAAGACTTTTACAGGAAAGAATTCGATGCCTGCCGGCCCGACCGTAGGCGGGTCCTTCGGCTGCATAGATCCGACCTATGTTATTACAAGATCTGACATGAAGCATAATTAAGGGGAAGATGTTCACAAACCATGGAACAAAGTTGAATCTGATGAAGATTTTTTAGTGTACTAGTTCTGCTACTGTACCAGTGCACAATAAGAGTATAAGACCAAACAAGTGCACTCATGTACAATTTAGGCCTCCATACAGTATTCTGGCAGTTATACTGCCATTTTACAATCACTTTAGCATTAGACAAGTAGGACAAAAACCCACCTTCACAACTCACAACCTGAAATCAGAGATCGCAGTTTTCCCATCTAACCCGATGGAGAAGTAATGCTTCACGTAATCTCTGACAAGGGTCTCCCTGTACAACGGCGGGTTCTCATTGGACAACAGCTCCTTGATTGGACCATACATCCTCGTCGAGGCAGGGTGGAATTGCGTGCTGAAGAAGCACGCGATCGATACCCTCGGCGCAGTGTTCTTCGCCAAAACTCTATGTTCCACACTCCTGAACCCGTCATTGGAGACCAGCTGAACATTGTTTTACCAAAACAAAACAGCTCAGAATGATCAGGGATGACACCCATATGTTGAACAGACAATTCAGAATGAGATGTATCACAATATAGATACCTGTAAGAGATCACCGATGTTCACGATGAATGCTCCAGGTGTCGGTGCGACATCGACCCACCGGTCATCATGGAGGACTTGAAGGCCGCCAATTTCGTCTTGGAGAAGTATGGTTAGGAAGCCATAGTCTGAATGCCGGCTTGTCCCGATGGCGAGTTCAGGCTGGGGGCATGGAGGGTAGTAGTGACATACTATCACCTGTCCTTGGTTGCACTCTATATCTGTCAGGTAGCTCGGTTCGAGCCCAAGAGCTTCCGAGAGCAGATCAAACAAAGTTTTCCCCAAGTCCTTTAATTGCTTGGCGTATTCAAACAACACATCGCTGAAAATCAACATGTTAGCGCCGATTTCTTTTTTGAAACAGGTCATTTACATAAGCTTTACTGAAAATTCACAACAAAAAGGGCTGGGAAGTGATTTCACTGGACAATTTAACTCTTGACATGTTTTCAATAGTCAAGAACTCACACTAACAATACATACTCCATTGAGATATAAACTACTCCCTCCGTTTCTAGATATAAGTCCTTTTAGAGATTTTAATAAAGACTACATATGGATGTATATAGACGCATTCTAGAGTGTAGATTCACTTATTTTGCTCCGTATTTAGTCCGTATTGGAATCTCTAAAAAAACTTATACGTATTTAGGAATGGAATGAGTAACCATTAGTACTACCTGTAGATTGCTCATGTGATAAAAACGCAGAGAAAGACAAGAAATGATATTTGCAATAGTATCTATGATAAAGAAAATAGAATACATATTAATAGTAAATCTCATTTACCTACTACAGTAACTAGTACGGTTTAAGAAGAACTTATTTCATTTCAATGAGAAATATCACATTAATAGAAACTGTGAAGGTGTTTCCATTCCCACCATGAAAATCATGCAATCATCATATACTCTCAAGCAAGCAATCGAATCTCCATGAGGAATTACAGTTAGGGAACCTGCAGAGCACTCACCGGCAGCTATCCGGCAGGTCGCCGGCGTCGGGCGGGTCGGGGGCCATGCGGAGGTAGAGCGTGTCGCGCCAGTTTGCCACCGGCGACTGGTGCAGGTCGAAGTTGCAGTGGTACTTGACCGCCTTGTCAGGCTCACGCGAGTAGAGCCTGGCCTTGTCGCTGCCCTCGCAGCCGTCGGCTTCGTGGAATCCCCGCACCGCCTCCGTCGCCGCGGCCATCGACTCTAGAGGCACGCCATGACCCGTTATCTGGAAGAATCCCCACTCCGCGGCCGCCCGGCGGACGGCAGCCACCACGGCGGCGCGGTCGGAGCCGCCGAGGTCGATCACGGGAATGGTCGCCGCTGCCGAGGGCGATTCTTGGAAGAGAGCTTGCGGTGGCGGTGATTCGTCGTGGTGATGGTCGGGGACGCGGAAAATGCGGGGGAGCTGCGTGATGCCGGAGGCGGCAAGGCCGCGGACGCCGGAGCAGGTGGTGTCCAGCGCTCGGAGTTCGGCCGTGCGGTCGTACGCGGCGGACATGGCTGCCGTCGTCGACGTATCCTGGGCTCTGGATGACTGGATGGTCTGCAATTGCCTCCTCTCTGCTTCCTCCGCATTTATACTGGAGTACTCCGTAGTCTACTTCGCTGTCAACTGTCACCAAAGTTTCAAACAAGGACTGCTAATCTTCTAGAGTACTCCGTAGTAGTATTGCTATAAAATTCCTCAATAGAAAAAGAAATATATTTGGTCTAGTTTTGGCTTGTAAGCTTAAAAACCGGACAAATCAGAGACTGAACATTAATTAAAACCAAACAAATTTGGTCCCTTTAGACAGTCTGACAACCCCATCAAACAAAAAAAGGGAAAAAACAGTTAACTAGAAAAAGGAAAATATGATAATATTGAAAAAGGCATGAATCTTTGCGAATAATTATCAAATTATATATGGTTCGACCCTCCTCCTCTTCCCGGGCTTTGGGGCCGTCAATGAATAATATTGGGCATGTGCTCAGAATCATATATATGATCGACCCAAGTAGTTATCTATCGAACCACACACACGCAAAATCCTACCCGCCGAGTATGATCATGACTTCTTGAGTTTAGCCTTTGATTTAGGGGTTTGTCCTGTACATGCAATTTATGTGAATTTAATTATTTTTCTGTTCTAGTATCTTTTTGATTGTTTGGATGGGAATTTGGATAGTTATACTTGTGCGACCTGCTAACCGTGAGACCTGGTCTCATATAAAAAAAAAATCCGCAACATAGTGACTTTGGTTCTAGGACTTCTGTTGTCAAATCTCAACTTTATTTTTTTTCTGTGATACTAAATATTAATGCATTGCTTATTATTTTTCTTTGAAGCTACCTCTCTATGACTACTATATTCGCAATTTCACTTCATAATAAATGTGGACTTGAGATTCAGAAGTTTGGTGCTATTTTTTATGTTTTGTATTCGAATACCCGATTATTCGGTGTTATTTTGTATGTTGTGCACTCAAACAGTTGATTGTGTGGTCCTATTTTATATGTTGTTCTCCGGTTCCTCACAAAGGTTCTAGCTCCGCCACTAACCTCAAACACACCATGTGCTTAGGTTCAAATTGATGAGCATCTGCATTCATCTCAAAGTCATCCGGTAGTGTGCTGATAATAATCCATTATGTTAACAGAGCGTGAAAAATAGTAATGCACATGTCTTGAATTATTCTCTCTTTGTGACTAAAAAGATAATGTTCTCCCTTTGTTTTTTCCTCATTTATGTCATATATCATATCTTTACATTGATATATCCAAGGCTTTATTCTTTCATCTTTCACAAGACAATACTACCATGTGGCTACCGTTTCATCCGCTAATGGTCTCGCTTCTTAATTAAATCCAAGTGTTATGACCAACCAATTTCCTATTAACCTATGCTTACTTGCTTCGTCCATAAAAGTAAATTTGAAGCAACATGCATGTCAAGTACACATGAAATCATCGATCCTCTTAAATTGTAATAAGGTGAAAGAATGAATCATCTATATATTAAAGAAAAAAACATTTGCTGTTTCTTTGTGTTGGTTTGGGAGAGGCGATTTATCACACACACATGCAGCGACATGGACATTTTGGGCCACACGATGGCATCAAAATTCAATAATGTGTGCATGTGTTTAGGGCTTAATTACTTCGGGTGTGGTTCATGCATGTAGTGTCTGGCAGCTTTTGGCAAAAGAGTGATACTCCACCCACCCCATCTCTCATGTTTTTCTTCTTACTTTCAAATTTGTTTCTATTGTATCTTTTGGACCAAAAGTCCAATTTATATTTCGTTTGTATATTTGTGTTCCTTGTGATGACAGCTTTGAAACTAGATATCTTTTGAATACGTTTTGAAAAGTCTTAAAAAATTCACCAAGTTTTGACTACTAAAACTTGATATGAACGGATAATAAATTCACCAAGTTTCAGAAAGTAAAACTTAAACACTAAACCCTAACCTCTAACCTCTAAACTATAAGCCCAAATCCCAAAACACTTACCCTAACCCCTAATCCTTGAAAGAAAATGAAACTTGGTAAAAACTTAATTTTACGACTATCAAGTTTAAATATTTAGAACTTAGTAAAATTTTAGAAGTTGCCAAAATGTACTCAAGAGTGTTTTTTTTCCTTGTCACAAGATTCAAAAACATGCACATGAAAATTAAATTGAACATTTTGTTAAAAAGACATAATAGATTCAAATTTGGAGATGAAATAAAGAAAAACATGAAAGATGAGGTGGGTGGAGCATGCAACTCTGCCTAAAACTACATGCATGACATGTAAAACGCATGCAAATGACCAAAAACCTTTTGAATATAGAAGTAATCCGGTGGCCGTATGCATGTGTACGCCGCCATGCGTGCTCCTAGGAATATAAGGTTTGGGTTACGCTTAAGTCAAGTCTTCTCTAAAAAAGATGACATGTATACCATACGTAATTTGATCCAGTTTGAATGACGTGTATATTTGTCTTACATATGACCAAGAATGCATTGGAATCAACGTCACAACAATGCATGTGAGTCATCATCTGTTGGCTGACGGCCCAACAAATAAGACAATGTGTTTGTATATTTAGCAATAGGTTTGTTTGGCTTGATTGGGACGTTCACGGTCTACACGATGCTACACAAAGGCCGCATACAACTCACCTTCTTTTGCGGAAGGCTAAACTAATTAAGGGGCTCGATGAGCCATTATATTGGCTTGTCGGTCACGACAAACACACCATGCTTGCATAATTGAGTGGTTAAGTAGTGGACAGTTTTAACAACATCACTAAGTGCAAGTATTTTAAAGACCAATGGACCGGGAGTCCTTGTCTTTCATTCAGTCGTCTACACCCAATCAAGCCAAACAGACACAATTTACTAAGTGCAAGTATTTTAAAGACCAATGGAACGGGAGTCCTTTTTATTCAGTCGTCTAGCCCACTCAAGCCAAACTAACAATTTTACTAAGTGCAAGTATTTTAAAGAGCAATGGGCCGGGAGTCCTTGTCGTCGATATTTTGTCAGATCGGGCTGGTATGTAGTACTACCATCGTCCTGGTTTATTTGCCCCCTTCATATTTTGTGCCAAAGTTGAACCATAGATCTAACTATTAAAATGTTAATGCATGTCATGAAAAATTGTATTGTTGGATTCGTATTTGAACATAGCTTTCGATGATATTATTTTTCTACATATAACTTATATTTTACTCCCTCCATCCCAAAATAAGCTTCCGATGATATTATTTTTTCTACATATAACTTATATTTTACTCCCTCCATCCCAAAATAAGTGTCTCAACTTACTAGAGCTAGTACAAAGTTGAGACACTTATTTTGGGATGGAGGGAGTATTTGTTAAAATCATGATGAAATTATGACCCAAAGTACAAGGGAACTAATAAACCAGAATGGAGGCAGTAGTATATCTAGAAATAAGCACATGACCGACTCGAATTTTCTGACCTTGTAAGCTAGCTGCTTTGTGCAAAGCGGAGTGGAGCCCTTTTCCCCTCATTTGCAAATGACATCATGGGACATGACGCCATGTGAAACATACACTCCCACCATTCCAATGAAAGTAAGGCACACATGCATCACAAAATTTATCTTTGATCAGAAATATGACTAATATATAGTTTTGTGATCCAAAATTATACCTTTAAAATATTTTTTCAAATATAAATTCAATGGTATAATTTTATCACATATAAACCATATTTGATTGGTCTAATTTCTGGTCAAAATGAATTTTGAGATGCATGCGTGCACCTTATTCATTGCAATAGAGGGAGTATATATGAGTAATATTGGGTGTCCTTTTGGTTTTTGTGGACGAGCAAACTGCCCTGTTTCAAGCTCGCATGGTTTCATTAGAACGCACAAAAGAAAATGTACGTCGTGGAGAGTTCATTGGTGTGCAGGGTCCATGTCGCGTCACATCATGTACAACAAAGAAAACAAGCAGAAAGAATATCATGACGCATAACCCATAGTGTCACCCACAAAGAAAAAAGCATAACGCATGTGTCCGTGAGCCCCTAATGTTTAAGTGTGTGCGAAAGAGAGCCGGCGCGTCACATGATGTACTTGGGGATGGACGGACGGTGGAATTCACAATTCATAACTCGAAACTGGAAATAGCAGTTTTCACATCTAACCCAACACCGTAGTAATGTTTGATGTCACCAATTTCTCCCTGTACAAGAGAGAGTTCTCGTTGCCATGACCAGGAAATAGCAGTAATATTTGGTTTTGCAACCATTGTACGATTACTTGGTGGTCATGACCAGCAAATCTTCCGAATTTCCAAGGTCTCAATAACATATGCAAGTGCTGCTTTGGTTTAGCTGACGGCGGCCCAACAAACAAGACGTTGCATTTGTATATGGCAGTAGGTAAACCCATTGTGATGCCAGCCAAGCTAGATGCTGTCCGCACGATGCTCGTCGATTTTGTTTGACATTGCTCATCGAGCCATGTGTTATGCGGTTGTGCCTTTTGCCAGAAGTACCTTGAGACAAATTAGTTACTGTGACTCAGCTGCACAAAGACTTTGTTTTAATTTGACTGAATAGAAAACCAGGACTCTGCGTAGGTCTTGGAAATATACATGCACTTGGCAGTATAAAAACACTCCACTGCCTAATAACTACTCAATTATGCAAGCCCGCTGTGTTTGTCATGACGCGTGATGCAATTGGGAAGTGTTTTTCATACATACCAAACGATTACAAAATAACCAACATATTGTTGGACAAATTCTCCACCGAATACAAAATCATACGCGTATTAATGAGCAGCACTGCCCCATGTTCTTAAATGGTAATCGACTATCTAATCAAATTAGGTTGGGATGCTAAGAAATACGGACCAAGATTTGTTCGTACATACTTCCTCCGTCCGAAAATACTTGTCATCAAAATGGATAAAAAAAATGTATCTAAAACTAGATACATCTTTTTTTATTCATTTTGATGACAAGTATTTCCGGACAGAGGGAGTATCAATTAAGGTCATTGCATACGCAGTCTAGCATACGTAGCATAGCATACGCAGCCTTAACTCGTCACACACCCAAAAAGGTCACACCTCAGTATGGGAAGCAAATGGGCGAAGCTGTCCCTTTTCAATCATTTATGCACTAGTTGTATCCCACTGCTCAGTTTTTTTTCCTGACAGCTGTAACAGTAGGGGAGCCCCTACTACATCTTTTTATATTAATAAAGGAAAACTGTACAGATTACATATTTACGTGAACCACCACCCTGTTGGGTGTGGATGAGCATAGGCTTAAAAACTATCTAGGGTTTCATTCAAGGGGCTGTATTAAGAAAAGAAACAAAAATCTGCCTCTTATTATCAGAAGTTCTATAGACTAGGTTGGAGAAGTCCTGTCTAAATCTCTGTTTCCAGGATTCAATGGAAGGAGTGATCCGGCGGAAGTAGTTGTTGGTGCGTTCTTTCCAGAGGCTCCACGCCGCACCAAGAATATATCCATGAACATGGGACTCCTCCAAGCTGTCTTAGCCTGCTCAATTAGATAGAGTCTATCTCTTGTGCAGCCCAACATATCCCAAGTTTCTGCCAGCATTCGACACTAAAAGAACAGTGAAAAAAAAGGTGTTCCATTGTCTTTTCAGTATGATTTTCACACAACAGGAAAGCCAAGTTATTTCCCACTACTCAGTTTTGCCATTAGAAATTACAACTTCTTAAAAATGCCATTGCTTTGTGAGAAACTAGCTAAAAATATCATTAGACACTTAACAAATGCCATTGTTTCGTTAAATGTTTTCCCAAAAATGTCATTAGACACTACTACTATCAGGTCAAGCTTGTTAACCATGTTATATGACCAAAGTACCCCTAGTCCCACGTGTCAGCTCTCTCTAGATCACAATGATAAGTGTGGGCCGCACTTGTCATGAGTAAGCAAGTGAATAATTTTAGAGGAAATAAGAACACTGCTGGGGATCGAGCGGGACCCACACTTATTCATAGTGAGATAGAGGGAGAGCACACTTGTGTCTCCATCCGTATTTTGGTCATATAACATGGTAATCTGGCTTTGAGCTCACAGTAATGATGTCTAGTGGCATTTTTGTGCTTGCGGTTAACGGAGTGATAACATCTTTTGAGCACCTAAAAATTCTAGTGGCAAAATTGAGTAACGGGACACAACTAGTGGCATAAATGATATTTTTTTCTAAAATAACACATATCTATTATAAAGATTTTAAGTATAAACTACCTCAAATATAATAAAATTACATAGAGGGCCATGTATGATCGCGATCACTGTCGTCACCACAACGAACTAGCAACACCCTGCTATCACCACTCCCATACTGGAGCCGTCTAACCTTGTCGATGACATCTGAAAAGTCTTCGTACACGCCCCTAAGTACCAGCACCCTGGAGCCACAGTCGTACCATTGAAGCCTTGAATTGATCTGTAGAACCTAACATCAAATCTCGCTGTCACGTACGCACGGCACAAAATAATACCCTCGCTGCCCCGAGGAGCCGGCAGGAGTCTACGTCGGAGGTCCATGTAACCGACTTGTTCAAGCGGAGGCCTTTTCCACAAGGTTCATCCTGGATTCGGGTGTACCCATATTTTAGGACACAGTAAAACAATATATTCTTAAGCTTTATTTAAAAAATATCAAGCAAATAGGTATCATTGACAAGCTTGCCCATGCCATCTTTTGTAAAATAATATGACCATATGTAGCCTGACGAGAAATCAAGGATTCAAGTTTCAAAAAAATTTATTTTGCATACTATAACAAACAAAAGCAGACTGATCTGGTGGTCGTCGGATTTCCATGTAAAGCCCCTGGCCAAATCTGATGCCCGTTGGGCAGGACCTTTCTTTGGAGTTTGACTAACAATTTTTATGGGTGTTTGACTAGTACGTTTTCTTTTCTTTTTAGGGGTGGACAATATCATTCATAAAATCTGATGGGGGTGCCGGCGAGGTGAACGAAAAACTAGTTGGGTTTTTTGGGAGGTGGTGACGAGACCGAAATACCAAGGAGGTTTGGCGGGCAACCCTCCCCAAAAAAATAGCAGGGCAATCACGGAGGTTAAGGAAATACTTAGTCATTGACTGACCAGGCGAATTGGGGATGGCCAATCAACATTCATTTGACTAGAACGTAGGCATAGTTAGTAGGTTTTGGGTTTGATAGGCTGGAGTATCACGGACAGGTCGAATCCATGAGGCATTTGTTCGACTTGGCAAGAAGAAAATCCTAGATGACGCACGTTCCGTCAAGTTGTCGAGGCTTCGCACAGGCTTCATGAGCAAGCGATGCGATCTATGCCGACCCGTGAATGGTTGCAGCGATCCCGGTTCAGGGAACCTTCTAAATGTTCCCAGATGGTTTTTCCTGGTTTTGGAACCTTCTAGGGGGTTCCTGAACATGTTTGTTTTTTCTGTTTATGCTTCTTTTTCGATTTTATACTTTCCTGTTTCTTTTTTTGCTTTTCTCTCTTTTCCCTCTTTTTTGTTTCATTTTCTTTCTTTTTTCTTCTTTTTCCAATTGTTTGTCTATATGTTCGGATTTTTCAAAAATTATTCGCAAATGCCTAAAAATGTTTGTGTTACCAAAATAAATTCATGTTTTCATATTTGTTAGGGAGTTTGAAAAAATGTTCACGTTTAAACAAATATTCTTTTTTTAAAAGAATATTTGCAATTTTAGAGAAATATTCGTGTCTCAATTTTATCTGGAGAGTTTCAAAACAAATGTGCGCATTTACAAAAATTGTTCACTTTTTCAAATTTTGTTAATAGTTTCAAAAAATGTCCAATTTAAAAAAATCTCCATACATTCAAAAAAGTTCATATTATTAGAAATCTTTGATGTTCTTTAAAATTTGTTCAGAAAATTTAAAAAGCGTGCGCATTTTGTAAAACATATATTTTGTTGAAAAAGTCTGATTTTTATAAACATGAACAATAATGTTCGGGTTCTGCAATTTCTTCTACATTTTCAAAAAATGTTTGTGTTTCAATTTTTTCCATGTTCAAATTTGTTCGGGGGATTTAAAGAAATGTTCATGCTTTAAAATCCAAATTCAGGTTTTCAAAAAAAAACTCACAAATTTAAACAATGTCCAGGAATTTCCAAAAATGATCCAGTTAAAATTTATTCACAGATACCCAAAATATTCATGCTTTAAAATTAATTTTTATTAAATCTTTCGAATTTTAAAATTTCGGTTATGAGTTTTATAAGAAAATCCCGTTTTGAGAAAATGTTAGTCTTAAGAAAAATTGATTGCGTTTTCGAAATTTTTTCAGAATTTGAACCTTAGTCACAGATTCAAAACAGTTCGGTGTTTTCTGAAAATGTTTAGTTTCCTAAATTTGTGTTCACGGATTTGAAAGATTTTTTAGTTTCTAAAAATATTCCCTTTTTGAAAAATGGTTTCCATTCAAATTTTAAAATGTTTCAGATTTTTTCTCTACCGTTAGTTCTTATAGTCTCATGCTGATACATCGTCAAGAACCGATATTGTCTCCCGTGGCTAGTAACACTCATACATGAGCCTGAGATCCGGTGATCGAATCCGGGTCAGAGCATTACTCGCAGCAGTTCCGAAGCTGGTATATAGTTCCGAAGCTGGTATACAGTAGCCTGCTCGCGGCAGCCTCTAATGAGCCAGCTCAGTCGCACTTGTCCTTGTGCGTTGCGGCTCTGTTTGACCCAAAATGCGTCAAATAGGAGGTCCCTTGCCAAGGGGCGTGGCGTGAGACTTCCTATACGACACTCTTTCTGCCAAATCGCCATCATATGGCACAGGCGGGAGTGACCGGGCTGGCTCCTGTTTCACATTTATCTGTAGTACACACTAAACACTGTAGCAACTCGGAGCACTGCAGCCGCACGTTGGACACTGTATCACGCTGTTTTTTCGGTCGGTTCTGGAAGCTTCATTTGAAAATTCTAAAAGCATGTCATTTTTTAAAATTCCAGTCTTTTTTAGAATTTTTTTATAAAAGATTACAGTTTTTTAAACTGCAGACATTTTTTAAAATTTCTAAACATTTTATAAAAAACACGAACCTTGTTTCAAACTGTGAGCTGTTATATATATATAAACTGTGAACAGTAACAGTTTTAAATAAGACGGACATTTAAAAAAAGAATCTTGAACATTGTTTTACAAAACACGAACACTTTTGGTAAATGCAAACGGTTTTTGGAATCCCCTACTTCTATTGAACACAACAATTTTTTTTATAAAATGGAAATTATTTTTAAAACAAGAACATTTTTCAAAAATTCCACATTTTTAAAAATGCAATCATTTTTACGAAGTTTTAAATAATTTTTGAAATGTGAACATTTTCCGGAAACAAAATCATTTTTTATAAAGGATGAACAATTAAAAAATTGCAATTTCTGTTTTTATTCCAATCATATTTTTAGAAGACAAACATTTTTATAAATGGCAAACATTTTTTGAAAATAGGAACATTCTTTGAACAATGCAAACAATTTTAGAAAACCTGAACATATTTTTGCAATCCCAAACTTTTTTTGACACATGAACATTTTTTGAAAACAAATACACCAAAAGTAGAAAACCAAATAAGACCATAAACGAATAAAGGAAAAGGAAAGAACGGAACCTGAACAGGATGAGAACCTTCTGGAACTTACCCAAAATCAGCGAAACTAGAAAGAGAACCTTGCTAAGTCCACCTCCTCTTTTGCGCTTATTGTCGAAACAGAGGTCCTGTCATTGAACGGCGACATTATTAAAATTAATTAGCAGCCCTCATATACACAATCACTTTCGATATGCAAGTGTTTTTTTTTCAGTTGGTTCCTTCAAATGCCACGAGCTACAGCAAATTTTATGACTCGACTTATGCAACCATGCTCTTTCAGGAAGTATAATCAGGCACAACTTTTGCAAGGTCGAAACTTGAATTAATTATTCGGCGGAGCTGGAAGATCTGTGAATGCATGTGTCTATATACCACATTGATATCCAAAGTTTGCATGTCATAACTGGAGAAGAAAATGTGCTATCATCGGGTTAAAGAGTTCCACAGACTAGAATCTGTCAAATGAGAATATACAGTAATAAGTGCAAAGAGTTCCACAGACTATGGAACAAATAAAAATCCTGTGAAAACAAACGAAGGCCCTGATTGTGGAAACTATACAGATCCTGATGGAACAAATACAGATCCTGTGAAAACTCTTTATTATAGCAGAGCCTTCCTCTGTTTCCACTGTTTGTGCAAACTCCTCCTTTTAACAGTACTTTTTTTTTGGAAAAGGTTAACAGTACTTAAGTGGAAAGAGTTTTCACAAACGATTGAACATATACCATGAAGATTTTTCGAGTCTGCTTGTTCTGATATAGCAATATGCACCAGGACACCAAACTAGTGCACTCCTGTAGTACCCATTTAGGTCTGGATTCAATATTCTGGTACTTGTACTGCCATTCTTCTGTCACTTTGCTTAGCATTACAACTGCTCAACTAATGTTGATCCAGCTAGACTGATATAGTCTATGATATGCTACCAGTACCCAAACTCTCCTTCACAGTTCACAATTGGAAACCAGAGATAACAGCCAGATTGAGTAGTAATGTTCGATGTAATATCTCTCAAGCGTCCCTCTGTACAATGAAGGGTTCTCATCTCTGACAAAGTTCTCTCTGCAATGAAGGGTTTTCATCAGACAACAAGTCCTTGATAAGACCATACAAACCACATCAAGGCCGGGTGGAAATGCGTGCGAAAGAAGCACGCGATTGAGACCCTTCGTGCATAGTTCTTCGCCACCACCCTATGCTCCTCCCTCTTCAACCCATCACTCGAAATCAGCTGAATTTTCTTTTTTAAAGAGTCCAACTGAAATTTTTGAACAGAACAATCAGTTTAGAATAATCAAGCTTGAAAAAAACATACTTAGGAGAATCGCAATCTATATACCTATAAGAGATCACCGATGTTCATGCGTCTACCCATCGGTCCTCATGGAGGATTTTGAGGCCTCCGATTTCATCTTAGAGAAGTATGGCCAGGAAGACAGAGTGTGAATGCTGGCTTGTCCCAATGGAAAGTTCAGGCTGGGGGCAAGGATGGCAGTAGTGGCAGAGTATGATATGTTCTTGTTTGCACTCTATATTTCAAGTATCTTGATCTTGATCTGTTCCCCTAATTCTTAACTTGTCCAATGTACACAAATAGCCCATCACTACAAATCAGCATGTTAGCACTGGCTGTTTTTTTTTCTGCAACAGGTGATTTAAGTACCCTTTCTGAAAATTCGCAAGAATAAAAATCGTATAGACAGTAATTTCACTGCTAATTCCTGTCATGTTATCATTAACCAAGGAAGAATTTACACTAATAGTGCATACTCCATATAGCTATAAATTATACCATTAGTACTAACTATGCCACTACTGTAATTATTAGTAGTAAAATCAGTAGTACGTCACTGCAACAGACATTACTGTGGCAAGAGGAAAAAAAATTGTACATCGACTCTATCATTTAGAAAACGGAGACTAGATAATTATTAGTAAATAAATCAGCAATCGTTTTTATTTTTGTGAATCAATAATATCATTAGCCTGCTATGGATGAACAAGAACTAATTTCATTTCAACAAGACATAGCATATTCCAATGGAAATCACACAGTCAGTTCAACCCTTTCTTATAAGAATATAGAGGTGGTTCCACTGTTGCGAAACGTAGTAATTTCAAAAAAATTCCTACGCACACGCAAGATCATGGTGATGCGTAGCAACGAGAGGGGAGAGTGTTGTCCACGTACACTCGTAGACCGAAAGCGGAAGCGTTAGAACAACGTGGTTGATGTAGTCGTACGTCTTCACGGCCCGACCGATCAAGCACTGAAACTACGACACCTTCGACTTCTAGCACACGTTCAGCTCGATGATGATCCCCGGACTCCGATCCAGCAGAATGTCGGGGAAGAGTTCCGTCAGCACGACGGCGTGGTGACGATCTTGATGTTCTACCGTCGCAGGGCTTCGCCTAAGCACCGCTACAGTATTATCGAGGACTATGGTGGAGGGGGGCACCACACACGGCTAAGAAATCAAGAGATCAATTGTTGTGTGTAGAGGTGCCCCCCTGCCCCCGTATATAAAGGAGCCAAGGGGGAGGGGCCGGCCGGCCAAGGAGGGACTCCCTTCTTTCCTAGTTGGAATAGGAGAAGGGGGGAAGGAGGAGGGAGAGGGGAAGGAAAGGGGGGGGGGCGTCGCCCCCCTCTCCTTGTCCTATTCGGACTAGGGGGAGGGGGCGCGGCGCAGCCCTTGCCTCCTCCCTTCCTCTCTACTAGGGCCCATGTAGGCCCATTAAGCCTCCGGGGGGGTCCGGTAACCTCCCGGTACTCCGGTAAAATCCCGATTTCACCCGGAACACTTCCGATATCCAAATATAGGCTTCCAATATATTAATCTTCATGTCTCGACCATTTTGAGACTCCTCGTCATGTCCGTAATCACTTTCGGGACTCCGAACAAACTTCGGTACATCAAAACTCATAAACTCATAATATAATTGTCATCGAAACCTTAAGCGTGCGGACCCTACGGGTTCGAGAACTATGTAGACATGACCTAGAACTGTTTCCGGTCAATAACCAATAGCGGAACCTGGATGCTCATATTGGCTCCTACATATTCTACGGAGATCTTTATCGGTCAAACCGCATAACAACATACTTTGTTCCCTTTGTCATCGGTATGTTACTTGCCCGAGATTCGATCGTCGGTATCTCAATACCTAGTTCAATCTCGTTACCGGCAAGTCTCTTTACTCGTTACGTAATGCATCATTCCGTAACTAACTCATTAGCTACATTTCTTGCAAGGCTTATAGTGATGTGCATTACCGAGAGAGCCCAGAGATACCTCTCCGACAATCGGAGTGACAAAACCTAATCTCGAAATACGCCAACTCAACATGTACCTTTAGATACACCTGTAGAGCTCCTTTGTAATCACCCAGTTATGTTGTGACGTTTGGTAGAACACAAAGTGTTCCTCCGATAAACGGGAGTTGCATAATCTCATAGTTATAGGAACTTGTATAAGTCATGAAGAAAGCAATAGTAACATACTAAACGATCAAGTGCTAAGCTAACAGAATGGGTCAAGTCAATCACATCATTCTCCAAATGATGTGATCCTGTTAATCAAATGACAACACATGTCTATGGTTAGGAAACATAACCATCTTTGATTAATGAGCTAGTCAAGTAAAGGCATACTAGTGACATTAAGTTTGTCTATGTATTCACACATGTATCATGTTTCCGGTTAATACAATTCTAGAATGAATAATAAACATTTATCATGATATGAGGAAATAAATAATAACTTTATTATTGCCTCTAGGGCATATTTCCTTCAGTCTCCGACTTGCACTAGAGTCAATAATCTAGATTACACAGTAATGATTCTAACACCCATGGAGTCTTGGTGCTGATCATGTTTTGCTCGTGGAAGAGGCTTAGTCAACGGGTCTGCAATATTCAGATCCGTATGTATCTTGCAAATCTCTATGTCTCCCACCTGGACTTGGTCCCGGATGGAATTGAAGCGTCTCTTGATGTGCTTGGTCCTCTTGTGAAATCTGGATTCCTTTGCCAAGGCAATTGCATCAGTATTGTCACAAAAGATCTTCATTGGTCCCGATGCACTAGGTATGACACCTAGATCGGAAATGAACTCCTTCATCCAGACTCCCTCATTTGCTGCTTCCGAAGCAGCTATGTACTCTGCTTCGCATGTAGATCCCGCCACGATGCTTTGTTTAGAACTGCACCAACTGACAGCTCCACCGTTCAATATAAACACGTATCCGGTTTGCGATTTAGAATCGTCCGGATCAGTGTCAAAGCTTGCATCGACGTAACCATTTACGACTAGCTCTTTGTCACCTCCATAAACGAGAAACATATCCTTAGTTCTTTTTAGGTATTTCAGGATATTCTTGACCGCTGTCCAGTGATCCACTCCTGGATTACTTTGGTACCTCCCTGCTAAACTTATTCTAAGCATACATCAGGTCTGGTACACAGCATTGCATACATGATAGAGCCTATGGCTGAAGCATAGGGAACATCTTCATTTTCTCTCTATCTTCTGTTGTGGTCGGGCATTGAGTCTGACTCAACTTCACACCTTGTAATACAGGCAAGAACCCTTTCTTTGCCTGATCCATTTTGAACTTTTTCAAAACTTTATCAAGGTATATTCAAGTCCAATTAAGTGTCTTGATCTATCTCTATAGATCTTGATGCCCAATATGTAAGCAGCTTCACCGAGGTCTTTCATTGAAAAACTTTTATTCAAGTATCCCTTTATGCTATCCAGAAATTCTATATCATTTCCACTTAAAAATATGTCATCTACATATAATATCAGAAATGCTACAGAGCTCCCACTCACTTTCTTGTAAATACAGGCTTCTCCAAAAGTCTGTATAAAACCATATGCCTTGATCACACTATCAAAGCGTTTATTCCAACTCTGAGAGGCTTGCACCAGTCCATAAATGGATCGCTGGAGCTTGCACACTTTGTTAGCACTTTTTGGATCGACAAAACCTTCCGGTTGCATCATATACAACTCTTCTTCCAGAAATCCATTTAGGAATGCAGTTTTGACATCCATTTGCCAAATTTCATAATCATAAAATGCGGCAATTGCTAACATGATTCGGACAGACTTAAGCGTCGCTATGGGTGAGAAAGTCTCATAGTAGTCAACCCCTTGAACTTGTCGAAAACCTTTCGCAACAAGTCGAGCTTTGTAGACAGTTACATTACCATTAGCGTCATTCTTCTTCTTGAAGATCCATTTATTCTCGATGGCTTGCCGATCATCGGGCAAGTCAACCAAAGTCCATACTTTGTTCTCATACATGGATCCCATCTCAGATTTCATGGCCACAAGCCATTTTGCGGAATCTCGGCTTATCATCGCTTCCTTATAGTTCGTAGGTTCGCCATGGTCAAGTAACACGACTTTCAGAATAGGATTACCGTACCACTCTGGTGCAGATCTTACTCTGGTAGACCTACGAGGTTCGGTAGTAACTTGATCTGAAGTTTCATGATCAATATCATTAGCTTCCTCACTGATTGGTGTAGTTGCCACAGGAACCGGTTCTTGTGATGAACTACTTTCCAATAAGGGAGCAGGTACCGTTACCTCATCAAGTTCTACTTTCCTCCCACTCACTTCTTTCGAGAGAAACTCCTTCTCTAGAAAGGATCCGAATTTAGCAACAAAAATCTTGCCATCAGATCTGTGATAGAAGGTGTACCCAATAGTCTCTTTTGGGTATCCTATGAAGACACATTTCTCCGATTTGGGTTCGAGCTTATCTGGTTGAAGTTTCTTCACATAAGCATCGCAACCCCAAATTTTAAGAAACGACAACTTTGGTTTCTTGCCAAACCACAGTTCATAAGGCGTTGTATCAACAGATTTTGATGGTGCCCTATTTAACGTGAATGCGGCCGTCTCTAAAGCATAACCCCAAAATGATAGTGATAAATCAGTAAGAGACATCATAGATCGCACCATATCTAGTAAAGTACGATTACGACGTTTTGACAAACCATTTCGTTGTGGTGTTCCGGGTGGCGTGAGTTGTGAAACTATTCCACATTGTTTCAAATGTAAACCAAACTCGTAACTCAAATATTCTTCTCCACGATCAGATCATACAAATTTTATTTTCTTGTTACGATGATTTTCCACTTCACTCTGAAATTCTTTGAAATTTTCAAATGTTTCAGACTTGTGTTTCATCAAGTAGATATACCCATATCTGCTCAAATCATCTGTGAAGGTGAGAAAATAACGATACCTGCCACGAGCCTCAATATTCATTGGACCACATACATTAGTATGTATGATTTCCAACAAATCAGTTGCTTGCTCCATAGTTCTGGAGAACGGCGTTTTAGTCATTTTGCCCATGAGGCACGGTTCGCAAGTACCAAGTGATTCATAATCAAGTGATTCCAGAAGTCCATCAGTATGGAGTTTCTTCATGCGCTTTACACCAATATAACCCAAACGGCAGTGCCACAAATATGTTGCACTATCATTATCAACTCTGCATCTTTTGGCTTCAACATTATGAATATGTGTATCACTACTATCGAGATTTAATAAAAATAGACCACTCATCAAGGGTGCATGACCATAAAAGACATTACTCATATAAATAGAACAACCATTATTCTCTGATTTAAATGAATAACCGTCTCGCATCAAACAAGATCCAGATATAATGTTCATGCTCAACGCTGGCACCAAATAACAATTATTTAGGTCTAAAACTAATCCCGATGGTAGATGTAGAGGTAGCATGCCGACTGCGATCACATCGACTTTGGAACCATTTCTCACGCGCATCGTCACCTCGTCCTTAGTCAATCTTCGCTTAATCTGTAGTCCCTGTTTCGAGTTGCAAATATTAGCAACAGAACCAGTATCGAATACCCAGGTGCTACTGCGAGCATTAGTAAGGTACACATCAATAACATGTATATCACATATACCTTTGTTCACCTTGCCATCCTTCTTATCCGCCAAATACTTGGGGCAGTTCCGCTTCCAGTGTCCAGTCTGCTTGCAGTAGAAGCACTCAGTCTCATGCTTAGGTCCAGATTTGGGTTCCTTCTCTTTAGCAGCAACTTGTTTGTTGTTCTTCTTGAAGTTCCCTTTTTCTTCCCTTTGCCCTTTTTCTTGAAACTGGTGGTCTTATTGATCATCAACACTTGATGCTCCTTCTTGATTTCTACCTCCGCAGCTTTCAGCATTGCGAAGAGCTCGAGAATAGTCTTGTCCATCCCTTGCATATTATAGTTCATCACGAAGCTCTTGTAGCTTGGTGGCAGTGATTGAAGAATTCTGTCAATGACACTATCATCAGGAAGATTAACTCCCAGTTGAATCAAGTGATTATTATACCCAGACATTTTGAGTATGTGTTCACTGACAGAACTATTCTCCTCCATTTTACAGCTATAGAACTTATTGGAGACTTCATATCTCTCAATCCGGACATTTGCTTGAAATATTAACTTCAACTCCTGGAACATCTCATATGCTCCATGACGTTCAAAACGTCGTTGAAGACCCTGTTCCAAGCCGTAAAGCATGGCACACTGAACTATTGAGTAGTCATCAGCTTTGCTCTGCCAGACGTTCTTAACGTCGTCAGTTGCATCTGCAGCAGGTCTGGCACACAGCGGTGCTTCCAGGACGTAATTCTTCTGTGCAGTAATGAGGATAATCCTCAAGTTACGGACCCAGTCCGTGTAGTTGCTACCATCATCTTTCAACTTAGCTTTCTCAAGGAACGCATTAAAATTCAACGGAACAACAGCACGAGCCATCTATCTACAACAAACATAGACAAGCAAAATACTATCAGGTACTAAGTTCATGATAAATTTAAGTTCACTTAATCATATCACTTAAGAACTCCCACTTAGACAGACATCTCTCTACTCATCTAAGTGATCACGTGATCCAAATCAACTAAACCATTTCCGATCATCACGTGAGATGGAGTAGTTTCAATGGTGAACATCACTATGTTGATCATATCTACTATATGATTCACGTTCGACCTTTCGGCCTCCGTGTTCCGAGGCCATATCTGTATATGCTAGGCTCGACAAGTTTAACCTGAGTATTCCGCGTGTGCAACTGTTTTGCACCCGTTGTATTTGAACGTAGAGCCTATCACACCCGATCATCATGTGGTGTCTCAGCACGAAGAACTTTCGCAACGGTGCATACTCTGGGAGAACACTTCTTGATAATTAGTGAGAGATCATCTTAAAATGCTACCGTCAATCAAAGCAAGATAAGATGCATAAAGGATAAACATCACATGCAATCAATATAAGTGATATGATATGGCCATCATCATCTTGTGCTTGTGATCTCCATCTCCGAAGCATCGTCGTGATCACCATCGTCACCGGCGTGACACCTTGATCTCCATCGTAGCATCGTTGTCGTTTACGCCATCTATTGCTTCTACGACTATCGCTACTGTTTAGTGATAAAGTAAAGCAATTACAGGGTGTTTGCATTTCATACAATAAAGCGACAACCATATGGCTCCTGCCAGTTGCCGATAACTTCGATTACAAAATATGATCATCTCATACAATAAAATATAGCATCACGTCTTGACCATATCACATCACAACATGCCCTGCAAAAACAAGTTAGATGTCCTCTACTTTGTTGTTGCAAATTTTACGTGGCTGCTACGGGCTGAGCAAGAACCGTTCTTACCTACGCATCAAAACCACAACGGTAGTTCGTCAAGTTAGTGATGTTTTAACCTTCGCAAGGACCGGGCGTAGCCACACTCCGTTCAACTAAAGTTGGAGAAACAGACACCCGCCAGACACCTGTGTGCAAAGCACGTCGGTAGAACCAGTCTCGCGTAAGCGTAAGTGTAATGTCGGTCCGGGCCACTACATCCAACAATACCGCTGAACCAAAGTATGACATGCTGGTAAGCAGTATGACTTGTATCGCCCACAACTCACTTGTGTTCTACTCGTGCATATAACATCTACGCATAAAACCTGGCTCGGATGCCACTGTTGGGAAATGTAGTAATTTCAAAAAAAATCCTACGCACATGCAAGATCATGGTGATGCATAGCAACGAGAGCAGAGAGTGTTGTCCACGTACCCTCGTAGACCGAAAGCAGAAGCGTTAGAACAACGCGGTTGATGTAGTCATACGTCTTCACGTCCCGACCGATCAAGCACCGAAACTACGGCACCTCCAAGTTCTAGCACACGTTCAGCTCGATGACGATCCCCGGACTCCGATCCAGCAGAATGTCGGGGAAGAGTTTCGTCAGCATGATGTCGTGGTGACGATCTTGATGTTCTACCGTCGCAGGGCTTTGCCTAAGCGCGGCTACAATATTATCGAGGACTATGGTGGAGGGGGGCACCGCACACGGCTAAGAGATCAAGAGATCAATTGTTGTGTGTAGAGGAACCCCCTGCCCCCGTATATAAAGGAGCCAAGGGGGAGGGGGCGGCCGGCCAAGGAGGGGCGCGCCAAGGGGAGTCCTACTCCCACCGGGAGTAGGACTCCCTTCTTTCCTAGTTGGAATAGGAGAAGGGGGGAAGGAGGAGGGAGAGAGGAAGGAAAGGGGGGCGCCGCCCCCCTCTCCTTGTCCTATTCCGACTAGGGAGGGAGGGGGCGCGGCCCAGCACTTGCCTCCTCTCTTCCTCTCCACTAGGGCCCATGTAGGCCTATTAAGCCTCCGGGGGGTTCTGCTAACCTCCCGGTACTCCGGTAAAATCCCGATTTCTCCCGGAACACTTCCGATATCCAAATATAGGCTTCCAATATATCAATCTTCATGTCTCGACCATTTCGAGACTCCTCGTCATGTCCGTAATCACATTCGGGACTCCGAACAAACTTCGGTACATCAAACTCATAAACTCATAATATAACTGTCATCGAAACCTTAAGCGTGCGGACCCTACGGGTTCGAGAACTATGTAGACATGACCTAGAACTGTTTCCGGTCAATAACCAATAGCGGAACCTGGATGCTCATATTGGCTCCTACATATTCTACAAAGATCTTTATTGGTCAAACCGCATAACAACATACTTTGTTCCTTTTGTCATCGGTATGTTACTTGCCTGAGATTCGATCGTCGGTATCTCAATACCTAGTTCAATCTCGTTACCGGCAAGTCTCTTTACTCGTTACGTAATGAATAATTCCGTAACTAACTCATTAGCTACATTGCTTGCAAGGCTTATAGTGATGTGCATTACCGAGAGGGCCTAGAGATACCTCTTCGACAATCGGAGTGACAAAACCTAATCTTGAAATACGCCAACTCAATATGTACCTTTGGATACACCTGTAGAGCTCCTTTATAATCACCCAGTTACGTTGTGACGTTTAGTAGCACACAAAGTGTTCCTCCGGTAAACGGGAGTTGCATAATCTCATAGTTATAGGAACTTGTATAAGTCATGAAGAAAGCAATAGCAACATACTAAACGATCAAGTGCTAAGCTAACGGAATGGGTCAAGTCAATCACATCATTCTCCTAATGATGTGATTCCGTTAATCAAATGACAACACATGTCTATGGTTAGGAAACATAACCATCTTTGATTAAGGAGCTAGTCAAGTAGAGGCATACTAGTGACATTAAGTTTGTCTATGTATTCACACATGTATCATGTTTCCGGTTAATACAATTCTAGCATGAATAATAAACATTTATCATGATATGAGGAAATAAATAATAACTTTATTATTGCCTCTAGGGCATATTTCCTTCATCCACTCCCGCCATGAAAATCATAACAACATCAGTAGTTCAGTACTAACTATAAATCAAACAATGCAACACTGCAATTCAACATATTAGCGCTTAGTGAGTTTTTTGAAACAGGTTTCACCTTTACTGAAAATTCACAACAAAAAAGGTCCTATAGAAGTACTTTCACTGCACAATTTAACTGTGCTAATTTTGTTAATAACCCAGGAAGAACTTACACTAACATTACATACTGCATATAGGTATAAATTAACCATTTGTAAAAACCCATGGAAAGTGACCAATTGACATCTATAGCGGCACGAGAAATAAATTTGCACATAGTCTGTCTCCCTCATTAACGAAAACAGAGAATGGACAATTAATAGTAAATCTGATGAAACTATTATGTTTTAGCAATAATAAATAATCCAATAAATAGCACGGTCGAATGGATTTACTGAAAGATTTGCTACATATACTATCAGGCGCACGCGCGCGCACACACAGAGTTAGCTTGCATATTTAACAGTGCTAGGAGAAATTATAGTCGGAGAACCGGCAGAGCACTCACCGGCAGCCGTCGAGGTGTTGTTATCTTTTCTCTTGGTGTGGAAGGCAATGCAGCCAAAGACGGCTTGCAAGTTTGGAACCATCTCCCCTCCTTTGCTCTTCCTCTGCAATTTCTCTCTGGCATAAGCTTTTTCAAACTTTGATTGTTGATCTTCTACCAATGATGTTATAAAATGCTCCATAATCCTGCAAAATACACACTCAAAACTGTACAAATGACAGACTAACAATGAAAACCTAACAAATTTGGTGCCTTTGAAACAGTACGATGGAGATGTGTGTCAATGTAATGACAACCCTATCAAAACAGAAATGAGCAATAGGATAAGAAAAAAAACGCCAGTACTAAAGAGTCATCATTTTTTTGGTTAAACACAAAGTATATATGGTTGGACCCTCCTCCTTTATCCGGGCTTGGGACCGGCTATGAATAATGTTATTAAGCATAAGCATAACATCAGTATCATAGGCAGAGTTCCCCCACCTCCCACGCCCCTAAAAAAAATCCACCCACAGACCAAAACCCAAATAAAATAAAACTACAAATTGCATAAAACCTAAAACCTATATATTTTTGGATTTTCTTTGCTTGAAGCGATATGACACCAGGGGTTACAAAGCAAAAAAAATACATTTTGGCTTACAAGATATTTAAAAAACAACCAGTAATAATTCAGCAAAATAAAATAGATAGAAGTATATATATTCTGAAAAATGCAAGCTCCTCTTAAGCGAGAAAAAAAGGAACACGTAGAACTATAAAAGATCTTTATTTTGTTTTTTCACACACTCCCCGCCCCCCTCCCACTACCTTTTTTTTGTGTAAGAAAAGAAGCAAGCTCAACAAAAAGTGCGTGAATTTTTTTTGTTTGTTTGTAATTTTCCCCTTTTTTGTATTTTTTTTCTTTTGCCCCTCTGAGCCAAGAAAGAAGCGCAAGGAATAGCAAGTATCGTCGATCGATGTTGCCGTCAGCCAGATTCCAGACGCACTGCGCAAGTCTCCAGTAAACAATGACAGCCTAAAAAGAACACGTCACAAAGTATAAGCATGGATTTATGAACAAGACAGGGAAACAAAATATTTGCATGGGGTACGTATATATACATAGTCTGGGATCTTTAAATGAGTTATTTTCTAACAGGAAAACACACTGTATGTAACAACCTGCATACAGGTTCTTCACTCCCACTCATCGTCGTCGTCACTGTCGTCATCTTGGGAAGAAGAAAGAAAGAAAGAGGGAGTAAAGGTTGATCAGTATATATGAAGACAAGCATTAAGGAAAACTAGCAAAAGCATCATGGACCTCTCTAGTTACGTACCTTGTACGGAGGCGTAAGAGGGTCTGTTAGGATGGGCACGGAGTGCAGTCCCCAGTGCAGAATTCGCTTTCTTGACGTCCCGTCGTGGCAGCGAAGGGCAGAATTTGAATTTGACATTGACATTCTGAAGGGACGGAAGGTTCCCGATACCCATGTCAAACAAATCACCATCGTCGCCAGCTGCTTCCTGTTTTGAAACCTGTAGACCGACATGGAGCAGAACCATTACCGCCTTGGGCAATGCTCCTGGCTGGAATATGACTTGGCCCGGCGAATTGGACCACAAGCAGAATATTGTTACACAACGGAACCCATCAGCATTGACAAGTAGCAGCCCTTGGCGAAGGCTCTGCAATGCAAGAGTATGAAGAGCCGGCAATCTTCCAAGCAGTCCCACATCCACCTGTTGCACCTCCTTCACACAAATTTGTAAGTTTGAGAGATGTGAAAGGTGCGAGGGGTTCTCTCTTATCCATGCTGGCAGCCTAGAGAATTTACATCCTTTTTTACCATGTGATATCAATTCCCGGAGACCTTGAGGGGGAACCCACTTTTCCCCCAAGAGATCCATCATCTTAGATCCACCATTTTTTATACGAATGGTTACACTTTGGACGTTGGACATTTCCTCTAGTGATTTCGCAAAAGCTTCCTCCAACTCCAAGCTCATTTGCTCAAACAAAATTTCAAACTTCCTCAATCTTTTCATGTTGCCTATCTCTTTCACAATGCTTAGAGAGTCAGCATGGATACAACTCAACTCTTCCATTGCTGTCAGGTTTCCAATACCATCTGGAAGCTGATTGCATCTTTCCTCATAAAGTAGGCACATCAATCTTCTCAGTTTAGTAACACTCGATGGCAGTCGTTCTATACCACGGTTTCGACTCACATCCAACACCTGTAAAAACTGCAACTTTCCAACCTCTTCCGGGAGCTCACAAAGTCCTGTATTGGATAGGCCTAGGTACCTCAGGTGAACTAAACTCCATAACCCCTGAAGATTATGATCACCAAGTGCACATGTACTCAAATTCAGTACACGTAAAACAGCAAAGCTTGAGAGGCGAGACATTAGACTAATAGCAGGTTCAAATGTTGCAATGGACCTCAGTTGTAGCATATTCACAGATTCGAGCGGTGTGGTTTCATGTTCTTCTTCGGTAATCTTCTGGAGGGACAGCCGGCGGACATTGCCCTGAGATGAAATGCTACCATTCAATACACTGACAAAGTTCTCTTCCCTTGACAAAAGACAAATTAGATCCAACACACTATCGTGTACACGGCAGGCATGTACAATGCCATGACCATCGTATACCGGCTGGAGAAGGCTTCTATTCACAATCTCATTAAAGTAAGTTTCTCCAATCTGAAACATACTAGATGTTGTTGTTTCACATTGGATGAACCTTTCGGCAATCCACATCCATATCAACTGATCTTTCTCGATCCTAGTATCTTCTGGAAACATGCTTAGATATAATAAGCATGTCTTGAGATGACTAGGCAGGTCATAATAGCTGAACGATAGTATCCTCAACATCTCCTCTATACTGGGGTGTTCGATAAGTCCACGCCCAATAGACTCTAGCAAAATATGCCACTCATCATGTGAATTTACTTTCTGATCACTAGCCAAAACACTAGCTATTGTAATGATGGCTAATGGCACACCACCACATTTCTTCAATATATCTCTAGATACTTCTTCAAAATCACGAGGACATCCATTCTCTTGAGAAAATATCCGTTTATGGAAGAGCCTTTTGGAATCGTCATCACTAAGAGGTTCCATTTGATAAACTGAATCATTAGTAGATGAGCAACATAATTTAGATACATCCACTATACGAGTTGTCGTGATTAGCCGACTACCAGCATTGTTACCCTTGGAGAATGCGTAGTTGATGACTGTCCATAATTTTGCATCCCATATATCATCAATTACAACGAGGTACCTATATATGACCACATTAATGTTATTCGTGTGTAATGGTAAGGCTACAAGTGTCCCATTAAAGATAATCTGGCTTTATGAACGGGAGATATGATTCTGGAAGAAACAATTCTAAATAGTTAAGATGCAATGAAAAAATATGAACTAATTGATGGATTAACTCTCATGTCTCGATAAAAGTACATTTAGGTACATATTTTTTTCATATCGCCACAATGATAAGACCAATCCTCAAGCTACAATGATGTCTAGATTATTATAGTTTCCTTCTACAATGAGAGAATATCTGGATATTTTTATGGATTGTTGTGCATATATATATAGAATATCCTACCAATTATTTGTATTAATATATAAATGTTTTTGTATACTCTTTATTATTTTATATCCTTTATAATAAAATATTTGCACGTGCAAGGTTTGTATTGCCGTAAAGGCCATATGGTAGGGAATTTTCCCGTGCAATTCACTTTGTAGTATCTTATAATATGTAATATAATATAATCAAAGTGATAAAATTGGTACAACTGATGCATTTTTTGCAAGGGGGATATTCATTTATTGATCAACTATCATGGCAGTACAAAGAACACCAAAAGTAAAAAAATACATCCAGGTCCATAAATCACTTAGCGATGACTACAAGCACTGGAGCGAGCCGAAAGAGAATATGTGAGGACACGACAAGGAGAAAAAAGAGTTGAAAGGGGATCAGTGTGGTAGGTGTTCTACTTAAGGTGCGTGTATCAATACATGATATAAGGGCAGTCCCAGTGTTCCATCCTAGACTATATCTTAGTTATGATGCATAAACCCAGAAAATTATTTAATGAGTAAGAGCATCACCAACCGGAGCCCTCAAATGTCTCACCGGACAGCCCGATAACTGTATGGACATGAGATAGAATAAAAAAAAGCCACCCAACCATATTCCTCACTTTGTCCGGGCGTGTCCGGTCCGTCTACAAATCCTCATATCCAAACCATATATGGGGAGGATATGGGTATGTCTAGGCGTGTCTGGGTAGGGTGCCACGTAGGATTTGGCCCGGCGTGGACCACCTTTTTCTCTCTCTTCATTCTTTCTTTCTTTTCTCATTCTTCCTCTCCACCACTCATATGCTGGTGACTGGACAATATGAGGATAATGTGAGATGTGCGGTTGTTTTGCATGGAAAGTTAGGGTCCAAAACGGATCGGTGGACATATGGGGAACCGAATTAAGCAATTATGGTTGTAGATGCTCTAAAGAGAGAGTTGCCATATCTTAATCTGATACAGTTCTTAGTGCCAAAAGCAAGACAACTCAAACGCTTTCACTCATGAAATAAATGAAATGAGAGATTTTCTAGATATAATGCATTGGATGCCATATTTCATTCATATGGTATAATCTAAGACATAATGCATCGGGAATGCTCTAATACAAGGTATTTTTTCAGGTTAATTACGTGACACAAAGGAATCAGCTACTCTAAAATCTTTGACATTATGTACTCCATCAGCCTTACACTTGATTACTTCATATAAAACATATAGTCAAACATCTCTATTCTCTAACACTATTCAATAAAAATTACTACCCTGGAAAAAATATTTCAATTCATATGGTAGGGATTACGCTATCAGATTTTTCATGAAAAATACTATTTTTATACGATTACTCACTTACATGTTAATGAAAAAATTAACCGTCAAAGCTGGTCATCAGAGAGTATGCAAAATATTAACTGGCATACATCTGATCGGAACATCGGGAGTAACTTCATGATTAATTTACACATTATTCCCAACCTACCGTAGGAAACGAATTATATAGTTACCATCTTTAAGCAGGAGAGAGCTGAATATGAGCATACCTTTTTCTGTCGAGATATTCTCGGAGTTTCTTGATGAGCTGTGTTTCATCCAACAGTGTGAGTTGACTTCCTCCCACATCAAGATCAATAAGGATGTCCATCAAAACTTTTCTTGGGTCAGCCTTTCGCCCGACAGAAACAAAAGCCCTGCAATCGAAATCCCCCTTGATCTTGTCATAAACTGCTTTGACAAGAGTAGTCTTGCCCAATCCTCCAAATCCAACAACAGAGACAATCTTCAACTTTTGCTTGGACACATTGTCCTCGTTTGAGAGCAACTTCATTAGCACTTGGTCCCTTTTCCCATCAATGCCAACGAGCTCTGTCATTTCCGTGTACAGAGCCTGAAGGAGAGGATTGACTGTAACGGCTGCAGGCCTGATGACAATATTGTCGAGATTGTACCTTGCACGCCTTTCAGCAATCACTTTGACTTGCTTGTTGATGTCAGTGATCGCATGTGCAATATCGTGGCGATCCTTCCCCTTGGTGAACAAGCTGGCCATCTTCTTGGTGAGCCGTTTGAGCTTGTTCAACTTGCCGGCAGGCTGAGAACCGTCATCGACATGTACCAGGAACTTGTCAACAACGTCTTCCATTTTGAAGGAAAGCTCCCTCACCTCCCCTGCCCAGAGCTTGACCTGGACATCGAGCTGGTCCCGTGGCACCTCGCCCACCACTTGGAGGACAGCTTGCATGCTTCTCATCTCTTCCTCAAGAGATCTAACACCTTCCTTGACGCCCTTCTGCAGCTTGTACTCCTTGCTGAGGAGCTCGGCCAGCTTGGGCAGCAGGGTGCCCATGGCGCCCGTTGCCAGATCCATGGCTCCCTTTCACGTAATTGTTTGGTGTGTTGTTTGATTGATAAGGGCCCAGTGGTTGATGTACGTTTGGGTGTGCAGGGTTGCTGTTCTTTATAGGAACTCGGCCGGCCAGCCAAGTTCACAATTTTTTTAACGCATTTCGTCTTGCCAGGCCGCTCCGTAGCGTGCGGTGATAATATTCCTGTAAACAGATACTCCAAGTGCAGGCTTAGCGGGCAGTTGTCTCTTTGTGCAAAACTTCTGTAATTAATGTAGGAGAGTACGACTTGGTTAGGGCCAAAAACCATACATTGTTTAGTTAACACCCAACGACTGATTGCTTAGCAACAGGATAAGATCAAATCAATTTCTTTTACCTGTTAGTTGTTACTGCCAGATAAAATAAATCCACGTCTGCTACCCCAGCATGACAGGGACATGTGAATTGAGATTGTGCGCTACAGCGGACATTCGAGTGCAATATATCTTTGCATCAAAATTCCACATAAAAAGTAAAAAAAGTTGCACATATATTGAAACTTTTTGATACGATAAATTTTTCCCTTTCCCTGCAAGATATTTTGCCCACATGATAATAATAGAATTCTGTGTTCACGCACTCCTCCCACTCGCCCCCCTTCATCCTGAATTTTACTGTGTGGCTCAAACTTCCTCTCTTCCTTCAGCTCCCTCTTTTTTTTTTCCTTCGTCTCCACTCTTTGTTCTAGCAATTGTGTGTCTAATGACCATTCTGTATGAGGGCGCGAAGACCTCTGAATTAGTGCACTACTCGATGATAACTAACGTGCATAATCCCTTTCGTTCCCTTTCACGAGGCTTTGGTTTTGCAACCGTTGTGCAATTACTCAGTAATCATGACCATAAAGCGCTCCAATAATTATCCCAGATCAGAAAAATATATGCAAGTGCAGCTTTAGTTTGTCTGACGGCCCAACAAACAAGACGACACATTTGCATACGACGGCGGTAGGTAAACCTATCGTGATGCCAGCCTATTTGTTTACTTTGGGAGGCGAGCTGTTAAGCTGTCCATGTGAATAAAAGACCAGGACTCTACATTGGTCTTCGAAATATACATGCACTTGCTAATATATTAGGGTGCCACTACTAAACAAGTACTAATACTCAATCATGCAAGTTTGTTGTATTGTGTTTGTCGTGGCTCATGACGCAATTGACATGTGTTCGTCAACACAAATCGAACGAGTGTAAAATAATCAATGTATCAAGATCTTTTCATACGTACCAAGATCTGTATATTCATAATAGTCTTGATTCGTAGGCACACCTAGAAGGCGATGTTTCAGTGATTGAAACAAATAAGCGAAGACGTCTGACCTAGCAAGGAAGCTGACTTGTTCAAGTGTAGAGACTTCTTCCCAACATACTACTCCTTCTATCCCACAAATAATGTAAGATGTTTTGTGACACTAGTGTAGTATCAAAGAAGTCTTATATTATAGGACGGAGGGTGTAGCATAATCCTGGACTCCGGTGTTGCCATTTTCTAGAACAAAGCGAAAAATATATCAGTAAGTTTTGTAATTTTAAGAGAAATAAAATTGATGCACTCGTATTGGTTAGAAAGTTGACCATGCCAATTTTTGTAGAACACAATATGACCCTATGTGACTTACATGTGAATGAGACCTACAGTTTGAGTCTGGAAAACATAGATTTGCCGTAAAATTTTTACATGAGTAGGTTCTAACCTATAGATATTTGACGTGATTTTTTTTTAATTTTTGAAACTTATAAAAAATTGTTATGTTTAAGAAGAGGGGTCGGTAGCCTCTAGGATCCACAAATCCTCTCTCCTTTCTTTCTCATATTTTATTTACAAATGATGTCGTGGCACGTGACCCTCGAATGTTGGTCGCCGGATTTTGTGTTTGTAGCAGCGCCCGTAGGCAGGCCCCGAGGATGTAGCCATGATGGTGAACCTCGTTAATAAATCTCGCTGTCGTGTTCGTGTGATTGCTTGATCCTCGGTAGATCGATGGAGTGCCTCGGATTTATTCTAACACAATCACATGTCGGTCTATTCGCCAAGGTTCGACAGCATGGACGAACATCCTGTAGTGCTCTCCATCCAAATAATCTTGTGTATTGGAGATACAAAACGAGTGCACAAGAAAAAAGGAACTGAGTCAGACTTAGGGAAGGCAAGTTAGTTATCACATGAGAGCCATCAGAGCTCTCCCTGGAGAGTGATTGCCGGTGGTGTGACTGATCCAATTTAGAGAGCGATTTCCGTAGTAGCGGCAAGCCAAATGGGAGCAGCCTAAACGGTGAAAACAGGGTTGTGGGAGATCAATACAAGCATTGTGCTGCTAGGCAAAGCGGTTGAACTCGCGCCGCACCTATGGCTAAACTGCAGTAGCCGAAAGCATCACTAGCTTACGCCCCCGTGGCTTTCTATTCTCTCGGTGCTAGCGGAGCCTAAATATATGTGACCAAATGTCTAACCTTGCCTACTTATTCGGCTGAGATGCTAATCTCGCTTGATTAGGCACAACATATTTCCATAAATGCTGATATTTAAATAAAGTGGTTGTTCTCCTCAAAAAAGGGGAATAAGAGCAGAGTAGAGCAGAGCAGTTGCCCTGGACCCCAGCCTCGTCCATCTAAGACCTCGCCCCAACAAACTACACACCCCCCTACTATCCGTGGCCAGGGTACAACGAGAGCTTCATCAACGACATCATTGCGGAGCCGATGTAGAATGTGAGCTGCGACGTCGGGGCACAACCAAGGCAAGGACCTGAACCACCCAGTCGTTCATGGCGACCCTTACACCGGCCGCGCTGGAAAGCATGGCCTTTGAGGCGAAGCTCAAGAGAAGCGCCAATGGAACCGCAAAGACAGTCTACGGTGGGTCCGCAGCCCGACCGTTGTCCTCTTGCCGAACTGACTGATTAGCATGGTACTTGTGTGTCGGAAAATAAATTCAGGCTTGGGTGAATCACGGTTTATATACCTGCAAGAGATCACCGATGTTCAAGATAAATTCTCCAGCTGTTGGCATGGCATCCACCGAATGGAGAGTTCAAGCTGAGGGCAGGGAGGGTAGCAGTGGCAGAGTATGATCTGTCCTTGGTTGCACTCTATATCTGTCAGGTAGCAATAAAAGCTTTTTGAGCCCAGGAGTTTCTGAGTGCAGCTAGAACAAAGTGTTCCTGAAGTTCTCCACTTGTTGGGCATATTCAAACAACGGATCACTGCACATCAACATATTAGTGCCGAGTGATTATTTTTGGAACAGGTGATTTAAGTAACCTTTCCTGAAATTCATGACAAAAAAGAACTAAGTAAATCTATATTCATTGCAAAATTTTGCTCGTCATGTTGTCAATAACCAAGGAAGAACTCACACTAACAATTACATGTATATTGTTCGAAAAAAAATTTACATGTGTATGGCTCATGTCAGCATGTGGTGTAACCGTATAAGTCTGAAATTACCAGGTGTATTTATAGGACTAACCAAGATATCATGGCTATATATAGGAATATGAGAAGAAAACAAAATCATTGTTTGTACGTATACAACTATACATACTATGGAATCTTTAACGCTGGATGACGGAAATCGAACTGTGTGTAACCTGCAGCTTCTTCACCCCGAATCGGTCGTCTGATGGCTTCCTCGTCACGAGAACCAACCTGATGAAAGAGAGACTAAAGATCGATCAGAACATAAAGAAGACAAAGAAGACATGCATGCATAAAAGCATCATAGTTTTTAGTTACCTACCTCAGTAGTGACAGCCTGATGGCTCTGCGTAAATGGAGACGTAAACTTTGGGATGATTAGGATGGGCACGGAGCGCGTTTTCCAAAGTAGCCTTCCCTTGCTCGGCCCCGGCGTCGCCGCTTATCACTCCCGGCGACAATCTGATTTGGACTATGACCCTCCGAAGGGACTGCAGGTTCTCCAAGCCCAGCTCAAACCAATCACGACCGTTGGCAGCACGGAAATATATCAAGATATCAACATGTTCAGTCTTGGGCAAAGCTTCTGGCTGGAACACAATTCGGCCAGCCCAATTGCAAATCAGCTTGAGTCTTGTCAGGCAACGGAAACCGTCAGCACCGACGAGTAACGGATCTTGGCGCATTGTCTCCAAGGAGAGGTCACGGAGGGCCGGTAACCTTCCAAGGAAGTCCAGATCCTCCTGTCAAACTTTGTCGACAAAAATATCTAACCTGGAGAGCTGTGACAGATGCGAGGGGTTCCTCCTTAACCATGTTGGCAGTTTGCTGAAGACGAACTTGAACTTTGCAGCAAATTCTCGAAGACTTTGAGGGGGCACCCAATCGCTCCCTAGGAGATCCATGAATACATAATGATTATGATAACCAAGGGACCAAATATGTACACTCTGGATGTTGCGTAGTTTCCCTAGTGACTCCACAAAAGCTTGCTCCAACTTCAAGCTCATAACATTAAAGCAGATATTGAGGTGCCTTAGTCTTTCCACGTTGCCCAAATCTTTCACGGTGCCTAGACAGTCACCACAGAGAGAACCGAGATTTTCCATTGATATCATGTTTCCAATTCCATCTGGTATCCGACTGCAGGAAGAATCAATTTGTAGGCACATCAATCTTCTGAGCTTAGTAATTGCTGATGGGAGTTCTGTTATATCATAATTCCCTCTCAAATCCAGCACCTGCAAAAACTGCAACTTTCCAACTTCTTCTGGGACCTCAGAAATTCCTGATTTGTATAGGCCTAGGTACCTCAGCTGAAGTAAACTCCACAACTCCCAAAGGTTAAGATGGTTATGATCACTAATATCACATTCAGTCAAATCCAATACACGCAAAAAAAGAAACCTTGAGAAAGGAGGCATGAAACCAATATCAACATCATCAAATGTAGCAATAGACCTTGCAGATTTGAGATGTCTATTTTGATGTTCTTCCTTGATATTATTTTGGAGGGACAGCCTACGGACCTTTCTTTTAGAAGAAATGCTATCCCAAGTATCATTCAATATAGTAGTAAAGTTCTCTTCAGTTGACAATGAGCAAATTAAATCAAGAACACTATTGTGTACATGACAAGCAATTACAAACCCATCAAAATATTCCGGCTGGATTAAGCTTCTATTCACAAGCTTATTGAAGTAATTTTCTCCGATCTCAAATAGACTAGTTTGTGGATCTTCAAACTGGATAAAACTTTCAGCAATCCACATCCATATCAATTGATCTTTCGTAATATAGTGATATTCCGGAAACATGCTTAGGTATAGCAAACATGTCTTCAAATGAGAAGGCAGGTTATAATAGCTAAGCGTTAGTATCCTCAACATCTCCTCTACACTGGGGTCTTTGGTAAGTCCATGACCAATGGAATCTAGCAAAACATGCCACTCATCCTTCGGTTTTGGGTGATGATTAATAACCAAGATACCAGCTATAATAATGATGGCTAATGGTACTCCACCACATTTCTTCAATATATCTATGGACACTTCTTCAAATTCAAGAGGACAACCACTCTCGTGAGAAAATATCCTTTTATAGAAGAGCCTTTTGGAATCATCATCACTAAGTGGCTCCATTTGATAGATTGAATCGCCAGCACATGAGCAACATAATTTAGCTACACTGACTATAGAGTTGTCATGATTAACCGACTACCACAATTGTTGCTATTAGAGAATGCCCCTTTGATTATTTTCCATAGTTTTTCATCCCTTATATCATCAATTACAATGAGGTACCTATATCAATTATGAAATCATTAGCAAAATGCAGGTGCAGATGATAATATAATCTAGCATTATGACCAAGAGATAAGATTCCTGAGAAACAATTAAGTATAATTAATTTGCAAGGAATAAACATGGACAGATTTTTTTGGATATTAGGGCATGTGCAATCGTGCTACATTAGGAGTGCCATGTAGGATAAATGTTGAGGTGGGGGGAAGAGAAACCTAAGAAAAAGCTTGCCTGGTTCTAATTAAATGATGATATCTTAACAACAATATCTCTCACACATATTTAGGGATATTTGGGTAGCAAAGATAACACTAAGAGATAACCCATTATACATCATGTTTTTGTTGCCATCTCTATATATATTACGTGGCAGATTTAAGATACAACTATCTTATCAACCACTAATACATCCTTAATGATCCTGTTTTAATCAAAGTACCTTTATGCACTCATTTTCTTGCTATCTATCTATCTACATGAATTGGTAGAGTGCATGCCTTTCGCCGTAAAAAAAGTATACTATAGAGGCGACATGAAGTACTCCTTCCGTTTTCATAATGTAGTGCATTTTTCAAATGTCAAACTTTGCAAAGTTTGACCAAGTTTAGAGACAAAATTATTTGTACCTACAATACCAAACATTTACAATATAATAATAATTCTCAAGATGTATCTAATGAACCCCTATGTATGTTAGTGGTACACCGTACCTAATTAATACACACTGTTACAAAATTGCCGAACCAAAGACGACGAACTTTAGGTTATTATATTTTTCTTCTAAACCATTTCAATATTTGAAAACTTTATGGATTGACAAATAGATAAATATTCTACCAATTATCAATATTAAAACTGTAGATAGATACTCTCTATATCCTATATCTAAGTTGGTGATCCCATTTTCAAGGAGATGCAAGGCCTCCACATCATCAAGTATAGGAAAATCATCCACTTTTTATTTTTCAGAATATTGCAACCCTTCAAATCAGCAAGCACATGCAAGCACTCAAAATTATAAATTTTTATTTCCATTATTCCAATAATAAATAATTTAACCATAGCAGAAAATCATACGACACTATAAAATGTTCATTCAGTGCTAGGTCTTTTCCATTCGTATGGCGAGAATGTGAAGGAGTCTTATTCTTATATATTATGTTATATTCTCAATTGTGTTAGTATAAATTCCCATACAAACGCATGGGGGTATTATCTACTTATATTAAACACACATGTGTAATTACACCTGGTAGTAGCCCAAGAAATATACTCCCATGGGCTAGTATGTATGCTACATTTATCATTGTGAGTATTCTGAGTACTACCTCCGTTTCAGTTTACAAGTCCTACGCGTATACCTAGGTTGCCAATTTTATCACCCTAATATAAAATATATAACACAAAAATTATAGTGTTTGAAAATAGAACATCTGAAGTTTATATTTGTATATTTTTTGTAATATATGATTGTAATATATGACTTGTATTAGGTTAGTCAAATTGATGACCTAGGGGTACGGGCACGCCCTGTAAACTGAGAGAGAGGTAGTACATGCATACACTCTTTTAATACAAAGATACCACAAATAATATACCACAAAGCCAATAACATGAAACAATTGCAAGTAAGTCCATATTTTTAGCATATTTTCAAATGACGTCATATTTTAAAAAGTAGTACTCCACATAATATATGTGTATAATACCTAGGTGGCCTCATATTCCTAGTTATGATAGACGATACTTCCTAGAATGCATCAAATGTACGTGGAAGTAGCAAGAATGGTTCCTATATATATGATGCTATTTTGCTCTACATGCGGCCACCCTATATCATTGTTACACTCTCTAGCTTTTTTTTGCTGGTGGAAAAAAATACACAATATAAAATATGGTGATTTTTTTAACACGATATAACATATCACCCTATAGTGTTAGTGTGATATGTCATATCATGCTTAGCAGTAGCATCACATTTTATATTATGTCTATGACCTATCACAATTTACAAATTATACCATAACATATATAGACACGTACCTCGTGTTTTCGAGAGTTTCCTTGAGTTTGTTGATTAGTTGTCTTACATCCAACATGGTGATCAGACCTACGTACGTGTCAAGATCACAAAGAATGTTCAGGAGAATCTTCTTTGCATCAGTATTTCGGCCGACGGGAACAAACGCACTGCAATCGAAATCTTCTTTGATCTTGTCATAAACCATTTTGACAAGAGTGGTCTTGCCCAATCCTCCAGATCCGACAACAGAGATAATCTTCAACTTTTTCTTGGATACATTGTCTCCCTCCAAGAGCAACTTCATTAGATCTTGATCCCTTTTTCCAGCAATGCCAACAAGCTCTGTTACTTCTGTGTACAAAGCCCCAAGACGAGGATCGATGGGAGCCACCGCTGCAGGAGAAGTGACAATATTCTCAGTGGGGTACCTTCCGTGCATGTTAGCTACCTCTTGGACTTGCTTATTGATGTCCTCGATCGCGTCAATGATCTCATGGTGAGCCTTCCCCTTGGTGAACAAGCCGACCATCATCTTCGTGAGCTGTTTGAGCTTCTTCGAGTTGGGTGCAGGCTTGGAGCCGTCATCGACACGCACCAGGAACTTGTCGACGACGTCCTCCATGTCAAAGGACAGCTCCCTCACCTCCCCCGCCCAGAGCCTGGCCTTCTCGTCAAGCTGGTCCCGCGGCACCTCCGCCACCTTGCGGAGAGCAGCGTGCATGCTCCTCATCTCTCTCTCAAGAGACAGGACGCCTTCCCTGACATTCTCCTTCAGCTTGTACTCCCCATTGAGGAGCTCGACCAGCTTGGGGAGCAGGTCGCCAATGGCGCCGGTTGCCAAATCCATTGATATGGCTTGAGTAGTATAGTTGCTTTGTTGCTTGGTTGTGGGGCGAACAGTGGTTGATGTACGTTTGGGTGCTTGCACCGCTACTCTTTATGTATAGAACCGGCGCAAGTTCAAGCGAAAATCAGGGTTACACGAGCATGTATGTACTATATCTGGTTTTGCCGTGCCATCTGAATGCGAGTCAAAGTCATCGGCCGCGCGGTAACGTGCACTGATAATACACTATTCAGCAATAGTACAATCGCACTGATCTAGGCGTTGAACGCACATGGATTCCTGTAATCACATGCACTTAGATCGGGGCCGGCGTTATGTGCGGTTGGCTCTCTGTGCAGAACTTTTATACAGAGATTGCGTCAATTAATTTGGATCTTAGGGAGTTACGACTTGGTTATAGTCTAAAAGTCGTTATCAAACGATCAAGTGACTGGTGATGTTGAGGGAAGACGTTTTCCTACCCTAGCCGCCGCCGCCACCAGGCGACTAGGGCGAGGCACTTTTTCCTCCGATCTCCACCGGCCGGTGCGCTGGCCCCCTCTCCCTTCGACTGCTGCTCCGGCGGCAGGACGGAGGGGGACCCCGTTCCTCCGCTCTGTAGTTAGGTTTTGGATTTGTAGGTCGTGGTGCGTCGTTGGGGTGGTGGGAGCGGCGTCCGGACGAATAAATCTGCCTCAACCCCACTCCCACACCGGCGGTGTCCTTGATGGCGGCGTCTCGGACTTGATGGCATTGTGTCTCTGTCGATCCCTCAGATCGACAGCGTTAGGGTTCATGGATGGTGTTGACGAGGCGGCGGCGGCAACTCCATCAGGTGTGTCTCTCATTCTTCTCTGTCCCTGTTGCTGTGGCGTTGTCTCCGACGTCATGGTGGAGCAGGGAGGTTTTGTCGTTCAGGAGTACGCGCAGGCGGTTGTCTACGCAAGTGACAGCTGGAAGATGGAGTATCTTGTGTTGGGTCTGTGGTCGAAGGCGGGCAGTTTTGGTTTCCTTCTCCGACGTCGTCGTCATGCGAGGGTGTCAGTTCTGAAGTTCGATGGCGTGTCCGGGGACATGTTGCCCCGGTCTGATTCTTTCAACGGCTATGGTTTTGCTTTTGGCAAACTACTTGGGAGGTCCATAAAGCTGCTGATCAGCGATGGAGCCGCGTCGAGCTTGGGCGAAGAGGTGATCTGTCTTTTTACCCTTTGATGGCCGCTTCGGTGGTGTCGAAGGAAAGGGACAGGTGCTGGTATTTTGCATAGGATTTTCCTATTTTTTCAGTTATGTATGGTCGGTGCTTACGTGCCTTGTAACTTGATCTTTATTCTATATAAATGAGACACGTATTACCATGCAAAAAAAAAAGTGACTGGTGATGTTGGACTCTCTAAAAACGAGCGAGATTGCCACTTAAACATTTGATAATGATATTAATGTTAATGTTAAATACCTAACCATTTGATTTTGACTATCACGATAAAGAGGTAATAAAGTTCTTCATTTTTTTGTTTTGCAGTCATCATCTAGATGCCTGAGCGTGAAACCCTGGCTAGCTAGCCAGGCAAGTTCACAATCATCTGCGTGCAGTGTATGCATTCAAACTTCAAAGTGGTCGGCCGGGGTACGCGGAGCTTGCAGAGATAATATCCAGTTATATAATCGCACTGATCTAGGCGTTGAATGCACATGGAATAACATGCAATGATTCCAGAATTCACACACTCCCTCTGTCTTTTTTTCTCTGCATATTAGATTTATGTCAAGTCAAACTTTGCAAGTTTGACCAAATTTGTATTAAAAATTATCAACATCTACAACACCAAATATATATACTATGGGACTACATTTTATAATGAATCTAACGAATTGATTTGGCAATGTGAATATTGATACTTTTTCTGTAAGTATGGTCAAAGTAAAGATAGTTTGACTTCAGACAAAACTTATATGCAGACTAAAAAGGACCGAAGGGAGTACTAGTACATCAGGGCCAGCTTACCACGAACTTTAAAATAATGCTCACATCACACCATCATGACCTTCCATACATTCAAAATAACTAGTTGTTGGGGCGCCACCCGGTGGCGCCTCCTGAGACGAAGTTGGAGCGGTGCCAGGTTGGGAAGTGCCCTTTCCAATTTCTTGTTTGTACCAGGGTGTGTTATTCCATCACACTCAAAATACACACATATTTAGTACTGGTACGTGCAAGTATCTAAAACTTTAAGATATAGATATGCAAAATCGACACGCTTAAAGAATGTATTCTTAAAGGTTACATTACAGCCTCTGATAACTGGGAGACGGGATAGCCATGCAGCTCAGTGATGCCCGATCGATCGATCTGTCAAGTATAGTGGACGTCAATGGCAATGTGGGGGCCATGGATCTGGCCGGAGAAGCGCCTCGCCTTTGGCCACACCATGGAAGAACACCTCTTCATCCTAATTTGAACTCTTACGTAAACAAATCTCCTATTAATTCAGACATTATGGAAAGTGCTTTAGAGCAAAAACGAAGGTAACATTTTGTCAACAATATTTGGTCTAAACTCTAAAGTGATCCAGTAACAAAGAATATGCTAATGGTGCACTAACAAAATCTCTTATACCATTTGGATATTACAAGGAATAACCAGTGGTTATACTACACACTTCACAAAAATGGCAATATGGGCATTGCAGCTGGCCACCCACTCGTACCTCTTAATCAACGAGTATCTAGATGGGGAAGGACAAAGGAGAGAAAGATAACCTATGTCGGGCATCCGGCGTGGCTCCATTGGCGGAAACAAGAAACGCACTACCTGGCATACCTAGACATGGGGAGGGGGCGTGGAGGCGCACCTTGGCGATCTCCATGGCGTCCCGAGAAGAAGCTCCTCCTCGAGCACCTCTGTCGTAGATCCGTGGAGAAGAGGGGATCCTCGTCGAGCTCCTCTCCCGGCAGCAAGATGAGATTCTGTGATGGCGTCCTACAACGCCGTCACCTCGCCTCCAACTTGCGCTGGGCGCGCCCGCCCAGATCTTGCACCCCCGCCGCTGGTTCTCCAGATCACGCCCGTCCACCACGCGATCTTCGCTTGGCTCTGCCCGTGACGGCCGTCATGTCCACACCGCCGTCGACCGCTACTGCGAAGACGAAAAGGTTTGGGAAAGAAGTAGGTCTCGGGAGGGCACCTTCCCCAGTGGCCGGTGCTGCCGCCGGCCCGGGTGAAAAATGAGACAAATGAGAGAGAGAGAGGATCTGCGTGGGATGAAAATATCTGCTCTGGTGCTCTTTTTCCCTCTTTTGTCCCTACCCACCCACTATGCATTTTCTCTCTAATTATTCCCCGAGAGACCGAGACGTCCCCTCTTTTCATTGACTAAGACGCACAGTATGCCTCTGCCCACGTGGACACAAAGAGAAATTACCCTTAGTACGGAGCTTATTGTGTTTGAGCATCAAGTAGAGTTCAGACTTCAGAGAACGCAGAAAATGAATATATAAGCGTCTAAAATTTAATGTAACATTTGTACTGGTACTTCATATTGGACTAAAAAGTGAAATGTTAGACGACATAAGACTGTTTAGCAGAATTTCCCTACGAGAGCAGAAATAGATGGGGGCATACATGCCCATGAGCGGTTGTCCTTTCTTCATATGCAGTGAATTACCAAGATAATAAATATTGGACGTATTCCAAGTTTGTAGTGCTATAAACATGATTGGTACAGCCTACGGTCCGGGGTTGCTCATGTCAATCTTCTTGGATTTTCTGCGACCGCCTTGTAGGCATAGAGAAACAAAATCTGCACAAAACAAAGAAGAGAAGCTCTAAAAGTAGGGCACTGAAAGAGGGGGGAAATCAGGAAGACATAGAGAAACAAAATCTGCACA
>NC_041383.1:16794808-16878010 GCF_002162155.2 Triticum dicoccoides
CAGGAAGACATCTAAATCCATAATTCTAAAGCTAAATATATGAACATCAGTTATGAGGAGGCTTTGACCTATAGTTCTTTCTCCCCTTACAATACAAGTGACAACAAAACTTTCAGCTATTACTAAAGTACATCAAACAAATTGATTAAATCGGTAACCAAAATAGTAAGAAGCATTTATGATACAATATACTTATTAAATACTACAGGGAAGGAGTACTGCAGTTTGTTTTTGATATGTCTATAATTTAGGGAGTCTTTACAGGCGATGTAGTTCAAGCTACTCACTGTAATATATCAGCTACAGGGAATGATTCTGCAAAATTTGATAAAAGAGATTAAATACTGGGTTAGCTATTGTTGCCTCGATTTTAAACTTAGATGTATCTAAAACCCAAGATATGAGTGTGTAATTTACTAATTTACTTGGCCGAGTTAGATGTACATGACGTACTTGTCAGATTGTTGGAAAGATTATGTAACGAGTCTACTTCTACAGGTGGCCTTAACTATTGAGTTATGTAGTCTTCTCAGGTGATGTTTTTCTTTCAGTTAGCTGAACAAAAATGTCTAGCATATAACAATGTATATAGGAAAATAATGCTGATAAAGTATACTTTCATGACAAACTTTATGGTGTAATTTCCTTCATATTATGTGAGTCTCCTTATCTAACATATGCAATGCAAAAGACTGGACATTACCATGTAAGTTTTGCTACATCATGAACTTACTGGACGTATTTAGATAAATTAACACTCCACTTTACTGGATCGAGTTTCCTAAAACACTTCATTGTGTACCAAAGATTTAATAAACCATGCCATTGCTACATGAAAAACCACAAACAGAACCTTAGCAAAAAAGAGAGTGCTATTCACAAATAGCAATAGATTTAACATCCCCTGAACTAAATATACTTAAATAGTCTTGATGCGATGTTTACATCAATAACCACTTTCCTTTGTAACAAAAATAGGATGTTAAGCAAGACACTTCTTACATTCGTTTAGAATATTGCTACATCAGTGCATGCTAACAGTAGCATGAAAAAAGCAATTGGCCTAGCTGGCATATGTATGTTCTGACCAAATCTGAATAAGTATAATGCTCTAATGCTTAATGCTATTTTCATATACGAACCTATTCTGTCAACAGTCCAACCATGCAAGTATGGATTCATATATGCATGTACTACCCTGCATACCATGAATTTAGTAATAAAGCAAACAGCAAGCACCTGTGGCAATCCAATTGATTTTGTTGGCGTGCGTAGCTTTTATGGCCGGCCACAAAATCGATCGGCAGAGGCTATTGTGTTCGTGAGTGTCCAAGTTATTGTAGCCAGCTCTGTGCAAGGATCGAAATTCGAATAGGAGGTCGAGTACGCATTGCTGCTGTACAAAGCATCAGCCAACGGTACGCCGGAAGTAGAAATAAGCTTGCTTCATCATCATCGTCGCCATAAGTACTCACTGGTGTGGGTTTGTGCTAATAAATTGTACGCATGAAGTAATTCCACCCCTTGATCACCACCGTCAACCAAACAGGAATATTTGTCAACAAACTGATCAAAAGCAAACCTGAATCTGACTTGGGATCGAGGGGATGGAATTTGGTTAGAGCAAGAACACCACCGTCATCCCACAGGGACGAGCGGGTGCACCTCCGTCGTGCATCTCCTACTTAATCTCCTCTTGTTCGTCGGGTGGACAGGCGGTGCCGCTAGAGCAGGACGGAGCCTGACGTCTCTACGGCATGCGCTGCTCCTGCCGAGGAAGACAGTGATGGCGCTGTGGACCACCACTGCTGCTCGAGCTCCTCCAGCAGAGTCCGGAGCTCCTCCTTGGGTCGCCGCTGCAAGCGTGGGGATGGAGCATAGTTTTGACTTTCGAAACCAACCAAATTTCGCTCACCCTCGAAAGCACCAAAATTTCAGAAATTCCGTAAATTTCAAAAAACGTTTCGAGCAAATCAATGAAATTTTCATTCAAATTTGCTTAAATTCAAATTTATGGTATTGAATATAATATATGTTAGCAACTTCTTAACACAAGAAATCACTGTCATGGTGGTGCACCCATTAATTGTATCTCCGTAGACCCAGGTTCGAATCCCAGATAAGCTATTATACATGAACAATAAAGTACTAAAAAAATAAAAAGAGAGTAATTTTGGAGTCGAACCGTAGACCTGAAGGACGGAATAACAACTTCCTACCACCGAGCTATGGTAATGAAAGTGAATTAGAAGGATAGTACCTCCCCTTTATAAGGATGATTTTGAAATACCGAAATAATTTAAACGAAACACAAATATTTCGAGGACCCTCGAAATGAGCGAAATTTCGAGAAATTTCGGAAATTTCGTCGAAATTCTTTTCTATGGTGGAGGCAGAGGGAACACCAGGCTGTGAGGAAGGGGAAAAGAGGAGGCAGAGTCTGATTCAAAGGGAGGGAGATGGTGAAGCTACAAGCGTGAGCAAGATAGATAGCGGCGCTACTGACCTTTTGAGCCGGGATGGTGGCGGCGGCGGCGGCGGCCGGGACGACGGAAACCCTAGCCGGTGGGTGGAAAGAAGGAGAGAGGATGCGTGTGGGATTAAAAAGAGGCACGAGAGAAGCCAGCGACTCGTCAGCCCATCGAACTATTCGCGCTCCTGATCCTAAAAAAAAAACTATTCGCGCTCCTGCCCAACCGTTCGCTAGCTCCATCTGATTTTCTTGTCGTATTTGTGTCGACGTGGACATCGCGAGCTAGCGCCCTTGATGCACACGTTAATGCTTCTCGATATCAACCATTGGAACGACTGATTAATTAGCAGTGAGACGGGAATAAATCAATTTTGTTTGGAGCCGGTTACAATGACGTGTCAATCTACTGTACTTAAGAAACTAATCTTTGTTACGTATGTCACAACTGCGTATGAGTGGTTAGAATTATGATTATTATATAACATGATTTTTGTTATCGTAGATAAAGTGAAGGGCGCAAGAGATATACTAGCCTTAACAGGTCATTGCCCTAGTGATTTCTTGGTCGTGTTTGAGTAGCAACCTGACAAATCTAGAGCTCTACAGGGATTAAGGTTTTGTTTTCTGCAATCAATTCCACCTTACAAAGATACGTGAAATCAAAATTAAAATAAGTGAACTCAAATGCGACCATTTAAATGTTTTCAGGAGAATAAATGACTCTGTCTACTTTTTTCTTCTTTTTGGGTTGTCGTGTCGAGTGAAAGTCAGCATCATCTGCATCAGCAAGCCTCTTATGTCTATTCACCCTCTCTTCTTTTTTCTTCATTTTGGGTTGTCGTGTCTGATTATCGATGTGTTTTCGATGGGGGCTCCTTTGGGATGTTGTGCTCCATGGGCCGGGGGTTGTGCTTGTAGCGGGTTGGGGGTGTTTGCTGTCAGCTGGTGTGGAATAAACGGCTGAGTATCCTTTAGAGGACTATTTTTACTCCACTAAAAATGATCGTTTCTAGCCGATTTTTTGAACTTCGACTTGTGTATTTCGTCGAACACTTACTGTGCAGCACACAAAACACACCGAAGCACCGGAATCTCAACACGCACTGGAGCACATGCCACTTCCAGCCGGCGTAGTCCTGTACCCTCCGTCCCATTGTCTCAAATTCAGGAAACTAATCAACTTGTCGGACGTGTATAAGACGTCGCAGCCGGGCCAGCTCACAAGATGAGACGACGGGCGGCCAGCTTCTTACGCAGGCCGACGAGCTTGGTGTCGTCGATGATGGGCCCTCAGAGCGTGCGGTCCCTGACGGACACGAAGTCCAGCATGGCGCGCTTGTACCCGCCGGCGCAGGCCCTGGCTTCAAGCAGTACCAGGTTTAAGGGCATGTACAATGGTGCTATCTTAAGAGTGCCACGTAGGATAAATGATGAGGTGGAGGAGAGAGAACTCATAAGAGAAGGCTTGTCTTCTCTTATTTAAGATAAGACAAGAGATGATCTCTTAGCATAATATATCTCACCATATTTTTAGGAATTGCTAATTATTGAAGATAAGATTAAGAGATGACCCATTGTAGACATTTTTCTTTGTCATCTTTAAATTACATGTAAAACTTAAGATAAAACTATCTTATCAACCATTGTACATGCCCTAAGTGGATGTTGGCCTGTTGCCTATTGGCGCCTAGCCCAGCCACACACAACACGTGCACAGGGAGACATCAAAGCGAGTCTATGGGTCTGTTTGATTGAAACCTAGGCACATCAATTATTTGGCCAAGAAATCGGCTGTCCCAGTTTCGCCCTCAAATTGGTGCAAAAGCTGAATTACTAGCCAAAAAAGTTGGAGTCGTTTCAAAATCTGGGCCTCCATCCAAACAATGCCAAAAGCCCAAAACTTTGGAAGGGAACCTTGCCCGAAAGCAACTACCTAAGGAGTGCTTCTTCGGAGCCTCCCCAACGATCACTTCAGGTGGTCTGAGAGGTCGCCACTTGGGCCGCTCTCAGCCGCCGTCACGTGCCACGCTCTGGACGTTTTCTCAGGATTTTGTTTTTTTTTCGCACATGTTTTCAGCATTTAAACGTTTTTTTTTCTTTTTGGTTTTCCACCTGTTTTTTCCACAAGAGACACGGTTTTGCTTCCGTGAGAGGCACGGTTTTTCTTTCGCGAGAGGCATGGTCATGCCTCTTTCGATAAAGAAAAAAAAGTTCGTCAAAATCTATCAACATGGGATCGCATTTTGAAGATCTTGACGCAATGAATCCAATGGTGAAAACTGTTTGAGATTTGGACGCAAGGTTTGAAAGATAAAATATTTTGAATAAACGGATCTACGAAAAAGGAAAAACTCTCAGGTTGCGAAGAGTGGCGCGTATGCAATGCGCCACTTGTCGCAACCTGGGGTGGGGGTGATCTTTGGAAGGAGTACTCTGATTTCGACCTTGTGGCGACGATCCAAAAAGGCCCCATGTTCGCACTTCTTATTCAGTGCCCGCTGCGGTGTTTTCTTTGTTACGCGTACGCGGGGCTCACCCTCTCAATTACTGGGCCGGCCCTATTAGTCCTGCAGCTAGCTTTGGTATATGAAGCTAATATATGTTTCCAGTGTGGTCTTTTTCTAAGTTTTTTCCATGGGTTTTTTCTTACTGTGTTTTTCTCGTTTTTGTATTTATTTTTTATTTCCATTTTTTTGTTTTTCTATACTTTTCATTTTCATTATTTTTTAAACAGTCTCCAATTCATGAACTTTTTCAATATTCTTGAACTTTTTGCAAATATGTAAAAAAACTTCCATGTTCTCTTTTTCAAATGCTTAAAGTTTTTACAAATACAGGAAGGTCTCTCAAGTATGTCAACTTTTGTTCAAATCCACGAAACTTTTTAAATTCTTGAATATTTTCCAAGTTCCTGAACATATTTTGGAATTTGTGAACCTTCTTCAATTCCTGGTTTTTTTCAAATTCAGTCATACATTTTAAAATCCATGAACATTTCTCGGATCAATTAATTTGTTTCGAATTTGCAAAAAAAAAAGTCAGGACTGAATTTGTATTTTCTAAAATGTCAACTGTCAACAATTGAATAGTCAACCGCGATCCGAGCGAGCGCTGTCTCACTATCTTGCAAACTTAGCGAATGGCCATTGTTTGTCCGACCTACGTGATGGGTCGCCCAAGCGCTGCCTCGCTAACTAGCGCATTGAGCGTTTACTAGGAGGTCTTGTTTATGTCTGGCTTGCTCTCTTTTTTTTGAGAAAAGTCTACCTCTCGCTTGGGTGCCCCTATTCCGCGCGCGTTCGGCGCCGTGGAAGTCAATCGACGCCCACTTTAAAGTCTAGTGGGCTGCCCCACGAATGCACCAACGCAGTAAACTATTTCGTGAAAAAACCCCAGAAAAAATGTCAATACGATAACTCAAACTCAAGATGGTTCAGCTAACCACTATAACTTCTGAACAACAGTGATTGACAATAACTTGAATTCTGTAAGAACTATAGTAGCCATGCTATTTATTACACAATATCAATTAGATTTTTTTTATTTTACAAAAAAGCCCATCAAATTTTGAGAAAAGTTCACGAATTGAAAAACGTTCATCGGTTCTGAAAAAAGATCATCAAATTTGAAAAGAAAGGTTCATCAATTTGAAAAACAATCAACAAATTGAAAAAAAAAGTTCATCAATTTTTAAAAAGGTCATCGAATTTGAAAAAGGTTCATCGAGTTGGAAAAAGTTCACTGTGTTATAGAAAAAAGGCCACCGACTTGAGAAAAGGTTCATCAAATTTGAAATAATATCATTTTTGAAAAAAAGTTCATCAATCGAAAAAAAAGTTCAGAAATTCGAGAATCTTTATCAAATCGGGAAAAAGTTCATCAATTTTAAATAAAGGTCATTGAATTTGAAAAAAATCACTGAAGTTGAAAAAATATCAATTTTGAAAAAAGTTCACGAATTTAATAAAAAGAAAAAACATAAGAAAAGAAAAAACAAGAAAAACCAAGTACCTCGGTCTGAAGATAATAAAAGTGGAAAAGGAAGTACGTTGGCACATTCGATCGAGAAGGCAAGTGGTTACATTCTGCTGTAAATGGGCTGGCCCACCGCGTAGGGGGTGTGCGCCCTGTAACATTTATGCCTGTATGTTCTCCGAAAAAAAAAATTATGCCTGTAACTGGTAAGACAGGCGCCAAATAGGAACTTGTTTTCCCTATTATGCTTGTACGTGATTCTTTTTTTTTTTGAGCATCAGTACAGACACAAGCGCTCATATACACGCGCATACACTCATCCCTATGAACGCACACACACATACCCTATCCCTATGAGCACCTCCGAAAGACTGAGCCGGCATATCATCTTGAGATTTACGTAGTCACCGTAGGCGCCTCGTCGTCGACGGGAACGTCTCATCCCACTGAAAGCGCATCGCCGAAAATCCTGAAATAAATCCAGGAATAATGCGAGCACCAGGATTTGAACCCTGGTGGGTTGGGGATACCACTGTCCATCTAACCAACTCAACCACAGGTTGATTCGCTGTACGTGATTCTTTTATCGGAACAATCAACATGTATGATAAAAAATTAGACATAAGACCGCATCACTGACAATATTATGTACATGATTATTTTTCCCCTTTTCCTATTGTTCATATATTAGGAAAAAACGAAATACGTATATTAAAAAATATTTAATATGTGATATTTTAATAAAAAATCACGTGTTTCAGAAAATGTATGTGATAGTCTAAAAATGTTATAAAATGTAAATGAATGTTCATGTAACTAAAAAAATTGCTTCGTACCAGTCCAACAAATGTATGTGACATTTTACAAAATATGTTCACGTGTTTCAACAGCATGTTTGTGACATCTAAAAATATTGAGCATTACGAAAACATGCTCGCATTGTTTAGAAAAATGTTCAATGTTTATTTAAACATTGTGTAAAATTATTCAGAAAAAATTTCAAAACATGTATTAGAAACAAGTGTTAATCATGTATTCAATTAATTTTAATTGCACTTAAAAATATATTATATATGTATACAAACAGTTTATAATGTGTGCAAAAATAGCCATCAAAAACATATATTAGAAAAAGTTATATGTTTATTTCAAAAAAAATGTGTATAAAAATGTTTCTGTTGTATATGAAAAATCAACATGTATGAAAAAAATTAGACATCCGAACAAAAAAGATAAAATAAAAATAAAAGACGGAAGAATATCAACAAAAGAAAAAGGAAAACTGAATAAAACGAGAAAAATCAAAGAAAACCTAAGAAAACAATGCCAAAACATTGGAGTACCAACAATAAAACTAAAAAACAATAACTCGCTCTCAACTACAATGTTGGACTGGCCCCGCTCTGTAGGCAATTCCAAATTGGAATCAACACACGAGAAACATTGCTCTTATGGAGAAATCCATCCCTAAATCGAGCGAGATACCAAAACGGCCAATCACCAAATAGCAGAAAAGTATGCTACCTAGGAAATTTGAGATGAAATGAGAAGGGCAGAAATGTCAAGAGATCTGGCTCGTTGGAATCAGATTTTTCATTGTACAAAAAGGGAGGGCATTCAAGGAATCATGGCATAAAGACTATGATTGGTTGAAGTAGCGATGACAAGGATGCCACATACTGCTTCTACAACTACAAATTAAATGCTCTGAACGACCATCGAGATCATTTACCGCGAGAACCTCGTGTTATTTTTTCAACTACATCTTAAAGATATCCTTCCATCTTATAAAGAGCTACAACTATTGTCACATTTCTGCTAAAATCTACATTATTCATAATTCTTTGTTTCACATGTTGTAGGTGTCACTTGGTTTTGTGGAGTTCTATTATGGCATCAAGTTCACATTGCAAGGAAAAATACTATTTTATTAGTTACGAAGAACATTTTTTGTCTTGCCTGTTTTTAGTAATTGATTCCATGAGTTTTAGTTATATAAACTTGCATTTGTACAAAAAGATTTTAGACCCTAAATGTTCGCCCCGACCAATGTTCAATTCCTGGACCCACCACTGGCCACGACACAAGTTGTTGGAAAACTGCAATTCCTTGCATGTATGCAAGTTTACTATCCATTTGCTAGCATTGCATATTGCCCAATTCTTCATGTTCTACGTATACATGGTTGTCGTTCGCACCAGCAGAGTACAAACTCGCCTTCACATACCACAATTCATAACTGGTAATGAGAAATAGCAGTTTTCGCATCTAACCCAATTCACCGCACCCGAGGTCGATTATCGGGATGGCTGCTAGTTCTTGGCCGGCGGGGACGGTGGTGTGCTGCCGCGGCTCATGGTGCTGGTCGGGGATACGGAAGATGCGCGGGACGTTGGTGGCGCCGGAGGCGACGAGGCCGCGGACGCCGGCGTAGGTGGCGTCCAGCGCGCGGAGCTCAGCTGCGCGGTCGTAGGAGGTGGCCGACATGGTTTGGTGTGGCGCACGTACGTGATCGTGGATGGGTGGTGGCGTGAATGACAGTGTGATCGATGGGCTTGGCTGCTTGAGTGCTCTTCTATATATAGGAGCATTTCTAGCATGTGGGTGTGCTTCCCGCGAGAGCGACGGGCAAGAAGAAATGCTAAAAACGTGGGTGGCTCCAGAATCCAATACCACGGTGGCCTGGCCCGTCCATGTCGCATGGCACGACAGAGACGCGGCGACCAGGCCTTGCGCACGCACGACCAGGATACGACCAGGCAATCGCATGACGCAACGTACATGCGTAAAAACTCTTTATATATTCCTGGGTCCCATCTACTCCCTCCATTCCTAAATAATTGTCTTTCTAGAGATTTCAACAAGTGACTACATACGGAGCAAAATGAGTGAATCTACACTTTAAACATGTCTACATACATCCGTATGTTGTAGTCCATTTAAGATGGCTAGAAAGACAATTATTTGGGAACGGAGGAAGTAATTTACTGGAATAATTCGTAGAGTGCAATGCAATGCACGCAAGCATCACGTGTGTTAAAGAAAAGATGGCGGCTAATTATTTCACATTTGTTGATTAATTATTAAGGAGGGTTAGTGGCCGGCAGTAATGATGTTTAGCCGCATGGAGTCGCATCGCACATGTATTGCACGTGCATGTTCGTTTGCACACGTGCTATTGCCTATTGGGCGCAGCTGCCTGATTCGGGCAACCTTGCACATGTGAGAAAACGTGCCTACTAGATCGATCCTCTCAGACTAGCCACATTGGGAGTAACTTCATCAGTAACATCGAGTCCAACTCAGCAAAATTGCTTATGTGACAATGAGTTAATGAGGAGAGAGATAGTTATAATAACTTAGCTAGTTACTGTAACATCACATATCCCAATGCAATATGAGTCTATAACCTAATAAATGAAACTTTCCATGTTACCACACTTATGTTACTACCCACTATGAAGGTAGTAACATAGTCTAGGGATATGTGTATGTTACTAGTGTATGTTACTCACCATTGTGGCTAGTCTCAGCCGACAGTTTGTCTTGATCGGTCTATGGACACTTGGTAGTAGAGATCAAGTCGATGATAAATGACAGGGAGTTTATTCCACAGTTGATGATAAGCAGATGTTCTCGGTGTTGTGAGGTTTTAGTGCCTCTCGATTTTAACCGTGTGACAATGGAATAAAACTCCCATCTAATTCGCAAAAAAACTGTTTTGACAAGTGCAAGTACATTTTTTTTCTAGGAGACAGGTGCAAGTACATTGGTAGATCACTGGATGTGGGATGGGTTGGGTTGTCTAGTCACTGAATATGGCGCACAAGATGTTGGCCGCTGCTTTATAAGGTCCTAATCAGGCGTTGGCATGCACATGATTCAGTCTTTTCTCTTTTCGACATGAAGCACATGATTCAATCGGCATGGCCAAACAAGTGCCCCTCGACCGACTGCCCGCTCGCTCGCTTCCCTCGACCATTAATTGTTTGAACCTTCACAGTTTGACTTGTTGATCATTGATGTTCCAATTTTATTTTAAGAAATTAATTTGAAAAAACATCGTGTATAAAAAAATTTCATAAATTTGAAAAAAGTTCATAAATTATGAAAACATAAAAAATTGGAAAATAAATGTTCGTGAATTTGTGAAAAGTTCATAAATTTGAAAAAAAATTGCGATCTGAAAAATTTGCAAATTTAAAATTTTCATGAATTTGGAAAAAAATCATGAACATTCACGAATTTGAAATAAAGCTCGGAGAGTCAAAAAAGTTTTTGGATTTGAAACAATGTTCACGAATTTGAAAAATATTCAAGATTTTGGGACAAACATGGATGTAAAAAAATCATGAATCGAATGATTTGATAAAGGTTCCAGAATTTTAAAAAACTTCGCAAATTGGAAAAATTCATGAGTTTAAAAAAGTTTGCAGAGTTGGAAAAAGGTCATGAATTTGAAATTGAAAAAATAAAAAAATAAAAAATAGAATGTAAAAGAGGGAAAATCCAAAAAGCTGATAAGATAAACAGCCTAAAAACAGAAGTAAAAAAGCCTAGAAAACCGAGGGAACCAAGAACAAGAAGAAAAAACCGAGTGCAATGCGAAGTAGAAACGAGTGTGCTGTGCGAAGCAGTAAATGGGCTAAGGCAAAAGGTCGGACAGTGTGTGCACTTTCTATGAGAATAGTAGAAGGAGACACTTAAGTCATTCAATAGCTTTGGGTACTGCTCTTGCGTTCCTGCCAGGGTGGTGCATCGTCGGCTCGCCTTCACCTGCCTGGGGCCTTGGGGCATTTATAGGAAACGAGAAACTTAAGAAATCCACAGGATGTTGATACAAAAAAAAATCATTAATCATCTTAGGGGGTTGGCCTTGGGTCTTGGGCTCTTAAGAACTCAGGGCATTCAATTGTTGAAGAAGAAGATGGCAGCTTGAAGATGAACGAACTGGTGACATGTTTCTGAAGAAGAGGAAAGAAAAGGATTTTGGGATTGAGTTCATGTTTGGCCTCTCTGCTAATGGGTTGTGCCTGCTTCTTTTGCATACAATTTTTTTAGGAAAATAGATAAATAGGTTGGGTTGGGCCCTAGGCCGTCGTACTCATCGCCATGGCCCAGGGACCTGTCCTGATAATCGCCAACGTTGAATGCCTCAAAGCTTTCGCAATATTTATGCAGCTATTTCACCTACCATTATTGTGATTTAAACTATCCTGAAGACATCCAGGTTTGTAGAAGAAGATCAAAAAGTTGAATCCAAGTAGTGCATAAACAATTCTAGAGTAAGATTTCAGCATCATGTCTTTTCTTACACAATGGTTAAGTCAACGACGATGTGACAACCTGATTCTGTGCCACATCAGTGTTGACGGAGATGCTAGATATATGCTGGAGGGAAACGTAGTTGCTGGATCTATTCATTCCGGTGGTAACATCATGGAGTGGAGCTGTCTCCACTACGTGGCAGAAAATGGCAACTCTGAGAAAGGCTACTCCAAGTGCTACACTCAGGCCGGTCCTGAGATTTTGGGGCCCCGGGGCGAAACTAAAATCTGGGGCCCCTTAATAGAAAGATCAAGATAATAGTAATACTCACTATACAATTTTTTATTTACTTTGATACTAGTCTAAGTTGAAATTGTTTACGGAGAAAGAAACATCTGAATGCCTTTAAGATAATGCTTTTGCAACATCGCTATAAACCATGAAATTGATCATTGAGTTAAACTGATGAGTTCATAAAGAATTTGACACAACATAGCGGTTAATCCTGTTTCAATAGGCATCGTCTTATAATCAAGGAACACAACTATGTAAACTACTCCCTCTGTAAAGAAATATAAGAGCATTTAGATCACTACTTTAGTGATCTAAACGCTCTTATATATCAATACGGAGGAATTATTTGTCTTTAGATTTGGTAGGCGTTATATCCTACCACATTTTCTTGATTTACCCACTTTTAGTTTCTGAATTACAAAGTGTACATATGGCCTATTACTGAGAATCAAACATGTGTGTTCGGCTTATTTTGTACTACTAACATTTGCTACACTACAGCATAAGTGTCAATCATAGCCGAATTAGAACAATAAATTGTGCCTTGCGTAAACACATCGTATATTGACTAGGGTATGTACTTGAGTTGCTACTAGAGTCAAAATTGCCAGAATTTATATTTCATAGTCGAACTATAATACCAGCTGATTTTGTAATACTAAGTGAAGAATCTTCCTGATTATGGTGACAACAATTTCTCCAGCCGGGGCAAGTGTAGAAATCCCCAAATACATGCAATCCCAAAGGATTCGATTAAAAAAAGGCCGCGTTGTTACTTACCAGACTCCGACCATGAATCTACAGGCGTGCTCCTCCTCCCCCGCTGAGGCATCGGAGGCCATGGTCTTGCCGTGTTGGGGGCTGGAATTGGGTGTTGGCGGTGGGTGTGTACGACGGAAAAAACAAGGCGTGGGCGTCGTGAGCTACTATCCGTCAATGATGGTCAGGGCATGGCCAACGATTAGCCCCAGACGTGCTGCTCCGCAGGCCAGCTAGGCTCGGATGCCATGGTGGCAATAAAGCTATAGCCTGCAGAGAGGAGGTGACTCCTATAGAGGAGGCTGCTGCCTCGCTGAAGAAAGATAAGGAAAGGAAGGAGAGAGAAGTGAAAGAGGAAAAGTGTGTGGCGAGCTAGAGAAGAAAATAGCCCAGGCTGACGTATATGAGGCAGCATGTGCGTTGGGCACTAATCAGTATGGGTGGTGGTCCTAGCTCTCCAAACCTACATGGATGTACGGGAGCATCACCTTGCTACTGCTTCCATTGTACATGCCCTCATGCCGCTGGGCAAGGCCTGATATCCTGGAGTGATTGATGTTCAGTACTTGTGATCTCAAGGAAAAAGAGGAATGGTCGTGGGCTGTTGCGTGCGGGGCTACCAGATGACTCTGAATGTTAATGATCTGAGATTTACCTGCTGCGTCCCTGGGCCATGGCCTACCTGCGAACCTGGGGGGTGGCCCGGGGCGGCCGCCCCCCTTGCCCTTCCCCCGGCACGGCCCTGGCCTACACTCAACAAAGGTATGCCGAGTTCCCTTGACAAGGAACGTGACAAACCGTAATGACATGTGCACTTCTTCATTCGTCGAGATTCTCTGGGTTCCACAATCGGCAAATGTTTGCAAGTCCGGCTCCCTGGGACTTGGTGAACACTGGGCCACACGTGACGTTCTCATTCGTTTGAAATTTCCCGAATTCGGATGTTGGGGCACTCTGCAAACATGTACCACACGTCACTCTCATTTGTAAGAGGTTTACCGAGGACCACACTCGGCAAAAACGTCGCCATGTGGCGCCACTCTTAATGGGACGTTCTGCCTGCTTTTAGATTGGCGAACTCGGACATCGGTCTGCATATTCGCCGAGTGGCCACTAACAAGAATTCGGCAAATGTAAACATTCTCGATGTTTTCCCAGCTGAGTCTTTGCCGGGTCTTTTATCCAAGGTTGGAATTTGGGAAACACATTGCCAAGTTTATTTGGCCCTTTGTCGAGTACTGCTGGAACTCGGTAAAAATGGCGACACTCAACTTGTAGAAAAAAAATAGTCATACGAAACGGAGACGTGGTACCATGTGGCAGATAATCAGTAAACAGAGCACCACAGCTCGCCACATGTCCCCGCCCTTTGCCAAGCGATGCCTAGGGTTCACCAGGTGCCACCACGTGTCCATGTTTGCCGAGTGACATCCCATTAACACTCGGCAAACCTTGCCATGAGCCACCACGAGCTGACACACTCGCAAAGTATACAACAGGTTTCATTTGTTGCATTTTCAAGGAGTAAATAGCATAAAACTACTACTTTACAGGCTATACCGATTTTTAATTTTTCTCAGATAACTATCAAATGGGTGGTCAGCTGTTTCAGAAAACCCTAATCATAGAATGCTTTAATATTGATCGCGATTATGACAGTTCGGACCCGCATGTAAGAAAACCGTTTTTTAACCGTCTGTTTGACCGTTACCTTACATGTGGAGCCCACATGTCAGTGCCCCTATGTTATTCTAATAAAAAAATCTGTTCCTTTATGCATTTATAAAAAAACCTGTATGTTTTCTAAAAAAGCAATCGGGTTCCTAAATGTTTTTCGAAAAAGCAATCGGGCCCTTGGTAACTCGTGTGCGCCCAGAGGAAACGGCGTCGGCGGCTCGCCGGCCGCCAGGTCGCCGGCCAGGCGAAAGGAGGCTGCTCGGCTGTCGCATTCCTCGGTGCGAGCCGAGGCGGGCGATAGAATGGGTAGCGGGGGTCACCGCCGCGCGCGCCGCCTGGAGTCTCCGCGTGGCCATGGGGCTCAGGCACAGGTCGTCGCGCCGCCACGCACCATCGGGAGCCGCCAGGGGGCCGTGGCCCGCCACGGGGCTCTGCTCGTGTCACCGCGCCGCCGTGCGCCATCGGGAGTCGCTTGGGGGTCGCCAGGGCTCGCTGCCCGCCATGGGGAGCCGGCATAGAGGCGGCCACAGGCCCAGGGGCGTCGTGCAGCACGACTAGGCAGCGGGCGTAGAGAGGCAGGAGAGAAGAAGGTGAGGTGGAGGAACGGCCAAGGTTGAGCCCCGGTGAGCACCGGCGGCGGGAGGCGGGCGGCTCACGGGCTGAAGGAGGCGGAGTCGCGCGCTCCAGCTCGGGAGCGAGAGGAGCGCCAATGGAGTGCCCTGCTCTGAGAGCAGGGACCCGAGTGCTTTTTGCAAGAAAATGCTGGGACCAGATTGCTTTGTAAAATTTGTGTGCAGGCCCACCCCTAACGGTCAAACAAACGGTCAAACAATCAGAGTTCTTACACATGGGGCCCACTTGTTATAATCGCAATCAATTGATAAGTACCCGACGTTTTGAGTTTTTTGAATGTCGACCCCTCACTTGGTAGTTATCAGCGAAAAAACAAAAGTTGGTAGTTTTTTGAAACTCTAACCTGTAAAGTAATAGCTTTATGCTATTTACTTATTTTCAAGTAACACTGCAATTCAAATATTTCCACACAATACCTAATGCAAATTGCTCTCCTTCTCAAGGGGCCAATCAAAAATTCAAGATACAGAAAGCACTAACCAAAGCGAATGTTGCAAAGGGAACCAAACCAAGGAAGACATATGAGACGAGAGTACAACAATATATCAAAAAATCTATGAGAAAACTATACTAGCTAGCTAGTAGCACATCTGTCCCATATCAGATCTGAAGAACAAAATACTAATAATTACTTAGGATAAGGTAGATGATGGCTACGTACGATTCATCGCAGGCATCAACTTAATCGCTGTAATGGCATCCAGAGGAAGATCAAGCCGGCGGGACTGAAGGCATGTTCCTGGCGAGCGGGCAGCACACCTTGGGTCATGGATGAAGGAGTTATCCTGCTCGACCTCGGTGTAGGCGTAGCCGAGGCGGTGGTACTGCTCGAGGATCGCGGCGTCGCCGGCTCGCACCATCTCCCTGGCGGCCTCCTGCGGGCCACGAGCGCCCGGACTTCAGCTTCACCGGGACCCTTGTACATGTCCAGGTACTCCCTGGACCTCACGGCCTGTAGGCGCCGGTGCCGGTGGCTTTCTCCCTCAGCAGGGTGTCGATGTACTTCTGGCTCACCCTGGCGATCCTCTTCCCTTTGCCCGCCTCCGCCTTGTCGCCCTCCGCGAGCTTCTGGCACTTTAGGGCCGCCATGGGTGCCGTCTCGTCGCCTTCGCTGCCACTCGATCTGCGCGACGCGGTTTTGCTTAGCTTCTCTGCTGCTGCCGTCGCCTGTTTCTCCGCTGTAGTTTCCATGCATCGCCGTCATGCCGTGAGCTGGCTAGTTGATGCGATGTGAGCTGATCACGGAGGGCAAATACATGCTTGCATATAAATAACATGCAGGCCAGGAGCCGACTAATAGATAGGGTATTCCAGATATATTTTTTCAACAGTATAAGGCATTACAGATTGGACTCCCGTCGACGGACACAACGTACGTACGTCAGACGCAGGGTCCATCCCTTTTAAAAAAAAATGTACTCCCTTCGTTCCATAATATATAAGTGTTTTTGATGCTAGTTTAGTGTAAAAAACGCTCTCATATTATCGCATGGAGGGAGTACGTACGCGTGTGTTCGTGTTTCTTTGGATCATCTTGGATGCCGGTTCACCAGCACTGAATTACTTATTTATTATTTTGAAATAACAATTGTAAGAAGTGCCTTACCAAAAAATATGAAAACTGTATGTTCTTTCTCCCATCCAAATTAGTTGATGCAGTTTTGTAAAACTTCAGAGGAATTACTTAACTTTATGGTTTTGCTAATCCTTGGTTGCATGAGGTTTTCTTTCATGCCCAGTCGACTTCCAGCGAAGCTACACGACTGAAGCCAGCGGTGCCACGGCGAGCGCTAGCTGTAGGGATGCTGGCGAGGCCTTGATCAAGAGCGACCAAGTAGTCGGCAACAACCCGGCAACCATGTCGTAGGTTGAGGGTGTCAATGGTGGACAGATTCAGGTGGGGTGTGGGCTAGTGGGAGAAAATCTGGTGCCTGTGTAGGTTTAGAAGGTTGCTCGGGGGTGGCGGCACGATATAGGCAGAGGAGAGGGCATGGTGGTGAGGTGTGCACGGTAGCGCCGCTAGCCACTAGGAGCGGGGACAGGTGGTCGAACCGGTGGTAAGCAAGAGAGCGAAGAAGAATTTGCAAGGACAGAAAAAGGAGGAAGATGAACATCAAAGGGTCTGACGGAGGTACAAAGAGATCCTGCAGTTTATTTCAAATCCAACCTTTCATGGGAATCGACTGACCCAATTGTTTTCCCAACCAATTGAACAATAGGTGGCCCCTTGCTTTTTAAGTTCATAACAACGTCTTTACAGCTCGATTTTGTGGCGTATGTCATCGTCTGGGACACGTCAAGCCCCACCAGGGATTTGGTTGTGGGTTTTCATCCCTCGAGGTGCCAACCTTCCACTTGTTTTGCGAACAAAACATGTGGTTGGATTCTTAGCTGGACAATGGTATCCTCAGCCCACCAGGGTTCATGTCCTAATGCTCGCATTATTCCTGAATTTATTTCAGGATTTTCAACGATGCATGCTCAGTGGGAGGAGATGTTCCCTTCAACTACGAGGCGTCTTTGTTGATTTCATCAATCTCAAGATGACATGTCGGCTTAGTCACTTGAAGGTGCTCATAGGGGTAGGGTTTGTGTGTATTTCGGGGAGTAATGAGTAAAGTGGACTTGTTGTTTAGATGAGATTTAGAAAAAAACATCACATCTGCTCTCACCCGCCCCTGAAGATCCAACAACTCACGTACTGACATCGTTGAGAGCATGCCGTGACAATTCCAAGAAAGGACTTTCATTGTTGCCAATAGTCGGTGCAACGAGGAACAGGGAAGGCAAAAACTCTCGATGATAGGAACTGCCGGAGGATAGCAAACACTATCTATTCTTGCTAGGGGACATTAAGTTTGAAAAGAAATTCACCTCGTTAGAACATCAATCAGAAACTCGATTAGTCTTCACGAGTGCATCACTAAATGTGCGAGGCTAGCAAGCACACAGTTAGCCTTATTAATTTTTTAGTAGTAGCACCCTTATGTACACGTGAACTTCACATGGGTTTTGATCAACTGATCGATCCTTCTCGGCTGCTTGGATCCATCGTCTTTCTTCACGGATCTCTCGTAAAGTCAGCGGCCACAGGCAGCAGTGACCTAGTTTCGGTCTAGTTGGCTCGAATACTTCCCTTCCCGTCGTAGACTTTGTTGAGTTTAGCCTTTACGTCACGTCTTTCATAAATATTTATTGTGCCATGTTGTTTTGATTCAAAATATTTATTGCAGGTGTCAGGATGACATAATCACGCTCTCGCCTATTTATACTAACTGTCTTTACTTTTTATTAAATAATTTTACAGCAAAAGGAAAAAAATAGGTTTGATCATAAATCTAAGAAAAAATTATTTTCCCTCAAAATTAATATATGTTTTTTTTGTATTGTTCCATTCAATTTTCTTCATGAAACTTTCCATGAAAGCCAAAAGTTTGGACCAGTCGGTTTGAGTTTAGCCATGATATTGGTGATCACTTCAGATAGATAATTTATTTTAAACTAGATTTTGTGTTTTTGTATTACTTTGATACTACTTTTATGATTTGGTGAGTCGTATGGTATCCTTTTTACGACACCCACTCTATTGTAGAGATATATGTAGTGGTACATATTACTTGTTCTAGTCCCACATAATAGCATATTTGTATGTCCTATTTTCCATAGTAGTTCCATGTATTAATATCCATATAATTTTTTTTTACTTGATCTCTAGAACTTTTGGAGTGTATTGGAGTATAGAAGTTGTAAATAACTTAGAAATCCCAAGGATGCAAGATTATTAAGTTTAGGTGTCAAAAGTAATAATCCTCAAATCCGCCTCATCTTTAGCTTGGTAATGATTGTTTCAAATTAAAAAAATCTGTGAGTGGAAACTTATTACAATCACAAGGCACATGTACGATGTTGTGACTCGATAGTGCTTATCATCTAATACAAATTCCACTCCATCTTAGGGGCCAATCAACATAGCAAACACTAACAGAAGGGAGAGCACAATAATACAGCAGAAACTCTGGGCATACATGCAGGCATGCAGCACAATTAAAACTTTGTCCCATGGTAGATCTTTTGTTCCAATGTCCCATATGAGATCTGATCTGACCAACACAATCGAATTAAACGAACTTAGAATAGGATAGGAAGATGATACAGGCATCAATAGCAAGTTTGCTAGGTCATCTATAAACACTGAAGTCTTCTCCAGATGAAGATTAAGCCGGCGGGACCTGCGGCCTTGACCTGGCGAGCGGTGCGCAGAACTTCTCATTGTCGATGGAGGGCCCCTCCTCCTCCTCGACCTCGGTGTAGGCGTAGCCGAGGCGGTGGTACTGCTCGAGGATCGCTGCGTCGTCGGCGTGTATCTTCTCCCTAATACCATTGCTGATTGCTGTTTCTCGGTCGTCTCCATCACAGGCCGCGCGCGCCGCAAGTTGCTGGTTCTGGCTTGAGAACTGCTCCAGGTAACGACTTCGTTCTCTCTCTTTTTATAGATGTGGATGCCACGTACGTGAGCACAGGGAAGCTATATACGAACAGTGCAGGGCAGGGGTCTTTTTTCTTTGTTTCCGTTCTTTACGGCGGTACGATGGCACACGTCCGGACCGTAATCACATCAGGCGATGACGTCACCTGCCTCGTGTCCCGGAGAATCAGCACGTGGTGGCAGGCTATCCGACGAACGTGTGTGCTTTTTTTTTAAAGCTAACGTGTGTGCTTGCTTATGGTATTTCTCCTATTTTATCACCACGTAAAGTTTGTATATAGCTCGATCGGTGTTGTGAACAGCACACCCGCCCCACACACACAAAGGACCCTAGTCGCTCAAGGTGGCATATTATGCTATAAATAAAGTAGGCATGTTGTAAAAAAGTCTATTTTTTTTTTTGTTTTTGATCCCAAAATATTTGAAATAAAATTTCATCTGAAATTTGCTCAAAATTTTGCGGTTACCATGGTATCCATGAGAAAAATGTCCTCGGTGACCAAAATATTGTTCTTATCAAGTTTCAGAGTTGAAACTTTAAGCCTTTTTTTACAACTTAGCAAAAAAAATAGAACTCAAAATTAAAAGAATTTTTTAAAAACTCTTCAAAATGTATTTAAAATGGATCTTATTTGAAATCCCTCGACATGAGAAACACAAATATGAAAAACAGAAATTACCTTGGACTTTTCGTTCAAAAAATATGAAAGATTAAAAATCAGAAGCCAAAAGAACACATGAGGAACTTGGTTCTCCAGCATCTCTGTGTCACAAATCCTCTCACATATATCAATTGTTCGTTGCCTAGATAGCTGGGCAGCGAGGTTACTCAAGTTTTTTTCTTACACTTTTGTGTAACTAGCAAAAGAGCCTAGCGTTGTAGGAACACTTTGATGGCGTTGTGGTAACGCCAGATCGAAAACGTGTCCTAACGGCTACCTTTATGATGAGTTAATAAAGGTCCAGCGGTAGGTTGGATCCTTTCGATCTAGACATGTCTTCATTGGCGGCCATTGTTGCTCTGGTGTGCTAGTCCTATGAGTCCTTAGTACGACAATTTTCCGACTGTCTAATACAACAATGTTTTCCCGGCTCCGATGAGGGACGAGCAATGACGGCAGCGCGCCTTCGGCTTGCTCCAGTGCTTGTAGTCGTTGCTAGGTGTGGTCTACGAACATGCATGTACTTTTTACTTCTGGTGCTCTTTGTACTACATTAACAGCTGATAAATAGACTGGAAGTTTTCTTGCAAGAAAATAAAAAATAAAGGTCCAGCTGAGTGGACGTAGCAGTGTTGATTATGTGCTTCATTATGCTGGCTAGCCGAGTTGACCTTTTTGAAATGGGCTTGGGCCACCCCAAGCCTGCTGGGCTGACTCCTCATCTTGCCTACCCGGAGGATCCTACCGTCATTATTTTATAAGGATAATACTAATGCAACTAACTCGTCCTTATTAGAAAACTTCTTTTTTGTTTTGTTTTATTTTAGTTTTTTACAAGAAAAAGATGGACAGAGGAAGAAGATGAACATCGGCAGTTGATTTTCAGTTGAATGGTTGTAGTGAGTTTAACTGAACTCCAAAAAAATCAGTATGCGCTTGATGGATAGTCGCCCCTGATGAAATTTTGTTTGTTTGTGAAATCTATTCGTTGGGGTCCTATGACACCGGTCTGAATATCGCATATTTGTGCGGAGGTTTTCATCCCAAAATCGGTTTAAAGATTGGATTCTGGAGAGTCAGTTCTGTCATTGGAAATTTACAGGAAACACTAATCTAGGCTGAAGGAGCTCCTGTCCAATAGTCGCCCTCATTGGAGTGTCGTTCCGGTTGGCCTTTCCCCTGAAGACGCTCACCCTCGATACCATAAATCAGAGCAGTTGTTCCCCTACTACATAGATATGTGGCACTCAACGGCGTATCTTGAAATGATAGCGTCAAAACATAAAGAAGATTATGGAAAGTAGGACTTGTAAGAAAATAATCATTTTACAAGAATGAAAAAATAGTGGTTCTATCTGGATGTGTTCTTCAAGATTCATAGAAACAAGAGGGCTACTAATGGTTTGAAATAAGAATGCAATAGCCTTTTGGGTGGAAAGTGAACCTTATCAACACAACTATTCATTTGAAATGTTTTGTTTACTACTACTATCAGATTATCGTTTTAATACAAAAGTAAATTTTCACATATGGCTGTAATATTAGTGGAGATGTGCTTTGCACGTGCACGCTTACTAGTCTTATCAAAAGCTACAACTCTTATCACATTGGTGCTTAGTTTTACATTCATAATTCTTCGTTTCACATGCTATAGAGGTGTCACCTTGTATTGTGTGCTTGTATTATGGCATTGGGTATGCATTTCAAGCAGCAACACTCTATGTTCGTAGTTCTAAAGATCTTTTTTCCTGCTTTTGGTAACTGAATTCATGAATTTTGGTTAAGTAAACTTGCCATTTTTACAAAAACAAATTATACCAAAAATGTTTGCCCCGGCCATGTTCAATTCCTGGATCCACCACTGGCCACCATGCTAGTCGCCGGAAAACTGCAATGTCGCATGTACACAAGTTTACTATCCATTTCTTAGCATTGTACATTACTCAATTCTTCATGTTCTACATATGCATGGTTGTTGTTTGCACAAATAGAGTACAAACTCTCCTTCACATATCACAATTCATAATCGGTAATGAGAAAGAGCAGTTTTCGCATCTAACCCAATGGAGTAGTAATGTTTGATATAATCACCAGCGAGGGTTTCCCTATATAACGGTAGGTTCTTGTCAGACAACAACTCCTTAATTGGACCGTAAATCCTCGTCGAGGTCGGATCGGTATGTGTGCCGAAGAAGTACGCGATCGAGACCCGTGGAGCGATGTTTTTTGCCAATACCCTATGTTCCACGCTCCTAAATCCATCATTGGAGATCAACTGCACAATTTGTAACATAAAGGAAATAGTTAATGATCAGTACAAGCCCTTGCATTGAACAAAACAAATGACTAAGGGTGATTGACCATGATTTAAATACCTGTAAGAGATCACCGATGTTAACAATGAAAGCCCCGGGCGTTGGCGCGACGTCTACCCACTGATCCTCGATGAAGATCTGAAGGCCGCCGATTTCGTCTTGGAGAAGTATGGTCAGGAAGCCACCATCTGAATGTCGGCTTGTCCCGATGGCGAGTTCAGGCTGTGGGCAAGGAGGGTAATAATGACATAGTAAGACTTGTCCTTGGTTGCACTCTATATCTGTCAGGTGGCTCGGTTTGAGCCCAAGAGCTTCCGAGAGCAGCTCGAACAAGGTGTTCCCCAAACTCTTCACTTGGTGGGCATAGTCAAACAGCGCATTGCTGAAAATTAACATTTGAGTATTGAGTTGTTTATTTGAAACATGCGATTTAAGTATAATTCCTATAAAAAAACACAACCAAAAGATGTCCCATAGAAAGTAATTTCACTGCACAATTTAGCTCTAATCAATTACTATTTAACAACCAAGAGTGAACTAATATGAACAATACATACTTCATATAAGTATAAATTATATCACATATCTATTGTATATCAAAAAATGAGGAAGGAAAAATAGAGATGTGCTAGAAATTCTCAGAAAAGCAGTACATCCGGTCGAGGATTTGGTGAACCTATCACAATCACTAGACCTACATAAATGTAACTAAACATATTAAATCCATTAGATCTACAGAATTGATACATATTGTATCCGCTAGGTCTTCATAATTGTATCACACAGTTTTTAATAGTTAGGTTTATTTAAATGTACTTAAACAGATTGTACCTTTTATATCGACATAGTGATACCTAAATAGACCGTATCTGTTACATCTACATAATCATATCAAAATAGATCACATATGTTACATCTTTTTGTATTTCATAAGTTTTCATAGCATGCTGTTTGACATTGATTTTGCTAATTTGTTTGATATTGATTTTCATAGCATGTTGTTTGACACTGTCGGCCTCACCGTCCCTAGACAGGTTGCCACGACAAGGCGTCGGGTAGCCCATTCATCGCGTTTGTCCTCTTTTCTTTCTCCATCCATCCATCAGGTTGTTCGAAATCTGCTCTAGGTTCATGGCCCAGTTTACTTTTAGGCGTTCCGTATAAACTTGTTTTTTCTCTCGAATACGCACAGCGTGCGTATCATATATCAAAGGAGAAGACTGGTAAAGAATTTAATCCATCGTTTTCCCAGTAAAAGGTGTTGTGAGATGAGCGGCGTTGAGCATAGGTTTTGCTGCTCCATGGTTCGGTGCAACATTTTTGTTTATACTTCCTCTGTAAAGAAATATAAGGATGTTTCGATCACTAAGGTAGTGATCTAAACGCTCTTATATTCTTTAAGGAGAGAGTATTTTGTTTTTCCTCCATGACAGTTTCTTTTCTGAAAGGGGGCAGCTCAATGAAAGCAGGTTATATGAAAATTATTATTTTACCAATTTGTAAAAAAAACAAAAATTGGCCTAGCACTAGCTGGTGACAATCTTTAAAACCAGGCAGTTAACAGAATAATATAGTCAAACTAGAAAAGAAATCTAATTGTGCTATGAGGAAATACTGTGAGATACAGCCAGAGTACTCACCGGCAGTTGTCCGGCAGATCACCGGCATCAGGCGGGGTGGGCGCCATGCGAAGGTAGAGCGTGTCGCGCCAGTTGGCCACGGGCGACTGATACAGGTCGAAATTGCAGTGATACTTGACCGCCCTCGCCAGCTCACGCGAGTAGAGCCGCGCCTTGTCGCTGCCCTCGCCACCATCGGCCTCGTGGAATGCCCGCACAGCGTCCATCGCCATGGCCATCGTGTCCTCCGGCACGCCGTGGCCGGTCACCTTGAAGAACCCCCACTCCGCGGCGGCCCGCCGGACGGCAGCCACCACGGCCTCGTGGTCACCGCACCCGAGGTCAATTATCGGGATGGCTGCCGGTTCTTGGCCGGCGGGGACGGTGGCGTCCTGCCGTGATTCATGGTGCTGATCGGGGACGCGAAAGATGCGCGGGACGTGGGTGACGCCGGAGGCGACGAGGCCACGCACGCCGGCATAGGTGGCGTCCAGCGCGTGGAGCTCAGCCGTGCGGTCATAGGCAGCGGGAGAGGACCCAGAGGAGGCGGTCGACATGGTTAGTGGCGTATGTACGTGATCGTGGATGGTTGGTGGCGTGAGTGTGAGTGTGATCGGCTTGGCTGCTCGAGTGCTCTTATATAGTGTATCTTCTAGCTGGTGAGCGCGCTTGCCGCAGATGCTCGTGCTGAAACCGTGCCGTGACCGCGACGGGGAAGAAGAAAGGCCAAAAACGTGGGTGGCTCCACAACTCAATAGCACGGTCCTCCAGACGCACGAGCCGCCATGGCACGGCGACCCGGCCTTGCGCAGCACAAGACCGCGCGGACGCACGAACAGGAAGCGACCTCTTCCGCGCTCCGGCCGTCGGGGTTAATGGAGACGCCCCCCGCGTGGTAGACGCTATGCCCATGTGTAAGAATATTATACATATTTGTGTACCCCAGCTAATTTACCGGAATAATTCTAATTTAAGTTATCTAGCTTCTAGCGTGATGACTACTAGGCATCACTGAGTTTCAATTATGAATTATTTTTATGGGCCACGTACTTTAATTTCTAAAGTAGAGCTATACATAACAAACTAAATCATCATAACTTAATTTTCGTTCAAAAAAAGTTGCTTACCACGCATACCATGCATGTGGCGATGGATATGTGTATGCATGAAGATATATATATAAAAGTGCAACATAAAAAAATATTTTGGTTCATGCATGCAAACATCACGTGTGTAATAGAAAACATGGCGGCTAATATTTTGACCATATGTGATTAATTAAGGAGGGCTTCTCACCCGCAGTTAATTAAGGAGGGTTAGCCGGATGAAGTCACATCTCACGTGTAGAACGTGCATGTTAGTTTGCACGCTAGTGGACAGCTGCCTACCACTTGCATGGTTCGGTCAATCGCCTTGCGCACGTGGAAAACAGGCCCCCTTGCTAGGTTTTGCATGCAATCGTGTGCAAGCACATTTGTTATCATCTACTACTCTTTTTTTTTTTGCGGGCATCATCTACTACTCTTTAAGGTAAGCCTACTCGTCGTTTGAAGTATTACATATGATACTAGTGTATAATCCTATCATCATAGTGCATAGTATCATGGATTAGTATCATAGATGATATTATTTATTGTCATGCATGATAATATTTACTCCAGATATGGGCGTATTCCCCGTTGCCAATCTGCCAAACTAATCCCTTCTTGAGTAGTTTCAGGCCATGATGTATAGCGTGCTACGTTGGTGAAGTGTTACCTGAGAAAACGGTATCCCGGAGTTCGCCGTTAGGGTAATACTTCGCCTTAAGCACATGGGCACAGAGAGAATCCGGGTTAGTGAGCAGCCGCCACACTTGCCGAGCTAACAGGGCTTGGTTAAAGGCCCTTAAGTCCCGGCATCCTGTGCCCCCTTTCATTTTCGGTTGAGTCGCTTTCTCCCACACAACTCAATGTGTGTTTCTTGTCCCATCTTTTGAACCCCATCAAAAATTAATAACAAACAAGCCTTGTAAGATCGCCGCAAACCGTATATTGCAGCTTGAAAACTCCCGTGATGTACGTGGGCATGGCTTGTGCAACGATCTTGATCATAATTTCCTTTGCGGCATGTGACAAAGTGCCTCCCCCACTAAAATTCTGCTTGAACTCTCTTGCAGCATTTTAAATTTTCCTTTATGCATCCTTCCATCCGGCGTTGGGAGGACAAAATACTTGCCTTCGAATCAACTCGGTGGACATCAAGAGTTTGTTTCACTTATTGCTGGATATTTGCTGGGCAGTAGTCCCCAAGCTGAATGGAGCAGTTTTGAGGATTTGTCAACTATCTCATTGTCTTCTCATAATTTTCCATTCCCTCCTTTACTTTTCGTGTTTGGTTCTTTTTGCTTTAAAAAAGAGGAGTGTATCGTCAGCAAACAGAACGTGAGACACTCCAGGTGCACATGGGCACAATTTAACTGGATGAATGACATTTGATTACACACCCTGTCTCAACAATGCCGGTAACCCGTCGACCACAAATAGGTACAAACATGGGGAGAGGGGGTCGCATTGCCGAAGACTTCGCGACAGTGCAAACGAATTCAAGCAGGCTCCACAAAATTTAATAGAGTGACTCACGGTGGTAACACCGGTCATGATCCAACTTATCCACCAGTGAGTGAAGCCCAACTTTTGCATTGCTTGCTCCAAGAACCCCCAGTCAACACGGTAATACGCCTTTGACATGTCCAACTTATAAGCACACAAGCCATTCTTTGGTTTCTTTTCCTACTAGATATGATGAAGGCTCTCAAAAGCAAGCAGTGTGTTATCAGTTATCAATCGTCTCGGAACAAAGGCACTCTTATAGGGAGGAATAATCTGATTGAGAATCGGTCTCACAATTCACTAGGCATTTAGCAACAATTTTTTATATGACATTGCACAAACGGGTGGGGCGGAACTCAAAGAAATGGGATGGGTATTTTATTTTTGGAATAAGAACGATCACCGTGTCTTCACGCTAGCCGGCATGACTCCAGTTCTGAAATATCCCTTTACAGCATACGTGATTTCCTCCTTCAGAATAAGCCAGTTATGCTGAAAGAAACATGCCGGAAATCCATCACATCCTGGGCCTTCAGAGGACCCGATCTGAAAGTGACTGTCTACAATTTCCTTGCCAGTAAATCAGAGCAAAACCGAGCATTCATATCCACTGTCTTTTTTCCTCGAAAAGGTTCAGCAAGAGTCCATGGACTAAATTATCATTTCATATGAATACATTTTGGAAATAGTCATTTACCATACCTCCAATTACCTTATGATCATTATCTGGCGTACCAGCATCATCGAGTAGGATCTTCACCTTGTTCTTTCAAGCCCTCCAAACAACCTTTTGGTGGAACAATTTCGTATTGCGTCACGTTTCTCGGATCCAGTCAACACGTGACCTTTGCATCCACATATGTTCCTCCATGTAAAGTAGCTTGTTGCGATAAGACACTTACCTTATATCATCTCTATCTGCATTCATTGACATAAGTTGCTCCATTTGGCACCGAGCTTGCTCTATCTCACGAACCACTTCCCCGTACGTGGCCTTACTCCAAACATGCAACTCGTCCATGAGGATTCCCAGCCACAACCTGGCTTCCCTGATGTCTGCTTTGTGCCCAGGTCTACCCCCAAGCCCACTCAATCCTTTCAGCTAGACTAGCTTCTCTTTCCCACATGATCTTACATCTCTTATACTTGACAAATGTTGTTGTACCTCTTCCCTTTCACACTTGAGTAGGAGAGGGATGTGACAGAAATCCAATTCGGCTCTTGGGAGCATATGCTCCTACCCATCAAAAATGTTTTTTTTTGCAAATGTCAAAAAATTTGGAAAAAATAGATGTGTTCTTTGTCACACTAAAATGCTAGCTGCAAATTTTTAGGAGAAAAGTTTAAGTATTTTGATCTGAGCAAAAAAAGAACAAGTCGAACAACAAATGTTACCTTCAAATGTTACACTTATTTTTGTTTTTTTTTCACCGACGAAGCACTGTCATCCCGTTTCACATGAAAATTGTCAAGTGTATTTGTTATGCTAACATGAACATCTACAAAAAAACTAGAATTTTTAAATTTTATTTACTATTTGTTTTGAACTTAGTGTTCATTAGGGAGCATATGCACCCCAGAGCCAAAACGACCCTCCCAAGGATATGATCAGAACATGGGCTCACCAGATGAACTGCTGACGCATCAGAATAAATATCCCTTGCATTTGTTGTCTGCAACCACCCTATCAACACTAGTAGAAAAGGGGGCAATGGTCCAGGCCGGTCCAGCCCATTAGTCCCGGTTCAATCCAGAACCGGGACCAATGGGGGCATCGGACCCGGTTCTTGAGCCCCGGGGGCCGGCCGGGCCACGTGGGCCATTGGTCCCGGTTCGTCTGGACCTTTTGGTCCCGGTTGGTGGGACGAACCGGGACCAATGTGCCTTGCTCCTGGCCCACCACCATTGGTCCCGGTTGGGGGAATGAACGGGGACCAACGGCTTCCCTTTTGTCCCGGTTCATGCCACGAACCGGGACCAATTAATTGCCTATATATACCCCGCGAGCAGAGCACTCTCACTGCTCTGTTTTTCGTGGCCGGCAAGGAGAGAGCTTTGTGGTGCTCTAGCTCACCACCTATGCACACGAGGTGTTCGATGGAATGCCCGAGCCACACTACTTAAGCTTTCTCCTCTCCAAGCTCCACCTCCAAGCTCCATTTTTCTCAATATTTGTCTAGGTTTAGCGGTCCGTGACGTCCCGTCCCCGTCTTCACCGCCGTCGATCGCCCGCGCCGATCTCGTCGCCGGCACCACCGTGGTGAGCCTCTTGTTCTTATCTTCTTTCTGAACGGAAAAAAACTCTTACTTGTATGTTTATATAGATACTTGTATAATTTTCTTACTTTTATTATTGCATCTTATATAGTGCGATGGTTTTGGTATCCGCCCCCGTCGGCCCTCGTCCTGTCTATGATTCAGATGTGGTATATATTATCTTTTCATAACTATTGGTTCATTTATTGTTTATGACAATTATGCCGACCAACGTGACATAGATTTTATTTATCTAGGAGGTTGTTGAACCGGAAATTCCAACCAACCCTATTGTCGTGAGGTTAAATTTAGTTGAAGAAGAAAACAATTTGTTGAAGGAAAAAATTAGAAAAATTGAGGAGGAGAAGATGATATTGGAGTTGCATGTTGCGGATGTCGTCGATGATCACAAGATCAAGATGGATGCAATGCGCTTGAAGATTAGAAAGATTAGAAAATATGCCATTCATACCGAGGCTTGGTATCATTATGCCGTTGGATCAGTTGTTACATCGGTTGCGATTATGATCACATTTGTTTTCGCATTGAAATGTTTTACATAGTTTCAGTGTATGGTTTAATTAATTTAGATGCTCTGCAGAGCTTTATGTTGTTAGATGAGAACTATGTATGTACTTTGGTTTTAATGTGATGATGAACTTCTATTAATTTGGTCACTTAATTATATAATGCACGCAGATGAACCGGCAATGGATGTACGGTTCAAGACACACCTCCGAGTACACTAAGGGCGTGCATGATTTTCTCGAAGTGGCTGAGGCAAACAAGCAGAATGGTTTTATGTGTTGTCCATGCCCTGTATGTGGGAATACCAAGTCTTACTCTGACCGGAAAATCCTCCACACCCACCTGCTTTACAAGGGTTTCATGCCACACTATAATGTTTGGACGAGGCACGGAGAAATAGGGGTTATGATGGAAGATGGCGAAGAAGAAGAGTACGATGACAACTATGTGCCCCCTGAATACGGTGATGCTCCTGAAGATCAAGAGGAACGAGACGATGTGCACGATGATGCTGCAACGGGCGAAGCTGCTGAAGATCAAGAGGAACCAGACGATGTGCCCGATGATGATGATCTCCGTCGGGTCATTGTCGATGCAAGGACGCAATGCGAAAGTCAAAAGGAGAAGCTGAAGTTCGATCGCATGCTAGAGGACCACAAAAAAGGGTTGTACCCCAATTGCGAAGATGGCAACACAAAGTTGGGTACCGTACTGGAATTGCTGCAGTGGAAGGCAGAGAATGCTGTGCCTGACAAAGGATTTGAGAAGCTACTTAAAATATTGAAGAAGAAGCTTCCAAAGGATAATGAATTGTCCGACAGTACATACGCAGCAAAGAAGGTCGTATGCCCTCTAGGATTGGAGGTGCAGAAGATACATGCATGCCCTAATGGCTGCATCCTCTACCGCGGTGCGTACAAGGATCTGAACGCATGCTCGGTATGCGGTGCATTACGGTATAAGATCAGACGAGATGACCCTGGTGATGTTGACGGCGAGCCCCCCAGGAAGAGGGTTCCTGCGAAGGTGATGTGGTATGCTCCTATAATAGCACGGTTGAAACGTCTGTTCAGAAACGGAGAGCATGCCAAGTTGATGCGATGGCACAGTGAGGACCGTAAGAAAGACGGGAAGTTGAGAGCACCCGCTGACGGGTCGCAGTGGAGAAAAATCGAGAGAAAGTACTGGGATGAGTTTGCAAGTGAGCCAAGGAACGTATGGTTTGCTTTAAGCGCGGATGGCATTAATCCTTTCGGGGAGCAGAGCAGCAATCACAGCACCTGGCCCGTGACTCTATGTATGTATAACCTTCCTCCTTGGATGTGCATGAAACGGAAGTTCATTATGATGCCAGTTCTCATCCAAGGCCCTAAGAAACCCGGCAATGACATTGATGTGTACCTAAGGCCATTAGTTCAAGAACTTTTAGAGCTGTGGAATGGAAACGGTGTACGTACGTGGGATGAGCACAAACAGGAGGAATTTAACCTAAAGGCGTTGCTGTTCGTGACCATCAACGATTGGCCCGCTCTCAGTAACCTTTCAGGACAGACAAACAAGGGATACCATGCATGCACGCACTGTTTACTTGACACCGATAGTATATACCTGCCAAGCTGCAGGAAGAATGTGTACCTGGGCCATCGTCGATTTTTTCCGACCAACCATCAATGTCGAAAGAAAGGCAAGCATTTCAAAGGCGAGGCAGATCACCGGAAGAAGCCCGCCATGCGTATCGGTGATCACGTACTTGCTATGGTCAATTATTTACACGTAATCTTTGGAAAGGGTCCCGGCGGACTAGCTGTTCCGAGTGACGCTGGGGGACACGCACCCATGTGGAAGAAGAAATCTATATTTTGGGACCTACCCTACTGGAAAGACCTAGAGGTCCGCTCTTCGATCGACGTGATGCACGTGACGAGGAACCTTTGCGTGAACCTGCTAGGCTTCTTGGGCGTGTATGGGAAGACAAAAGATACAGCTGAGGCATGGGAGGACCTGCAATGTTTGCACGAAAAAGACGGCATGCCTCCAAAGCAGTATGAAGGTCCTGCCAGCTATGCTCTTACCAAAGAAGAGAAGGAAATCTTCTTTCAATGCCTGCTTAGTATGAAGGTCCCGACTGGCTTCTCGTCGAATATAAAAGGAATAATAAATATGGCAGAGAAAAAGTTTCAGAACCTAAAGTCTCATGACTGCCACGTGATTATGACACAACTGCTTCCGGTTGCATTAAGGGGGCTTCTACCGGAAAACTTTTTGTTCATTTCCTGATATCTCAAGTAATAATAATTATTTACTTTGTCTTGCAGGGTTTGGAAACAGTTCACCGCAGAAGCTCCGGGACTGCCGAAGGAGCTGCGATATACATACCCGAAAGTAAGTACTACTGGCTAGCTAGTTGCGCGCATCTCCCGTTGATTCTATATATAGCTATACTTTCATCAATGCCATTTATAATGCTTCATTATCAGTTTGATTGACCTCTATTTCTCGTAAAGTGCTTGTGGCAGGAGGAAGGAAATGATTTCTGTGGATACTACGTGTGCGAGTTCATCCACACCGCGATTTTGAAAAACAAGGGGGCTACTCTCAAAGACAATATGAAGTGCGTAAGCAATAATATTCACAATTTCATTTTATTACACCATCATTTCTGTTGAGTTTCATTCATATATATGTATTAATTAACCCCCTTCTTCAAATTAGACGTAGCAGATGCGGAATGAACTCCTAGAACCAGATCGCATGAAAGCAATTCAAGAGGAATTGGTGGGATTCTTTCTTGACCACGTCATCAGTAAAACCGGAGAATACCATGTGGAAATTGATTTCAAATGCTAGGGGTTTGTAATTAAGAGATCTTATACATATTGTACATGTATGTAGCCAGTAGCGTCGGATACATGATACGAAAACTTGTTGTTCGACCAACCTCTCGGAGAAGGAGAGGTCGATCGATCACTTCTCTCGGTATGCATGACGAACTTCTGTACTGAATGGTTCTCTCGATCACTTATGTATATATAGTACGTAGCGTCCAAGCACGAACATTAGAGAGGACACTTCTCTCTATTAATTAGCTAGCTAACACAATATATGAAACACCTAATTAAATTAACCCCCCAAAACCCCCAACCTCCCCTCCTTTCAAAAAAAAACACAAAAACCCCAGCAACTGGAATGTTGACGCGTGGATGCATTTTGGTCCCGGTTGGTGCCACCAACCGGGACCAAAGGCCCCCTGACTGGGTGGGAGCACAGAGCCACGTGGAGGCATATTGGTACCGGTTCTGGTTTGAACCGGGACTAATGGGTGGAGGTATTAGTAACGACCCATTAGTCCCGGTTCATGAACCGGGACTAAAGGCCCTTACGAACCGGGACTAATGGGTGGTTTTCTACTAGTGCAAGTCTCTCCTTTACATTGCGCCTTCCTTTCCATTTATTATCATATGTGTGTGCAATACATGAAAAGCCAATATCTGTCAACTCACATGCTTCAAGTACATCTACGAAGGCAAGCATTTGAGCTTCATTCCTTGATGTCATAGAAAAATGCTGAAAAGACCACATAGCTTCGTTGAAATCCTCCATAAACATAACATGGCAGATCGGACTGTGCTTTCAAATTTTACATCAAAGGCCAGATGGTGTCGGTTCTCTGCCCGTGTCTCTCCATACACACATGTAATCCCCGCTGATTCTTATATACTGACATACTCTGACTATAAAACTTTTCTTGAACAGCTGTGAGGAAAATCCTAATCAATGTGATTGGAACAGCCCAGTTCCAATCTCTTGCACGTGAAGGTTGATGTTGAGTCATGTTATTATGTCTTGACCCGCTGACTCTGCAACCTCTCTGGATGCCCAGACCACATAACCAGGGCAACTCAGTTCATTCTCTTGTACCTCAAGGCAGGGGCGGAGCCAGAACTTTTGCGAAGCCCGGGCAAACTTAAGCCTGAATGTCTAACATGCAAATAAAAAATTCCGTACCGGGTAGACAATATATACTATGCATCAAACTTGCAAAGCACAAATCCACATTAATATTGAAGTGAAAATACGGACATAACAGTCATACAAATGTAATATTTAAGCGAACTAATATATCAATATTCCATTTCAGAGAGCAAATGAAGTTGTGACTTGACAACAAAAGACACGAAATCAAACCGAAGCATAGAGCCAATCATCCAAACTAGCCATCTTGCCAATGCCAACAAATGTGTAGCCGTCTAAATCACCATGACACCATCAGTATATCCTAGAAGACACTACAGGATAAGAAAATGGATTTGTTATTCACAAAAATTCAATGTTGCGATTTGTTTATTTATTCAAAACAGAGAGCTTATAACAATAGAAAAGGTTAAATGGAACGTACCAATAGTGTGCTAAAGAAAATCACGAGGCAAATGTCCTTTCCGAGACTTCATTGCTGTAAATGTTCGAATAATATCCTTATCATCAACTGACTTGAATAACTCACGCTCAGTGTAACATATCATCAAGTCGTTGAACCATTCGTTGTTGATCTTGCTACGCAATTTATTCTTGATAATCTTCATTGCTAAAAATGATCTCTCAACAGATGCAGTTGACACCGGCAATATCAAAGCCAACTCAATAAGTTTGTATACCAATGAAAATACCAGATTTTTCTTAGTTTCAACCATCTTCATGGCCAAACTTTGAACATCATCACAAGTAGAAAAAGAAGCATGCCTTTTCACTTGACTTATATAAGTGAGGAGCTGCTCTCTTATTGTTCCACGATCATCATTAGAGAAGTCTTCATGATAAATTTCAGCAAGACGAGCAAGTTTATCAACATTAAACTTGGAGAAAGAGTCCTTGGGGTCAAGACATGAGAAGCAATCAAGCACACAATTTGCTCCTTCACTAAAGCGGTGATCCATCTCCACACAAATTTTGTCAATAGCAACATAAAAAATCTCTGCAAGGTAATGGTGAAGATTAGTAACAGTTCTCCCTTCTCTCCTTGAACGACCACGAACTGGTATTACTTCGTCCATATTTGGTACTAGAATACTATTAGCACCACAAAATTCTTGGACATCACCAAATAAATTATCCCAACCACTCTCTCTAAACGTTGCCAACCGATCCTTGACATCATTAACTAATTCCATGGCAAGAACAATATTGAGATCTTTTCTTTGCAAGACTTTTGAAAGCTCATTTGTAATGCCAAATAACTTCAACATAAGCTTCAGAATGAAAACAAATTTAAAGCTCTCCATTTTTTCTATCAAACCTGCTTCTTGAGATGGTCCACGTCCATATTCATCAACTGTACTAAGCACCTTTAACACGGAGGACCACATTTGATCCAAACGAAGTAAGGTAGTATGATGTGAACCCCATCTTGTATCCCCCGGTCTAGCAAGAGTAGATGGTTGGTGCAAGCCCCTTCCAGTAGATATCTCACCACTCTCAAGTCTATCTAGAATATCTTGGTGTTGTGCCTCGGTCAATGCATCCCTTCTCTTGCAAGATGTTGTTGTTGTAGTCACAATCAAGGAGATGTACTCAAAGAAATCATGAATAGATGAGCAACTACTAGCAACAGACACAACCACCAATTGCAGACAGTGAGCATAGCAATGAACATAGAAAGCATAGGGGTTTTCATCTATGATCTTTTTCTGCAAATCATTAAATTCACCTCTCATATTTGAAGCCCCATCATATCCTTGACCCCGTATCCTTGAAATTGATAACTTATAATGATCAAGAATGCCATAAAGAGCATCCTTTAGTGACTCGGACGTCGTATCTTTGACATGATGCAAAGCAAGGAATCTTTCCACAACCCTCCCTTTGTCATTCAAAAACCTATAGAAAAACACAATAATGTCAGTTGGTTGCATAGAGAATAAATGACAAACAAACAACAAAATAAAAGTGAAACTGCTAACCTCAACATCACAGCCATTTGCTCTTTCACAGATATATCACGTGATTCATCAATAAGCACCGAGAATTGTTTGTCACCAAGCTCTGCCATGATCTTCTTTCTAACTTCATGTGCACAACACATTGCAAGCTCCTTTTGAATGTCACCAGATGTCATTGTGCAATTTCTGCCACCACGGTTAAAGGCATCTCTGACTTGTTCATTTTTAGTTTTTTCCAAATCTATCATCTCTCTAAAGTTTCCCTTGTTTAGAGAAGTAGTTGATTCATCATGTCCGCGAAATGCCAAGCCTTGTGCAATGAGATATCTTGAACAACTTACAGAACAAGTTAAACGAATCTTATACATTTCTTCTGATTCCTTGCTGGATCTAGCAAAGTTACTTGCCACACTTTGTCTTTGATTATTATAATCATCATAATGCTTGACGCAAGAGTTGTGCTTACTACCATGACCACCAATATGATCTTTGAAGCCTTTAGATGCATGCTTCCATTATGTAAATCCTTCTTTGGTGAAGACTTCATAACCAAAGTGCTCAGCCCTTCCAGGTTGCTTAAAGAGAAAACAATAAAAACAATAAGCTGCATTCTTCCACTCACTATATTCTATCCAGTCGTACCTTTTATACCAAGATTTGGAAAATGCTCTTGAGGAACGCAAACTTCCAAATTCAGTACGATGGTATTTATTCAAATCTGGTTGCATTGGACCATTCAATATATATGCTCTCCTCACTTGGTCTTGAATATCAGGAGGATACTCACAAATTTGTTTCCTCTTTCCCGGATCGCGCTCAATCGCATTTGGATTAAATTCATTGGCAACATTTGGCGCTGGTGGCTCTACTTCTATTTCAGGCTGCGCATCATTCACATTTTCAGTCCTTTGCTCTACTTCTACTTCAGGTTGCACATCATTCATATTTTCGGTCCTTGCTCTCTTAACCAAAAACCTCCTCATCTCTGAAATTTAGTGAGTACAAAATCTGAAGTTAGTTTTTACACAAATAAGAGTATGGATTAATCACAAGTTCATAGTACAGTACAATAAAAAAGCTACTTGCATCAACTACATGTATCAGATTATCAAGTATTTCTTGATGTTGCCAAACTAAAGTGACTGCATACTAGTTTGTCAGTCTAATTACTAGAGGCCTGCATACTAGTTTGTCAGTCTAATTAACTTACAGTTTCTGTAGTTTCCAACAGCTAACAAATAGATTTTCTCTTTGGACTTTGGTCATAATCATCCCCAATCAAAAGTTCCTAAATAAGCCCTAAGTACATCAATCTCATTATCTCAACCCAAATCAGTTATTAAGTACGCGATCTTACCGGAAGTCGAAGGGAAGGAACTGCCTCAGCCTTCAGGAGAGGAAGGGCCAAAGGAGGGGACGACCGTGGCCACTGCCGGCTCGTCGTCGGCCTGCCGCTCGCCCAGCCCCAGATCGCCGCCTCGCCGCCTCGCCTTCAAGTCCCTGCCGCACTTGGGAGAACCCAAAGAGACGCGAGTACGCGAGAAGCCGAGAAGGTGAGAACTGTCTGGACTCTGGATTCTGGAGCGATGGATGGTATTCCCTGTTGCCTCGTGGGCTGGAGCGAAGAGATCGATGGTATTCTTTTTTTTCTAGTGGGCTGGAGTGATCGGGATGTTCAAGTAAATAACTGGGCTGGGCTGTGAAGGAGGCCTAATCCAGTTTTGCCCGGGTAAATCCACTCCGTATCGAGCAGTTTGACGTATTGTGGTACGACCACTGTGTTGTCGGAGTGCCAGCGAGCCCGGGCAACTGCCCAGGGTCGCTGGGCGCTCGCTCCGCCACTGTCACCAGATGTCATTGTGCAATTTCTGCCACCACGGTTAAAGGCATCTCTGACTTGTTCATTTTTAGTTTTTTCCAAATCTATCATCTCTCTAAAGTTTCCCTTGTTTAGAGAAGTAGCTGATTCATCATGTCCGCGAAATGCCAAGCCTTGTGCAATGAGATATCTTGAACAACTTACAGAACAAGTTAAACGAATCTTATACATTTCTTCTGATTCCTTGCTGGATCTAGCAAAGTTACTTGCCACACTTTGTCTTTGATTATTATAATCATCATAATGCTTGACGCAAGAGTTGTGCTTACTACCATGACCACCAATATGATCTTTGAAGCCTTTAGATGCATGCTTCCAATCTGTAAATCCTTCTTTGGTGAAGACTTCATAACCAAAGTGCTCAGCCCTTCCAGGTTGCTTAAAGAGAAAACAATAAAAACAATAAGCTGCATTCTTCCACTCACTGTATTCTATCCAGTCATACCTTTTATACCAAGATTTGGAAAATGCTCTTGAGGAACGCGAACTTCCAAATTCAGTACGATGGTATTTATTCAAATCTGGTTGCATTGGACCCTTCAATATATATGCTCTCCTCACTTGGTCTTGAATATCAGGAGGATACTCACAAATTTGTTTCCTCTTTCCCGGATCGCGCTCAATCGCATTTGGATTAAATTCATTGGCAACGTTTGGCACTGGTGGCTCTACTTCTATTTCAGGCTGCGCATCATTCACATTTTCAGTCCTTTGCTCTACTTCTACTTCAGGTTGCACATCATTCATATTTTCGGTCCTTGCTCTCTTAACCAAAAACCTCCTCATCTCTGAAATTTAGTGAGTACAAAATCTGAAGTTAGTTTTTACACAAATAAGAGTATGGATTAATCACAAGTTCATCGTACAGTACAATAAAAAAGCTACTTGCATCAACTACATGTATCAGATTATCAAGTATTTCTTGATGTTGCCAAACTAAAGTGACTGCATACTAGTTTGTCAGTCTAATTACTAGAGGCCTGCATACTAGTTTGTCAGTCTAATTAACTTACAGTTTCTGTAGTTTCCAACAGCTAACAAATAGATTTTCTCTTTGGACTTTGGTCATAATCATCCCCAATCAAAAGTTCCTAAATAAGCCCTAAGTACATCAATCTCATTATCTCAACCCAAATCAGTTATTAAGTACACGATCTTACCGGAAGTCGAAGGAAAGGAACTGCCTCAGCCTTCAGGAGAGGAAGGGCCAAAGGAGGGGACGACCGTGGCCACTGCCGGCTCGCCGTCGGCCTGCCGCTCGCCCAGCCCCAGATCGCCGCCTCGCCGCCTCGCCTTCAAGTCCCTGCCGCACTTGGGAGAACCCAAAGAGACGCGAGTATGTGAGAAGCCGAGAAGGCGAGAACTGTCTAGACTCTGGATTCTGGAGCGATGGATGGTATTCCCTGTTGCCTCGTGGGCTGGAGCGAAGAGATCGATGGTATTCTTTTTTTTCTAGTGGGCTGGAGTGATCGGGATGTTCAAGTAAATAACTGGGTTGGGCTGTGAAGGAGGCCTAATCCAGTTTTGCCCGGGTAAATCCACTCCGTATCGAGCAGTTTGACGTATTGTGGTACGACCACTGTGCTGTCGGAGTGCCAGCGAGCCCGGGCAACTGCCCAGGGTCGCTGGGCGCTCGCTCCGCCACTGTCACCAGATGTCATTGTGCAATTTCTGCCACCACGGTTAAAGGCATCTCTGACTTGTTCATTTTTAGTTTTTTCCAAATCTATCATCTCTCTAAAGTTTCCCTTGTTTAGAGAAGTAGCTGATTCATCATGTCCGCGAAATGCCAAGCCTTGTGCAATGAGATATCTTGAACAACTTACAGAACAAGTTAAACGAATCTTATACATTTCTTCTGATTCCTTGCTGGATCTAGCAAAGTTACTTGCCACACTTTGTCTTTGATTATTATAATCATCATAATGCTTGACGCAAGAGTTGTGCTTACTACCATGACCACCAATATGATCTTTGAAGCCTTTAGATGCATGCTTCCAATCTGTAAATCCTTCTTTGGTGAAGACTTCATAACCAAAGTGCTCAGCCCTTCCAGGTTGCTTAAAGAGAAAACAATAAAAACAATAAGCTGCATTCTTCCACTCACTGTATTCTATCCAGTCATACCTTTTATACCAAGATTTGGAAAATGCTCTTGAGGAACGCGAACTTCCAAATTCAGTACGATGGTATTTATTCAAATCTGGTTGCATTGGACCCTTCAATATATATGCTCTCCTCACTTGGTCTTGAATATCAGGAGGATACTCACAAATTTGTTTCCTCTTTCCCGGATCGCGCTCAATCGCATTTGGATTAAATTCATTGGCAACGTTTGGCGCTGGTGGCTCTACTTCTATTTCAGGCTGCGCATCATTCACATTTTCAGTCCTTTGCTCTACTTCTACTTCAGGTTGCACATCATTCATATTTTCGGTCCTTGCTCTCTTAACCAAAAACCTCCTCATCTCTGAAATTTAGTGAGTACAAAATCTGAAGTTAGTTTTTACACAAATAAGAGTATGGATTAATCACAAGTTCATAGTACAGTACAATAAAAAAGCTACTTGCATCAACTACATGTATCAGATTATCAAGTATTTCTTGATGTTGCCAAACTAAAGTGACTGCATACTAGTTTGTCAGTCTAATTACTAGAGGCCTGCATACTAGTTTGTCAGTCTAATTAACTTACAGTTTCTGTAGTTTCCAACAGCTAACAAATAGATTTTCTCTTTGGACTTTGGTCATAATCATCCCCAATCAAAAGTTCCTAAATATGCCCTAAGTACATCAATCTCATTATCTCAACCCAAATCAGTTATTAAGTACGCGATCTTACCGGAAGTCGAAGGAAAGGAACTGCCTCAGCCTTCAGGAGAGGAAGGGCCAAAGGAGGGGACGACCGTGGCCACTGCCGGCTCGCCGTCGGCCTGCCGCTCGCCCAGCCCCAGATCGCCGCCTCGCCTTCAAGTCCCTGCCGCACTTGGGGGAACCCAAAGAGACGCGAGTACGCGAGAAGCCGAGAAGGCGAGAACTGTCTGGACTCTGGATTCTGGAGCGATGGATGGTATTCCCTGTTGCCTCGTGGGCTGGAGCGAAGAGATCGATGGTATTCTTTTTTTTTCTAGTGGGCTGGAGTGATCGGGATGTTCAAGTAAATAACTGGGCTGGGCTGTGAAGGAGGCCTAATCCAGTTTTGCCCGGGTAAATCCACTCCGTATCGAGCAGTTTGACGTATTGTGGTACGACCACTGTGCCGTCGGAGTGCCAGCGAGCCCGGGCAACTGCCCAGGGTCGCTGGGCGCTCGCTCCGCCACTGCCTCAAGGTTTATGTTGAGGCATGTAAAAAGTTGTGGGCAAAATATAGTGAAAATGTGTTATATTCATGTAGCAACCGTTTGGTTTGATATTCATCCTAGTATTCAAACAAGGCAAACCAAATATTAAGAACAAAACCTGGCTGACAAGTGCAAAGAGCACAAGCTGCAAATTGCCTCAAAACGCATGTATGATGGACCGGACGTAGATCTTTAGAGATAAACAACAGTAGGGTATCTGAAGAACTCTCCACGAACCAACATAGATCCAATGCCACGCCAACGCGCAGAGAGATGGTGATTATCGTTTAGCACGACGGCTAAACAGTATAGCATAATCATGACAATACTATTTAGCAACACGCAAAAAATGTTATGAGAGGTATATGATACTCCCTCCGTCCGGAAATACTTGTCATCCAAATGCATAAACGGAGATGTATTTAGACGTAATTTAGTTCTAGATACACCCATTTTTTATCTATGTTGATGACAAGTATTTTCGGACGGAGGGAGTAGTCATTACGATGCATCGTAGGGTCAACTTCTAACCCTAATTAGTCTCTGAACCGAAATTGCTTCAAGATGATCGAGCCGGCAACCTGGCAAACAGGGCGTCCAGCTCCTTGTCGTCGCCGGCCTCCTCCACCTCGGCATAGGCGTAGCCAAGACGGCGGTACTGGTCGAGGATGTCGGCATTCCCTTGTCGCAGCTTCTCCCTCATCTCGGCACAGAGGGCCTTGGACGCACGGAGATAGTCCTTACCGGTGCAGCCGTCGAGGTAGTCCATGTCGCAGGGGGCAGGGGGTTCTCCCGCTCCAGATGCAGCAGCGTATCGATGTACTCCTCGGTCACCCTCACGGTCCTCTTCCCCTTCTCCTTCACCTTCCCGGCATCCGTGTTTTCGCCTTCGGCGAGTTTCTGGCACTTCAGCGCCGCCAGGGACCTCGACCCGGGCTGATCAGTCTCGGACAGCTGACGGGAGCCTCCGGCGATCGTCGCTTCCGCTGCCATCGTCTCCATCTCTGTCTCCACTGCTGCCGCCTGTATCCCTGCCGTCTCCATCGCCGTCACGCCTGATTAATCGCTTGTCATTTTCTACCGTCTATAAGGCCGGTCTCTAGGTTTGGATGCGATTGGTATGAGCAGAGGGAGGGAGGGCCACACTACCCCTACTCCTGTAATGAAGATGCACGCAAAACCTAGTGTTCGGTTCGGACTACAATGAAAGTTACGTACATGTCAACAAAAAAATCATTACGTGTGTGTTCTTGCGCCGTGATGCGGGTCCACCAAGCACGCCCACCGGTATATATTGGGACATATATTTTCAACCAACCATGACGGATATTGTCCGTGCTTTCGTGCTAAATTTCTCCGTTGTAACCACATGACACATGTGGTAGGCAATTCAAACTATTTCAAAAAAAGTATGCCCCCTCTAATAACCGCGGACACATCTGGACAGTTTCCGAGAGTGTCTGCAGCGAACCCTCATTTGACCAGGTGTAAAGCCATGCCCTCCAAATTATCCTCCCTACATTTTAGACATTTCAATAAACATGTCACGTGTGACATCGCTAGAGCACGCCAAGACGCTGCCACGAGAACACAGACGACCCACGGACGCAGGTGATTGTGGACAGACAACCAACACGCGGCGGCACACTCAAGCAAGCACACGACTGGTGCACCCAGCCAATCAACACACACCACACGGTCGCTGGGTGTGGCCTTCAACGAGGGAGGGCGCCGACCCTAGCGCTAGATCCAGGGGGCGGGGCCATGAGCGGCGGAGGGCGCTGGCCTTGGCCTTTAGCTATGTCCTCATTGAAAACAAGAGAGGAAAAAGGGAAATGTGGTTGCAATTGGGGTCTTGGTGCAGTCGGTGGGATTTGGGTTGACGTGCCGAAAGTGGTGCTGAACCATGTGGACATATGGGGGAAATGAGTGGTCTAGTTGGGTGTGATTTTTCTTCTCTCTCTCATGTCCGGGCTATCCGCTCGGACATATAGGGCGAGAGTGGGGGTTTCGGTTGTAGATACTCTAACCCCATAAAGCCTTTTGCACTAATTCATTTACTAAAACGCAAGGGGATGCCCGCCAGCGACATGACCTCACGTGCATTTCTCGACGGCTGCTAGGGGAGGAGGCTGAGGAGGGTGGCTAGATTTGGTGGCGGCTAGGGTTCGCCTCTCGTGTCGCCTAAATAATTTTACACTTCCAAAATTTCGGAATATGATAATTTTAAGATTGATCTTTCCAAATTTACAATTTTCAATTTTCAAAATTAAACGCCCATAATGTTGCGAGATTTTCACGGTCGAAAAAAATTTACAATAAAAAACTACCTGTACCATGAAGCCTACGCGGGTAAAAAGAGAAAAAGTTTCGTTTGAAATTCACATGAGAATGAGACAATGACATGTTATACACGGTAGAAATGACACAATATATAAAAAAACAAATGACACAATATTAATCATTATTCGTGGTTGAATGAGACTTCAAGGAAGAAACGGGTAGTCGGTGTAGCCGACGATGGGATTGGAGATGTAGAACTTCATCCTATTGTACTTGTTAAGCCGCGCGTTGAGCTCTAGCCTCTTCGGCAGGTCTGAGTTTGCGAGGAAGAGCCACCCAAACGAGACGAGGTCGGTGTACCCCAACGTGGCCGCTTTATCCCCTTCCTCCCGGTCATACCCACCATTCGCGATAAAGGTGCCCTTGAAGGCATCCCTTTAGGGCAGCAGCCGGTGCGGGACCACTAGTCGGCCTTCAACAAGGGCCATACAGGGCTCGATCATGTTGAGGTAGAGGATGACGTGGTCGTTGAGCTTCGAGGCCATGTGGAGGCCAGGCGCCTGTAGGTCGGTGTCATGGCAGTCCATATAGTCCATGAGGGGCGAGAGGCGGATGCCCACGTGGTGGGCATCGGCCTCCTTGGCGATGGCCACCACCACATCCAGCACGAAGCGACATCAGTTCTCTAGGCCGCCCCATAGCCGTCGTCCCCAACGTTGGCACTGTCCTTGAGGTACTGCTCGAGGAGGTACTTGTTGCCGCCGTGGATCTCCATGCCGTCGAAACCTGGCCCGTCGGCGTGTAGAGCAAAGCAGAGAGTTGCAAAGCAGAGGAAAGCAGAGTGTAAAATGCAAAGCAGAGGAGAGAAGCGTATATTATGTTCTCATGTACGTACCGGCGTTGATTGCGTTCCGTGTTGCTTTCCTGAAGTCTTCCCTGACAGTATGACTACGAAGCAACAGTTCGACAACCTGTCTTGCAAGCGTGTGTCCCGGGCAATAGTCAATAGTGTGTCAATCGATCTTATATTCTCGCCTATTGGGGTGGGCAGCTAATACGGCTCTTTGAAACCTTTGAGATGAGTTCAGCTTGTGCAGGTTTGATCTACTGCGGTTTCTTTATGAGATGTATGAAGAAAAGTCGAGCTGTGAGAGATCGCAGCTAGAGTCGATGACTATGGAGGACTTTCATGTAATTTTGTGTTTTATCTTGGCCTCCTGTTGTTTTGTTTTTGTTAGATCTGATGTATTCCCTCCGTCTCATAATATAAGAGTGTCTATGAGAGTTCACTAGTGTCAAAAACGTTAATATAAATGTAGTTTTTATCATTGATAGGCAGATCGTTTAATTTTGAAAAAGAATATCCATGTGTACGCTGAGGTTTACATCCCAAAATGCGTAGGATAAGATTGGGGAGCCACCGCAGCAGCAGGCACCGTAGTTGGTGGCCTGCATCCATCGCCGCTGATGCCGGCCCTTTCGTCTCTTCCCCGTCGCTGCTGTCGCGGCACATTTTTAGCACGAGCAGCAACAGCAGATAAGAGCACTCGAACCGCCAAGCCGATGACACCCACGCCACCAACCATGTCGGAGTCGTCCGCCTCCTCTCCCGTTGCCTACGACCGCGCGGCCGACCTCCGCGCGCTGGACGCCACCTTCGCCGGCGTCAGCGGCCTCGTCGCCTCCGGCCTCACGCACGTCCCCCGCATCTTCCGCGTCCCTGAAGGCCACCACGACAAACAGGACACCACCCTCGTCCTAGGCACTGGCCGCCAAGAAGAACCAGGGGCCATCCCGGTGATCGACCTCGGGTGCGGCGACCACGCGGCCGTGGTTGCCGCCGTCCGCCAGGCCGCGGCAGGGTGCGGGTTCTTCCAGGTGACAGGCCACGGCGTGCCGGAGGCGGCGATGGCCGCGGCGACCGACGCGGTGCGGGCGTTCCACGCGGCCGACGGCGGCGAGGGCACCGAGAAGGCGCGGCTCTACTCGCGTGACCCCGTCAAGCCGGTCAAGTACCAGTGCAACTTCGACCTCTACGAGTCGCCGGTGGCCAACTGGCGTGACACGCTCCACATCCGCATGGCCCCTGACCCGCCCGACGTCGGCGACATACCGGAGAGCTGCCGGTGAGTGCGACCGATAAACTGCAGAAGCGTCTCATATTAAGATACATGGTAGTACTCCAATTACACGCAATTCTCTTCTCATAAATTGTACTCCCTCCATTCGAAATTACTTGTCTCGGAAATGGATGTATCTAGAACTAAAATACGTCTAGGTACATCCATTTCAACAACAAGTAATTCCGAACGGAGGGAGTAATTGACAATCATATGAGACTGTAGTACTCATTTTGTCTACTGCTAACGCAACAAAATACCTCTTGTTGAACCATCCTTTTTACAACCGTAGCAATCCACGGTTAGTACAGATGGTACAATTTATACAAGCAAGGAGTATGTATTGTTGTTAATGTGAATTCTTCCTTTGTTATTGACAAAATGACCAGGGATAGGTTCTGCAACAAAATTACTTTCTATAGAAAATAATTTTACTCCCAGGAATCAAAATTTCTTTACTTTCTATTGAACATCATTTTTTTTACTGAAAACTCATGGCAAAAAGATTTTCCATGGAAAGTGAAGAATTTTCGATTTCTCGCAGCAAAAAGATGTTCTATAAAAAATCGCTCGGCACTAGTTTGGAATCACTCTTGATCTGATCTATTGGGACTACAATGTTGATTTGCAGTGATGCACTGCTTGAATATACCGAGCAAGTTAATAAATTGGGAAAGACTTTGTTTGAGCTGCTCTCCGAAGCTCTTGGGCTCAAACCAAGCTACCTAACAGACATGGAGTGCGACCAAGGACAGATCTTAATCTGCCACTATTACCCTCCTTGCCCTCAGCCTGAACTCAGCCATCGGGACAAGCCGGCATTCAGACGCCGGCTTCCTGACCATACTCCTCCAAGATGAAGTCGGCGGACTACAGATCTTCAACGAGGACCATTGGGTAGATGTCACGCCCACACCCGGAGCATTCATTGTGAACATCGGCGATCTCTTACAGGTATATAAATCGTGTCCATCCAATCCTAAATCGTTTGTTTAACAAATAAGCAATGCTTGATCATTTTGAACTATATGTATTTTGTTAAAAAAATGTGCAGCTGATCTCCAATGACGGGTTCAGGAGTGTGGAGCATAGGGTGTTGGCGAAGAACGCTGCCCCTAGGGTCTCGATCGCGTTCTTCTTCAGCACGCATTTCCATCCAGCCTCGACGAGGATGTATGGTCCGATCAAGGAGCTGTTGTCTGAAGAGAACAAACCATTGTATAGGGAAACTCTTGTGAGAGATTACATGAAGCATTATTTCTCCATAGGGTTAGATGCAAAAACTGCTATTTCTGATTTCCGGTTATGAATTTGTAGTTTGTGAAGGAGAGTTTGTGTTGTGTTGGTGCAGACAACACCGATGTATACCTGGAACAGGAATAAATGAGCTGTGTGTATTGCTAAGAAATGGATAGTAAAACTACAATATCTTTCTAGCATATTGCATATAGGCTACAAGGGTCATCTAAATTGTCCTGTAAAATCAAATTATATAAATGCCAGGCCTTGGGATTTTCCAACAATAATTTGACACTTCCAAACTTTTGGAATTCGAAAATTTGAAACTTGATCTTTCAATATTTTCAAATTTAATCTTTCAAAACTTAAACACTCAGAATTTTGCGACTTCTATACAGCCGGAAAAATTGTACATAAGAAAGCCACATTGTACATGTGGGGAAAAGGGAAGGGCCGAGAAAAAGAAAAGGTTCCGTTTGAATTTCACATGGCAATATATGGATCAATCATTATTCATGGTTCAATGACACATCAAGGAAGAAACGGGTAGTCGGTGTAGCCGACGACGGGATCGGAGATGTAAAACGTCAACCTATTATACTTGTTAAGCGGCGCGTTGAGCTCTAGCCTCTTCGGCAGGTCTGGGTTCGCAAGGAAGAGCCGCCCAAACGAGACGAGGTCGGCATACCCCGATGCGACCGCCTTGTCCCCCTCCTCCCGGTCGTACCCGCCATTCGCAATAAAGGTGCCCTTGAAGGCCTCCCTGTAGGGCAGCAGGCGGTGCGGGACCACGCGCCGGCCGTCGACGAGGGCCATCCGGGGCTCAATCATGTGGAGATAAAGGATGCCGTGGTCATTGAGCTTCGTGGCCATGTGAAGGCCGAGCGCGTGTGGGTCGGAGTCGTGGCAGTCCATGTAGTCCATGAAGGGCGAGAGGCGGATGCCCACGCGGTGGGCACCCACCTCCTTGGCGACGGCGTCCACCACCTCGAGCGCAAAGCGGCACCGGTTTTCCAGGTTGCCGCCGTAGCTGTCGTCCCGGTCGTTGGCGCTGTCCTTGAGGAACTGCTCGATGAGGTACCCGTTGCCGCCGTGGATCTCGACGCCGTCGAATCCTGGCCCATCAACGAGCAGAGGAAAGCAGAGGAAAGCAGAGTTTTAGATCAAAAGCAGAGGAAAGCAGAGTGTAAAATGCAAAGCAGAAGAGAACACAGTATATGTTCTCATGTAGGTACCGGCGTTGATGGCGTTGCGTGCGGCTTTCCTGAAGTCGTCGACGATCATGGGGATCTCCTCCGCCGCCAGCCTCCTCGGCGGCGAGAACTCCTCGGTGGAGCCGTCGTGCCTGACCTGCGGCCCGACCATCCTCTCCGTGCTCGACACCGGCGCGGCGCCGCCGGGCTGGAACCCGTACTTCGACACGCGGCCGACGTGCCAGAGCTGGCAGAAGAAGAGGGCGCCCTTGGCGTGCACGGCGTCGACGACGGGCCGCCACGCCTCGGCCTGCTCCGCCGTCCAGACGCCAGGGGTGTCGGTGTACCCCTGCGCCGTGTCGGAGACCCCCGTGGCCTCCGTGATGAGCATGCCGCCGGGCGTGGCGCGCTGCCCGTAGTAGACGGCGGCGTGCGGCTGCGGCACGTTGCCGTAGGAGCGCTGCCGCGTGAGAGGAGCCAGCACCACCCTGTGGGCGAGGTCTAGCGACGCGCCCATCTTGTACGGCGTCATCAGCGGGATGGGCTTGGGCTCGGCCTGCGGCTCCATTGCTGCGAGCTCCTGAGCTCTGATCTTTGATCAAGGGAGATGAGCGGTTGAGGTGGAGGCATCCATTAATTTATATAGCACACTGCACACGCCATGGGATCAGTGAGAGTGTATATAATATGTAAAAATGGTGTGAGATTCAATCTGTCCACGTCGCATCCATGCTAGTTGCGACTTTGAGTAAGGGTAGGAGAGTGGATCCTGTGGCCGGGGGAAGGGGAGAAGAGAGTGGCAGGTGGCGACTGTAGTGGCGGCTAAGCTGCTCATCTGGTCAAGAAAGGTGGAGGCTCATGGGTCAAAATTATGCAGCTGCAACTTGCAGCAACGATGGTGATGCGTCATCCATGACCAATTATCCTATCTAGGTCACCGTCAGGCATCAAACCCTGTCGATGTTGGCTAAATTTCGTGTTTTGACCCTTTTCTGAAACCTATTTGAGATCTGACCCTAGGTTAAAAATTTCGAGATCTGACTCTTCTGCTACCGCCAGAGTCCATGGTGGTAGGGTCTAAGAGCATCTCTAGCAGACCCCGCAAGAGCGGTCAAACCCGCAAAAATCCCGTTTGCAGTTTCACGGTGTCAAAAAACGTCCCGAATAGAACCCGCAAAAGCGGTCAAACCCGTAAAAAATTTGCAGCCCCTGGGAATCCATCCCATGGCCCTTAATTTTGCAGATTTGGAGGCAAAATATAAGGGGAACTGCAAACCGGTCAACGCTACGCGACAAGGAAATTCCGCCGTGTGCACACGTGCTCCGGTGACCTTCCGTCACAGAACTCGCCGGAATCTCGCCGGAAATTCGCCGTTTACCACTGCCGCCACGAAACTCACCAGAATCTGGCCGGAAACTCGCCGTTTACCGCTACCCGGCCACGAACGAGCTAGCTAGCAAGCTCCTGATCCATCCGGCCACGAACGAGCAAGCTAGCTAGCTAGCAAGGTCCTCGATCCATCCGGCCACGAACGTTGAGGGAGTAGCTAGCAAGATCCTCGATCCAGCCGGCCATGGAATAGCTAGCTAGCTCCTGGATCCATCCGGCAACGGAGGAGCTGCCTCCTGGGATCGATTCGGTGACTACCATGGACGACGGGAGCTGACTATGAACACAGGCGAGAGGAAGAAGAAGACACAGGAAAGAATATACACGAATACGGGTCCGTTATACGGGGTCTGCATCTGCGGCCGTCCGTGCCGGCCCGCAAAGCCTTTTTTCACGAACTGCAAACGTGTTTTGCGGGTCGGTGGGATGCAGGGTCTGCTAGAGGTGCTCTAACAGCCTACCGCCAGGGACTTTGGCGGTAGTAAACATAGCTACCACCAAACGGGTTGGCGGTAACTTGCATAACCCTACCGCCAAGGTGCTTGGCGGTAGGCACGAGCACGCATTGTGTTCAATACTTAGGAGGTTTTGGGCGGTAGGGCATGCAACCCTACCGCCAGGGTCCTTGGCGGTAGGCTGTTATACCCTACCGCCATGGTCCTTGGCGGTAGCAAAAGGGTCAGATCTCAAAAAAAATTCAAACTAGGGTCAGATCTCGAATAAGTTTGGAAAAAGGGTCAAAACATGAAATTTAGCCTCGATGTTGGCATAAAACATCCATGCTGAAACCAAGCCTGTTCTCGACATCGACACTAGGCCTACTTGATTTATACGCTCAAAAAAAGGTTATTTTCTGCTTAACTGAGTTTATTCTTTTGAAGTATGGCCAAATTTATAGAAAAATGAACTCCCTCCGGGTTTTTTTACATATTAGTTTTTTTCTAAGTTTATTCTTTTGAAGTATGACCAAATTTTTAGAAAAATGTCAACATTCACAATGGTAAATCAATAGCATTTGATCCCTCATAAAATGTATTGTCCATATTATATGTATCTGGTATTGCAGATATTTCTATGTTTTTATATAAATTATCAGTTTTGCTAAGTCTCAGTTGACTTAGACTTCGTTAAGTCTCAGTCGATGCTATATTCCTTTGACCTTGCATGGAGATTCGTACAAAAAATTCCTTTCTAGTTTCCCCCTTTTTTTTCTTCTTATATACTATCACTTAACTGAGACTTGGTTAAGCCTCAGTTGACTGAGATCTAACCACATCCATAAATTATATCAAACCTTACAAAGTTTGGCTTAAGATGGAACTAATATCTCTACTACTTATTATTACTTCTCTACTACTTATAAAAAGAATAGTGTTCCATTTCCTGCCAGAGTGCTTCGTCCAACCTTCCATTCTATCACCAAACATCATTCCTTGAAACCCACCTTAATTGTCTCATCTTTTATTGACTTACCAAATAAATTTATGATTTCTTTGGAAAATCAATAAGTGATTACGAAATAAAATCCTAAAATATAGGCAGGTTAATTACGGGCAAGCTTTGTTAAACATTTATTTACACTTCATATTAATATACACTGGTAAATCACGGGCTAAAATACTAGAATACTTGTACCCGTTGCAACACACGGGCAATTACCTAGCAATATAGTATAGTAATGATAATAAAAGAATAGTGTTCATTTTCCTGCGAGGAGGAGTGCTTTGTCCAACATTTAATATTTTTCCAGTGAATCTACCTCCCTGCTCTTTTCTTTTTGACAGCTTTGACTTTCTTGGATTTTATTTGGATATTTGGTGAATAAACTTGGTAACTTGGCAAGCTCTCTCCCCTAGAACCATGAACTTTCTCAAGTGGCCCTTGATCCCAAGATAAATTGATACATAATATAACTTAATAATAACTTCCTCAATCTGCTAGACCAAGTCATAGTGCCACTGAACCGATTAAATCGGTACGACCATACAATTTGCTGGGAGATCTTGATTAGGCATTTGGTCACTCTTTTATTGATGTTTCCCATAGAGCGGGTTGAGCGGGAAGTGTGACCTTATCCGTCCAGACTTATGCTAACCTGATGAGATATTTGACCCGTCAAGTTGAATACTTGATAGAGTCCCGAGTGAGGGGATATTTGATATCACGAGTAAATTAAGGTGATAATGTCCAGTCACTCTCACTCAAAGTGACATTCGTGTCCTTACTACTGTATGTGGTAAAAAGGTGTGGCTATGGATAATCTTGGCAGGGCATCCCCGCAGAGGATGTTCTGTCGTATGGGTACATGGTGTCTGATCTCTACAAGGTCAAACTATTTGAATAGCCATGTCCAAGGTATGGACGAAATCAGTATAAGTCACACTATTCGGTAGTTGTTGAACCTGGAAGTTTAAATCAAAATAAAAGAGCATGTTTACTAAATCGAGATACAAATTGTTGAGCAATTAACAAATATAATATGTGATGTTGAGGAGTGCACACGTTGTATGATAGTTGGAATGTTAGGTTTATGTTATGTTAAGAAAGACATGTGTGAGCCATGGAAGGCTGTGGTCAAGTTGGTCTCCAATAGCATGGGATTATTGTTATGATATTCGAATGATCATGCCAGAGATGCAACATTATACTTGTATATCTGTATGCCTTATCTTCAAATTTGCTAGATAAGGTTTGCTATGCCATGATAGCTACAATTACTATGATTATGTTTTATGCCTTGTATTGCTTTGCTTAGTGATATATGTTATTTGGTTCTTACGAGTACTTTCAAAGTACTCACTAGCACCGTTGTTTTCACCAGATTTCTGTATCGTCTTCCACCAACATGAAGTCGGAGTGTCATCTGCTAGGAGAGTCTCCCAACCAGCTCTTATGGATTGGTGTTGCTCCAAGTTTGTGCTGCCCCTAGTTTGTCCTCTGCTACCACTATACTCTACTATAGTGCCACCTATGGCACTATTGTAATGTTCAACGTGAATGGCTTCATGAAACAGTCTTGTAATCAGTTGTGTGTGTATGATATCAAGTATGTCAAGGCTCATGGCAGCGCGACTCATGTCAGCATGTTATTTACTTCCGAAGCCTCGTCCAAGTTCTTTACTAGATTCATATACTCTAAATACTCTAGCAAGTTTTATAGATATTTAAGATATTATGGATACATACACAATAAAAACACTATGATGTGGTCTGATGCAATCGATCAAGTCATATAGACATCTCTTTAATAGAGAATACTCACCAAGCATGAAAACTAGTTAAAAATAGTTACAGTTTGTAAAGTGACTACACATGGATAGTCTCACGTAAATGCAAAAATTGAATCCAATTTAGGATTACTTTGGAGAAATTTTAGGAAGTAAAATGGAACGAAATAACATACACATGAAAAACACTTGAATTAATTTATTTGTGGGGTAACGTGATAGTATTTGTTTGGGCGGGTGAAAATCACTATTATTCGGCGGAAAATTAGTTAAGAAAAGATAAAAAAATGTTTAATACAAATTAATGAGCATATTATACTGAGGCGAACAAGCAACCTCTGAAAAATAAAACTGAAGCAAGGCACAACTAGTTGAATTCAGATACATAAAATATAGAGAAATTGCTTATACTGGTCCGATGAATTCCACATCAATATAAAGGGATATTCACCACAAGAGAAATGGCTTAGCTCCGCAAGCACTTACCAGACATGCTCCGGGACATAGCCTCAAACCACATCACCGACATTATCCGCTCAATCCGTACATGGTAGTCATGACTCTTGAGCCCGATCACTTTGCCCGTTGAAAGATTGACTCCCTTACTTATATTTGATTCATAACCATCAGTGAACTTCAAAATGAGTTTGAGCCGCATAAGTATTTCCTTCTTTTCTAGCGGTTTAAGGACGAAGTCAGCATCTGGCTTGAACCAGTTTCTTCGACCACCTACGGGAGGCTTCATGTTTAGACATGGTCTATCACAAATTCTCTGTTGATCGGCTCTAGCTTTAACGTTATTCTTCGTCTTATTAGGAATGTTGAGGATCGTGTGGAAAGGGACTCTGCGACATTCTTTTCGTTGTGCATCACATCAATGTTGTAAGGAAGTTTGAGGTCCTTGAAATAAGAAGCTTCGAGAAGGGGGTAATGTGAGTCCAGTTGTCCGTCTCGCCATATCCCTCGAAGCCTTTGGCTTTGCGTTTGCCTTTAAGCTTGAGAGCTTTTAGCTGAGCAACAACATTTGCCCCTAAAAACGCTAGAATCTCATTTACTTCATGGACAACCCGACCTTTCGTGAAGTTCTTATTGTCTTCCTGTCTGGATGGTCTGGAGGGATTGAAATTATCATTGATCAAACTTGTACACCTTCTAGCATTCACACTTCATAAATTCTTTCTTGATCATTTACCTACTCGAGGACGAGCAGGAATTAAGCTTGGGGATGCTTGATACGTCTCCAACGTATCTATAATTTATGAAGCATTCATGCTATATTACTATGTGTTTTGAATGATTATGGGCTTTATTATACACTTTTATATCATTTTTGGGACTAACCTACTAATCGGAGGCCCAGCCCATATTGCTGTTTTATTGCCTGTTTCAGTATTTTGAGGAAAAGGAATATCAAACGGAGTCCAAACGGAATGAAACCTTCGGCAGCATGATTTTTTGGAAGAATATGATCCTGGAGACTTGGAGTCCATATCAGAAGATCCTTGAGGTGTCCACGAGATAGGAGGCCGCGCCCCCCTTACAGGGTGGTGGCCTCCTATCTCGTGGGCCCCTCGAGCACCCCCCAACCGACTTCTTCCGCCCATATATGCCTACGTACCCTAAAACCATCAGAAATCAAGATAGATCGGGAGTTCCACCGCCGCAAGCCTCTGTAGCCACCAAAGACCTCTCGGGAGCCCGTTCCGGGACCCTGCCGGAGGGGGAACCCATCACCGGTGGCCATCTTTATCATCTCGGCGCTCTCCATGACGAGGAGAGAGTAGTTCACCCTCGGGGCTGAGGGTATGTACCAGTAGCTATGTGTTTGATCTCTCTCCCTCTCTCTCGTGTTCTCTCTCGTGTTCCCTCTATTGGACGATCTTGATGTATCCCGAGCTTTGCTATTGTAGTTGGTTCTTATGATGTTTCTCCCCCTCTACTCTCTTGTGATGAATTGAGTTTCCCCTTTGAAGTTATCTTATTGGATTGAGTCTTTATTTGAGAACACTTGATGTATGTCTTGCCGTGTTTATCTGTGGTGACAATGGGATATCACATGCCTCTTGATGTATGTTTTGGTAACCAACTTGCGGGTTCCGCCCATGAACCTATGCATAGGGGTTGGCACACGTTCTTGACTCTCCGGTAGAAACTTTGGGGCACTCTTTGAAGTACTTTGTGTTGGTTGGATGAATCTGAGATTGTGTGATGCATATCGTATAATCGATCATGCCCGCGGATACTTGAGGTGACAATGGAGTATCTAGGTGACATTAGGGTTTTGGTTGATTTGTGTCTTAAGGTGTTATTCTAGTACGAACTCTTTTATAGATTGATCCGAAAGAATAACTTTGAGGTGGTTTTGTACCCTACCATAATCTCTACGTTTGTTCTCTGCTATTAGTGGCTTTGCAGTGACTCTTTGTTGCATGTTGAGGGATTGTTATATGATCTATCTATGATATTATTGTTGAGAGAACTTGCACTAGTGAAAGTATGAACCCTAGGCCTTGTTTCCTATCATTGCAATACCGTTTACGCTCACTTTTATCATTAGTTACCTTGCTGTTTTTATATTTTCAGATTACAAATACCTATATCTACCATCCATATTGCACTTGTATCACCATCTCTTTGCCGAACTAGTGCACCTATACAATTTACCATTGTATTGGGTGTGTTGGGGACACAAGAGACTCTTTGTTATTTGGTTGCAGGGTTGCTTGAGAGAGACCATCTTCATCCTACGCCCCCGGTACTCCGGTATTTGTCCAACTTACTCGGAACCCTTCCGATGTCCAAACATAGTCATCCAATATATCAATCTTTACGTCTCGACCATTTCGAGACTCCTCATCATGTCCATGATCATATCCGGGACTCCGAACTACCTTCGGTACATCAAAACACGTAAACTCATATTACCGATCGTCACCGAACATTAAGCGTGCGGACCCTACGGGTTCAAGAACTATGTAGACATGACCGAGACACGTCTCCAGTCAATAACCAATAGCGGAACCTAGATGCTCATATTGGCTCCCACATATTCTTCGAAGATCTTTATCGGTCAAACCGCATAACAACATACGTTGTTCCCTTTGTCATCGGTATGTTACTTGCCCGAGATTCGATTGTCGGTATCTCAATACCTAGTTCAATCTCGTTACCGGCAAGTCTCTTTACTCGTTCCGTAATGCATCATCCTGCAACTAACTCATTAGTCACATTGCTTGCAAGGCTTATAGTGATGTGCATTACCGAGAGGGCCCAGAGATACCTCTCCAACAATCGGAGTGACAAATCCTAATCTTGATCTATGCCAACTCAACAAGTACCATCGGAGACACCTGTAGAGCACCTTTATAATCACCCAGTTAGGTTGTGATGTTTGGTAGCACATAAAGTGTTCCTCCGATATTCGGGAGTTGCATAATCTCATAGTCATAGGAACATGTATAAGTCATGAAAAATGCAATAGCAACATACTAAATGATCAAGTGCTAAGCTAACGGAATGGATCAAGTCAATCACATCATTATCTAATGATGTGATCCGATTAATCAAATGACAACTTATGTCTATGGCTAGGAAACTTTAACCATCTTTGATTCAACGAGCTAGTTAAGTAGAGGCACACTAGTGACACTCTGTTTGTCTATATATTCACACATGTACTAAGTTTCCGGTTAATACAGTTCTAGCATGAATAATAAACATTTATCATGATATAAGGAAATATAAATAACAACTTTATTATTGCCTCTAGGGCATATTTCCTTCACCATATACTCTAAAACACTGTAGCAAGTTCTATAGATATTTAAGATATTATTGATACATACACAATAAAAACACTATGATGTAGTCTAATGCAATCGGTCAAATCATATAGACATCTCTTCAATGCATGAAAGCTAGTTTAAAATAGTTTATAGAGTGATCACGCATGGATAATCTCATGTAAATGCAAAAATTGAATCCAATTTAGGATTACTTTGGAGAAACTTTAGGAAGTAAAATGTAATGAAATGACTTACACATGACAGACACGTAAATCAATTTATTTGTGGGGTAATGTGATACTGTTTGTTTGGGTGGACCACTATTATTCGGCAAAAAAATAGTTAAGAAAAAATAAAAAAGTTTAGTATAAATTAATAAGCATGTTATTGTTCGTCGGACAATTACCCTCCAAGAACTGAAACTGAAGCAAAGCACAATTATTGTAATTTAGATTAGATTAGTCACAACAAAATTATAGAAAATACTGACTGGTCCGATGACCTCAACATCAACATATAAGGACATTTAACTCAAAATCTTCTCTGTAAAGTTAATTAAGTAAAATTATTTTTTTCAGCAGTGCCCAAATTTTAATTAAATTACCTACCTTAAGAACAAATAAATACCTCACCCTTTAATGTCAATAGGACTATTGTTCAAACTTAAGAATTTTATAACTTCACAAAAAACATTTAGCTAAATAATAACTATGTTGATTCTTATTTTAAACCAAAAAAGTGTGTGCACGGTTCTTATCTCAACGGTTCTATATTAAATTTATCACAAATATGGATTCCTATAATATTATCATATATTAATTATGTGAGTGTTCATGGTAGAATAAACAATTTCTTATAATTTGATTCATTGGCTTAACTTAGAAGACAACACCATAGAAGTAATTTGATATCATATTATCATAACATGGAAGTCAAATTTCTATTCACATTTTTATGCACTTCATTTTTCTAGATTTTATTTTCAATATACAATACAAAAAAATGAATAATTTTATAGAATTTTGACTACACATGCCATTCTAGAGTGAGATCTTTTGGCTTTTTAGGATATGTGTATTACAATTAGATGATAAGAAAACACTCTTAATATTTATGAATGCTAGCTGCCAATTCTAAAATTTAACCAACCTTTAAAATATCAACAAGGCAGAATTTTACAACTGACCATTGCGTGTAGTTCGTTGGCATACTTAAGCATTAGAAATATCTACGGAGGATAAAGAAAAACCTAATGATAGTCAACATATAAAGGGTGCCACTAAACTTCACACCCCCTTCCTTTCTCCAGCACACGGTTCATTTGAACAGCTCATGTTCCCCAGCATTTGTGCCACTATGCGTACGTTAGTTGAGTCGAGCTTATTTGTCTTACGATTGGACTAATCATCGTGATTATCTCATGTATATTGTGTACTCCTGGGGTGGGGCGAAAGCCTGTGCCTCTGCGGCTGCGTGCACCTTGTTTGACCCCGGGCGCCACGCGCTACATGTGTCTGGATGGCCGGTGGCACGGAAATTTAAAGTCTGCTGACGATTTGATCTCTAATCCAAAAATGCTCCACAATCAAGATGGCCTCGTGTCGTAGTTCAGACGGTGTGTTGTTTAGGTATGCCAGAGATGAACGTTGAATCCATCCTTCGATCGAAAAAGCTCAGGTAGTAGACTAGTAGTACTATTTGTTGGTTTAAATGGGTCGTGTGCTACACAGAGGGCGGCAATACCTTTCAGTTTTTAATACTTTTTTCTTTTTTGTTTTCTATTTATTTTCCTTTTTTTATTTCAATATGTGCTGGGCTGCTGGCATGTACTCGTAGATATATACCTGACGTGCATTCAGGGTCAGTGTGCAGGATTATAGTAACTGTACGATTCGCCCGTGCATCCATCGTGCATGCGGGGCCTGCTGTGCGTGTTGCACGTGCGAGACTGCTAGCTACAGCTCGATCAACACCGATCGTCATGTCAGTCACTCACTTCATATAGAATCGCCGACATATACCTTGGGCGAGGCAAAAACTAAGACGGTCGTGATGTGCATGGCCTGTTGTTTATCACTCTGGAGATTCATCAATCTTTGCTGTCTACCATGCTACCAGCCACACAGCACAGCACCACTCTCTGCTTCTCCTACTTAAGAGCTAACTAGGTGCTGTGGATGGGATCAGCAAACAAACCACATTAATTTCCTCTTTCTTACCACAGTCCCATCCCTGCAGGCCGCAGCTAGCTATCGCGGCTATACCCATCGTCGATCCACCCACCGTCACCAAGTAATTAAGTTCAAGCGGCTGCTTGCTAATTACTTCTACCTTTTTCCATAGTAGTTCATCACCCTCAGTTGCAAGCAGATCTTCCAGATCCACTGTTAGTTGGTTCTTCTCTATTAATTCGCTGTTGAGCTTTGCTATCTTTTATTTTGTTTATCATCTCAAAAGTGTGTATACCTAGATGTTCAGACAAGTGTAGATGCTCGCTTGAGAAAGAACACATATGGTCTACTTTGTACTCCCTCCGTCCCAAAAAGTTTGTCGCTCAAATGGATGTATCTAGCACTACATTAGTAAATCAAGCAGAGTTGGACAGTCCGAAGATCACGACACTAGTAGATTGACTTTAGAGTTCAAAGAAATCATGGAGAGAAATAAATGGCATTGAAATTGATTTATTTTTTGAAGGACTCAACTTCTAGATGTATGGTTTATTTGTTTCATCTACAATTATTTTCTAGGCGTATTATTTGCATATTCTAGATGTATGACAAAATAATAAAGTACTTTAACCCCTATATCAGTCTCCTCTCTCTTTTCGGGAACGTAGCTGAAAAAATATGTTTGTAACATGTAAATAATACGATGAATTCCTCGGTTGAAGATGTAACTTTGACCATTAATTTATACTATAATATATGTATGGCTTAAAAATATGTACTCCTTTCACTCCAAAATATAGTCCATATTAGATTTTTTTTTTCAGATTTTGGCCAAGTTTATAGAAAAACATAGCAACATCTGGGATATCAAATTAATACGCTTATATTGATCACAGAATATTTTTTATATTGTATATATTAGATATTATAGTTATGGATCTTTATTATAAACTCGATCAAATTTTCTTAAGTTTGAGTTTTGTGAAAACCAATGCATACTGTATTATGGGACGGAGAGAGAATTTTTTTAGAAATAGATTTTGAGATAAAAAAATAGAAGTTCAAATCTGAGTTATTATAAAGTGGTATTTGTATTGAGTTTGACTGAACATAGGGTCCAAAATTGTGATTCCGAGAGGTATGTTCTTAGTATAAAATGATTGTATATGTATGTTTGTTTTAAACGGAAGCAAAAGATTTTTCTATGTATTTTAGACTACACAGCAATTCTATACATGAAAATTGGTACAAGTTTATTCACACGGTCATCAATATTGTAATAAATATTATTTTCAAATATAAGAATCCACATATATCTTGTGTGCACTTACATGTTTGTGTACGCGTTCTACATGCACACTGGTAAACTTGCATCTCCTTTTGTATGTGGTTGTCTTTTTTTGTTGTTGATCTGAACGTACACCGATCAAGTTGGATCACCCAAAAATCGTTGACACACTACCTCTACACACCCATGCAGAGCTTGCCCACACCCACTATGAGTCGATCAGGCGGTGGAGGTCCAGGGAGGGGACCACTAGGTGTGGTGATTGTGTATGCATTTGACCGCAGCACCTCGACCATGGCTTGGGATAAGGTGGACAATGAGATCTTTTGGATGGTGCAAGAGAAACTCACCCATTTCACGGATACCTGGCTTGGCTACACATATATTACGTCGAGCCCTAACAAGTACACCTCTGATATGAAATTAGTTGATTCTGCCGAGGTAAAGGCAAATGGGTATAAGGAAAGCTCGGCATGGAGGAGGATTGCCGTCACAAAGGACATGCCGTCTGCACTCTCCCAGGCACATAAAATGATCAACGATCAAGGGGAGTTGCATGGCATCATCTTATTCTTCTCCGATGGGTTGATTAACAAGGGTGCCTCCTTTGATGGGGCTGAGGAATTCATCTCACAAGTGCCCGTGCACACGTTTACTCTCGGCGGGGATGCATATAATCATGTAAGTGTCAAGTCATAGTTAATCCATCCAATTATTGATCATCCATTAATTAATTATATATTTATTGTGTTTATGCTACAGGTTCTTCGAGTCATCGCAGCAAATTCCCCAGGCGGGACTTTCAGCCCTCTACAAGTTCCGGACAAGCCGAGTCTGTCGGTGCCCTTCTCACAAGTGCTGGATAGCATCCTTAATGGCACCAAGCATCCAAGTACCAATTCAGGTAGATATACAGAAACAACCTGCATGCACATGTGAATTCATAAGTTATTTAAAAAAAATGCTTGCTCGGAAACATACATATGATTGAGTGGATGGATGATCAACAATGTGCAGGGAGGTGGCCCCTGGATGTGGTTCTCATGTATGCATTTGACTGCACCACTACCCCAAGCCCGGCTTGGGACAAAATGGAACACGAGATCTTTTGGTTGGTGCAGGAGAAGTTGAAGCACTTTGCAGATAGCTGCCTCGGCTACACGTATGTCATGTCGACCCCTAACACGTGCACGTATGATATGAAACAAGTCGACCTTGCAGAGACAAAGTCAACTGGCTATGCGGGGAGCTCGGCTTGGAGAAAGAACCCATCCACAAAGAATATGGCGTCTGGCCTCCCTGTGGCACATAAACTGATGAGCGATCATGGGCAGCTGAATGGTGTCATCTTGCTCTTCTCCGACGGAGTGAATAGCAAAAAACTACCACAGTACGGGCTATCGTTCCGAAAAACTACCGTTTTTTTTAATTTTTCAAAAAACTACCACAAAAGTGGCTGGCTGTTCCCAAAAATTCAAGTGGCCGAACGGTTAAGTTTTAACTGTGGTTGTCGGCCACAGTGGTCACGGCGCGCGGGTGACGGCCGTTAGGGAGCACGGGCCGTCCCGACCAGGTCAAACGGATCCGGCCCGCCCTCACTCTGTCTTCCCCCTCTCTGTCTCCCTCTCTCTCGTGCGCGCCTCCATCTCCGATGGCGGCGGCGGCGGCGAAACTAGGCGATGGCGGCCATTCAACGGGTGGAGGTGGAAGGGGGGATGGAGGCGGCGAGTTCTCAAAGGTTGATAACTGGTTGGGGAGCGGTAGCTTTGCAACCCAGCCGGCGGCGCCGCCGCCGCCGCAGCGGACACCACAGGCTGCAGCTCTGATGCAGGCTCCTACGCCACAGGCTACACCGCCATCGCCTGGTGATTGCCAGTTCTCGCTTGAGTACAGAGCAGCGAGGTCTCTTGCTAGCGCTGTGCAGGCAGATCCGGCCAACTCCCAGCACTGGGCCTCTGCATTTGGAGGGGTGGAGTAAGTTTTTTTTCCTCTTATGAGCTCCTCCAACAGTTTCTGCATTTCTGCTTGTTCATTTCAAACAACATAGCATAATTTAGTTAGTTTTTTGACCAAACCCTAGGTTGATTTTGCTGTGATTCATCTTAGAACATGAACATGCACTGAATAATAGTTGAGCAAACACTCTGTGGCATGTTTTGGATGCAACAGTATCACTTAGCACTGAAGGATTAGTTAGATTTAGTAGAAATGCATGGTGGATTCAGAGAAGCATTTGTTGGATTCAGATTCCTTACTGTACTTTATAGTTAGTGTGCACTAAATTTTTGTAGCAAAAAACACTTAGTTAGTTGGGCTTTTCAAATAACATATTATGTAATGCAGGCTGGATGATGAAATTTGGGAGGTTAGGCTGCATTTCCAGGGCAGAGATAATAAGGAAAGGGGGTTTTCTGTTTCAGACATCACATTTCTGAACTTGATAGCACTTACTGAGACAGAAGGCTATGGGTCAGATGACTACATGTACTGGGTAAAAGAACAAGGGATCGGACAGGAAGGTTTATTTCTTCTGGACAGTCAAGATGCAGTTGAAGAAATGATAGACCACACAGATTTAACAGTGCTCAATATCATTGTTTCCAAGGCAAATGAAGATAGAGATGTTGAATGTAACAGGGCTCATAATGTTTGTGAAGAACAAATTCCAATAGGCAGTCCAGTGGGGGGTCCTGGTTTTGTGTTAAGTCTGTCACAAGATGGAGTGGTTCACCCTCTTCATGTTAATTTGAACACACAGCAAAGCTGTAACTTCAACATTTCAGAAGCTAATGGTGGAGATGATGATGGACAAGCTGCTGGTCAAGAGGATGATGATATTGACAAATCATCCTCAGACTTTGAGATTGATAGGGGTGACTATAGAGGATAAAGATGTCTTACAAGGCTTGGAAGAGAGGTGAAGAAAATATTGGAAATGAAGAAGAAAGAGATGCTGTAGAAGACAGACCACAGTTTGAAGGTGACAGTGATGTTTCAGAATTTTGGCAGGAGGAGAAAGAGGCTGATAGTGGAGAGGAAATAGTTGTGGAAAAATGCAGGCCTGAGAAACTCAAGCCTGTGAGAAGAGCAGCAGCAAATCCAGGTCCAACTTCCAGAGCTCATAGTCAGCCAGAGATCCCAAAGTTTCAAGATTTTGTACCTGAAGCTGATGAGTATTGCTTCCCTGGTGATGTGGGCATTTCTGACTCAGATGGGGAGACTCCAAGACTACCTTCTAGAAGGAAGAGAAGATTGAAGAAGAAGAAAGAGAGGAAATGGTATGACCCAAAGGTACCTGATGCACATGAGCAGTTGTGCAAGGACCTTTGCTTCACCAATGAGTATGAGTTTAGAAAGGCATTGAGAAATTTTCATGTTAGGACTTTGAGAAACTTTCAGTACAATAGGAATGAACCATCAAGGGTTATTGTTTGGTGCCCAGAGAGGAAGAATGGATGTGATTTTTTCATGACTGCATCCAAAGTAGCCCATGAAGATACATTCACAATCAAGAAGTGCCACATGGATCATAGTTGTGGAGCTTGTGGAGAGAGTACAAAGGTTACTGCTGAATGGGTTGCAGAAGCTGTGGAGGACACAGTTAGATCAAATGTAAAGGCTGATGTAGAGACAGTTCTCGAACATACTAAGAAGAAGTTTGGGGTGCATGTACCTAGGAGTTTGGCATATAGGGCAAGACTGATGGCTGTTGATGTTGTGCAAGGTGATCATAGAAAGCAGTATCTGAGGTTGAGGGACTACCTACAATGTGTGCTTGACACAAACCCTGGAAGCAGGTGCATAGTGACAACTTTTGAGGATCCTTTGAACCCAGCCCCCACACCAAGGTTCAAGTACATGTTCTATTGCCTCCAGGCATCAAAAGATGGATTTCTTGCTGGTTGTAGGCCTTTCATAGGTACAAATCAGTGATTTAATCATGTTAGAAATGTAATCAAGTTATTCAATTTTGCCCTAACTATCTTTATTTATGCAGGACTTGATGGTTGCTTCATCAAGTTATCCACAGGCCAGCAGATATTGGCAGCAACTGGGAGAGATGGGAACAACAATGTGTTCCCAATTGCTTTTGGGGTGGTTGACAAAGAGGATGGGCCTAGCTGGACCTGGTTTTTAAACCAACTTAGAGTCTGCATTGGCACCAGCAACCAGTTTGGGAACTACACCATCATGTCTGACAGGCAGAAGGTATTTTCTCTGACTCTGTATTGTTCTTATGCACATAGCAATGCTGCTACAGTTATCTCATTACTACCTTATGTAATCAAACAACAGGGCCTTCTTAAAGCAATTAATGAAGTATTTCCTCAATCCCCACAAAGATATTGCCTAAGACACATATATGCCAACTTCCAGTCGGCTGGCTTTAGAGCAGAAGAACTTAAGAAATGGATTGACAAAGCTAGCTATTCCTTCACTGAACATGGTCACAAAGAAGGAATGGCAGGTTTGAAAGCAGCATGTGAACCAGCCTACATGTGGTTGAATGGCATCCCTAAGGAGTGTTGGGCTAGATATGCAATGGATCATGTGTGCAAGACTGACTAGGTAGTGAACAACCTTAGTGAGGTTTTCAACAAAATGATTCTAGATGTTAGGTCAAAACCAATTAAGACCATGTTTGAAGGGTTGAGGACCAAACTAATGGTTAAGTACCAGGGCATCAGAGAGAAAACAGAGAGCTGTAGGTGGGAAATAACCCCACATTACATAGAGAAGCTTGAGGAGAGCAAGAAGTGGGCTAAATACTGTGAAGCAAACATGGCTGGTCCCAACATCTGGCAAGTAACTAGTGGAGAGAACACATATTGTGTGAAGCTTGATGTAGGGAGCTGCTCTTGCAGGAGGTGGGACATGACTGGATCACCTTGCCACCATGCAATATCTGCAATGCAGAAGATAAAAGTTCACCCAGAAGATTATGTGCATCCATTCTTTAAAAAGCCAATGTATAAGGTTGCATACCAGCACATCATCTACCCTGTCCCTGGCCATGAATTCTGGCCCAACACCAACATACCAGACATAGAACCACCAGTTTTTAGGGAGAAGAAAGGCAAGAAGCAGACAGCTAGGAGAAATGCTGAATTTGAGGTGCCAGCTCCAAAGGATACATCAAGGATGGGCACAATAACATGCAGTAACTGTGGTCTGCAAGGCCACAGGTGGACAATGTGTGAAGACAGACTTAAGGCCAAGTTTATGATAAGGAAAAACAACCACCAGGTAACTAAGCCAGTTCAACAAGGAAAATCTGCTACTTGTTTTTAATGCATACATCTTGTGAGCTACAACTTGTTTTTAATTGTAGGAAAATAGGGCATCCTACCCAACAACTTCAGCACCAACCAGGCCACCTCCAGCTAGGGCCACATCATCAGGTCCAGCTCCAGCTTCAGGTCCAGCTCCAGCTTCAGGTCCTGCTCCAGCTTTAGGACCACTTAGGGGCAGGAAACTAGCAACAGCTTCTACAAGGGCAACCAATCTGCTACAACAAGGGCAACCACATCTACTGCAGTTTCAACAGGTGGATCAAGAAAGAGAAAGAACCCACCACCAGCTTCAGCACCAGCCAATAACACCAGGTCAAGTGCATCATCTCCAGCAAAGAACACCAGGTCAAGTGCAAGAGGTTTCAATGCTCCAAGGGCAGCATCAACATCAGGTCAAGCTGATGTTGGTTCTAAGAGGAAGAGGAAGGCCCCAAGCAAACTTGCTTTGTATTTCACAGCCAGTGGCAACCATTGAATGTGTTGCACTCAACTATGCTTTATGCCTTGAACTCTGCTTGTTAGGCATGCTTGCTATCTGTGTTATTTGCAGTGAACTCTGTTTTCATTTGAACAATTAAGTTATGTGGTCTATGTTTGAACTGCTTGGAACAATTAAGTTATCTATTGTCAAGCTCTATTTTGATTTGATATGTCCTAGGTTATGAATTGTTCATATGAAATTATTTCTTATGCTGTCCTAGGTTATGAATTGTCAAGCTCTATTTTGATTTGATATGGCCATCTGACCAAACCATAACATATCTAACTTAAACATCAAGATCACCAGATCAATTCATTCATACATACAAATATAGATAAAAGATTCACTCATAAATTGCATCATAGACAGATTGATTCATCACATAGATAGATCATTCAACATTTTTCTTTCACCAGCTTCATACATTGCATTGCATCATAGACAAGTTGATTCATCACATACATAGCTCATTCAACATTGTTCTTACACCAACTTCAAACATCACATAGATAGAAAGACAGATCTAGGAACACAGAAACATAACAGCAGCATCATGGGTACAGAATCCTAGTCCACCTCTGCCTAGTGACCTGAAAGGGATGGAAATTTGCCCTCCTTCTTGCCCAGTAGATGATATCATCATCACTAGGGTTGGAACCAGGGGGGAATGCCTCCAGGAACTGCTCTATGTCCTTGCGGTTGCGTGCTGCAAGGATCATCTCAGCAAGTTGCCTTCTCGCCCTCCTCCTTGCATCTTGGCGCCTGGCTTGCCTGGGCACCTCTTCTTCTCCATCTATGACCTCTCCAGGATCCATCTCTCCCTTGGATTCTAGGGTTTCTTTGGCGGCTGGGGGGTTGTGGGGATGGGGGATTGACTGCGGTTTCACTCAAGGGGTGGGCTTTATAGACTACTAATGGTTGGTGGTAGGTAGGTGAAGTAATAAAACAGCTCAGTCTAGGCCCACAATGTGTACATAATGCATTTAGGCCCAAAAATATACTAGTTCAGCATTGCTACTTTCAGGAAAACAACCTAAAGAAATAAAACAGTTCTTCACTGCATTACTTAAGATAGATAGGTTCTTAACAGTACAATAACATAAGCCAGACTTAGCAAAGGTTCTCCACCACTCTAGTTACCATAACTTAAACAGTTCATATAGGACTGCACAAAATATACTCCTACCATCATCTTGCAAGGCCTGTTATATGTGTAGGCCACCTTACTTACTTAACCACCATTGTCCAAATCTTCAAGCCTCCAGTATGGCCTTGATTTTCTCAAGCTTTTCCTTGCTCCCATGGCCAGCATTCAGCAGATCAGCAACTACTTTCTCAAGCTCTATCTTCTCTTGTGCAAGAAGATCTCTGTCCACCTTTATCTCTTTCATTGCCTTCCTGGTGTTGTGAATTATGTCTGCCTGGGCCTGAAGGATACACCTCTGTTCTTTTGCTAGCCTTAGCTTCTCCATCTTCATCTCCAGCTCTAGCTCTTCCTTCTGCTTCTCAAATTTCTCAGCATCCATTGCTTTTTGCTAGTCAGTCTTGCCAACACCATCCTGCCAGTCAAACATCTTGCTAACATGATCAACCATTTTATGATACTCAGTGCAGAGATGATCATAGTCCTTCTTCAACTTGGCAACCTCATCCTCATATGCATGCTTGTCTTGAATCCTTCCAAGGTTTTGCTCATGGAACATTTCCCACAACTTGATGAGGCAGTTCTTAAGTACATCAGGCCAGGCAGGATCAACCCACTGAACTACACCACAATTCACACCTCCCTGTAGTTTGATCAGAGAACACATACTTCAGAAAATGCATAAATTCAGTTCTAACTTCAATTCAAAAAGAGGATTCGTACACAAGGAGGACATGTAACCATAAATTCAGTACTAAATTTAGTTCAAACAGAGTTAATGTACAAATTCAGTAACCACTGGGCATAACTGAATCCACTAGGCATAACTGAATCCACTAGGCATACTCAATTACTCACCTGAATAGGGCATCCATAGAACCTCCTCCCAGTGTTAGCACCTTCAAAAGCAACACACTTCCTAGGCTTCATATCGTGCAGAGTACACTTGGAAACTTCCTCCATGGGAGCACCACACCAGAGTGGCTCAGGGATGGTGTCAGGTGTGTCCTACATGCAGTAAAAGGTAGATCAGAACCAATGCATCAACTAGTTTAACTTGAGTCAAGCTTTGCCTTGCTCAAGGTCAGATCAGACATCACAGTGCCATCCATACCCTAGATCAAAACTAATAGATAACCAAACCAAACGCATCCATCCATGCAAATATACAGCTCATCAACCCTCATTCCCAAATCGATTCAACCCTAACCCTAACCCTAGATAATGACAGAGAGGAGGAGGATGAGGCTTACAAAGTACTCCATGTCCATCAGGTTGCCCCTCATGCTGTCGTCGGAGCTCTCATCCCCATCATTCCAAGAAGGCATCCTGGCCGGCGACGAGGAACTGAGGTGGTCGGCGACGATGGAGAGCTCGGCCAGGGGAAACAGAGCGAGGGGGGAGAGTGAGAGTGAGTGAGTGCGAGGGAGACAGAGTGAGGGCCGGATCCGTTTTCACCTGGTCGGGACGGCCCGTGCGCCCTAACGGCCGTCACCCGCGCGCCGTGACCACTGTGGCCGACAAAACCCTGACGGGCGGGCCCCACATGTCATAACCCCAGTTAAAACTTAACCGTTCGGCCACTTGGTTTTTTTGGAACAGCCAGCCACTTTTGTGGTAGTTCTTTGAAAAATTAAAAAAAACGGTAGTTTTTCGGAACGATAGCCCGTAATGTGGTGGTTTTTTGCTATTCACTCTCTCCGACGGGTTGATTAACAAGGGTGACTTCTTTGATGGAGCTGAAGATTTTCATCTCCAAAGTGCCGGTTCACACGTTTACTCTTGGTGGAGGTGCATATAACCATGTATCTATCAAAGCAGAGAGTCACACAAGTCCAATTCTTCCAGCTTAATAGTATAATCTTGCCTATTTTTTGTGCATGTGAAATAGGGTCTTCGCGCCATTGCAGCGAACTCCCCGGGTGGGACGTTCAGCCGCATCCCTGTTCCAGACAAGCCAAGTCTATCGGTACCCTTCTCGCAAATGCTAGATAGCATCCTTAATGGCACCAAGCTTTCTCCAGGTATACATAAACAAAAAACATAGACTGGTCTGAAACAAGGGGCTATCATGAAGTTATGCTTGTTGTACATATATACAATGGAGTGAACAAATGAAAATTATTAATGTACAGGGAGGTTGCCACTGGACGTGGTGCTTGTGTATGCATTTGACTGCACCATTACCCCAAGTCTGGCATGGGGCAAGATGGAACAAGAGATCAAAGGCTGGTGCAAGAGAAACTCACCCACTTCACGGATAGTTGCCTCGGCTACACATATCTCATGTCGACCCCTAACACGTACACGCATGATGTGAAACTAGTTGAGTCCAAGGAGACAAAGACAACTGGTTACTCCGGAAGCTCAGCTTGGAGAAAGAACCCATGTACGAAGAACATGGCGTCTGGCCTCCCCGTGGCACATAAACTAATGAGAGACCACGGGTGCCTGAATGGCATCATCTTGCTCTTCTCCGACGGGTTGGTTAACAATGGTGACTTCTTTGATGGAGCTGAGGACTTCGTCTCCAAGGTGCATGTGCACGCGTTTCTCTCGCAGGAGGTGTTATAACCATGTAGTAAGTATCATATCGGAATTACTAAAGTCCAAATCATAATCAGCTATTAGTTAATTATTAATTAAACATATGATCATACCATGTGTATATGCTAGGGTCTCCGTGCCATGGCAGCGAATTTCACAGGCTAAACATGCATGCTTGCAGGGATAAAATCTCATGCCGGGGCTTGTCATAAAATGAAATGAACTGCAGTGCACTGCGCCTTTGTCCATTTCCAATTTATTTTTTCATATATATATCGACTCTTGTTGGAATTACCATTGCTACTTAATCATTTATAATTGTGTTGTATGGTGCAAGTGTGATGTGTGTGTACTTCTGTTCGTGTGAGTTCACTCTTTGGGCAAATCTACTGAACACTAGCTAGTTCCAGGCCCTCATGTCTTCCCCTAAAAAAAAGAAGTTCCCTCATGTTTTTGTTCTGAGAGAGCGTACTCGTGCTTTTCAAGGTGTACATTCAGGCTATGGTCAACTTCTTTTTGCCAAATCATTTGGCACGTGGTAGCGAACACATCTGAATACACAAAGCTCCCTTGGAAAATGTCTATCGAAACCCATGTGCACTTGGAATTTGTCTTTCAATTATTGCAAAAATCATAAAGGATTTTCCCGACGATTTCATAGACGGAAATCATTGATGGCCATCTTGGGACCCAATCCGACAAAGTAATAGTGCGCGACGTAATCCCTAGCGAGTGTCTCCCTGTACAACGGCGGGTTCTTCTCCGACAGCAGCTCCTTGATCGGGCCATATATCCTCTCCGAACTTGGATTGCTTGGGAAACACGCGATCGAGACCCTCGGTGCATCGTTCTTCGCAATGACTCTGTGCTCCACGCTCCTAAACCTGTCGTTCGAGATTATCTGGTGGAGAGGAGAGACACGTGCATGCCTTTAGCATTTTGCAGTTGCAATTTAATGATTTTAGCGTGACCCAAATGTGAAGATGTATAGGTACCTGCAAGAGATCACCCACATTGACGATGAACGCCCCGGGTGTTGGCGTGACGTCGACCCACCGGTTCTCGTGGAGGACCTGGAGCCCGCCGACGCCGTCCTGGAGGAGCACCGTGAGGAAGCCGGAGTCGGAGTGACGGGTGGTGCCGATGGCGAGGGAGGGCTCGGGGCATGGAGGGTAGTAGTGGCAGAGTATCATCTGGCCCTGGTTGCAACCCATGTCGGCGAGGTGGTTGGGGTGGAGGCCAAGTGCTTCGGACAGCAGAGCAAAGAGTGTGTCCCGTAGGTTCCTCACGTGCTCGGCGTAGTCAAAGAACACGTCACTGCATGCGTATAAGTCAAAGTTGACTACTACGTGGACAGATAGACTTTTCTTTCTCGAAAATAGCCAGAGTACATGTGGGCATTGTCGAGCTAGCTAAAAATAATGGAGTGGTGGCTCAGTGGAACACGTAACACGTACCGGCGGCAGGACTCCGGCATGTCGCCGGCGTCGGGAGGGTGGGGCGCGATGCGGAGGTAGAGGGTGTCGCGCCAGTTGGCCACCTTGGACTCGTGCAGGTCGAAGTTGCAGTTGTACTTGACGGCCCTGGCCGGCTCGCGTGTGTAGAGCCGCGCCTTGTCGGTGCTCTCGCCGCCGGGGGACTCGTGGAATGCCCGGGCCGCCTCCACCGCCGCGGTGCCCACCTCAGGAGGCACGCCGTGGCCTGTCACCTGGAAGAACCCCCACTCTGCCGCGGCCCGGCCCACGGCGGTGACCACGGCCGCGTGGTCGCCGCAGCCGAGGTCGATCACCGGGATGGCTACCGGTTCTTGCCGCCCGCCGGTGGGCTCCTGTAGGACGTCGTCGGGGACACGGAAGATGCGGGGGACGCGGGTGACGCCGGAGGCGACGAGGCCGCGCACGCCAGCGAAGGTGGCGTCCAGCGCGCGGAGCTCGGCCGCGCGGTCGTAGGCGGCCGACATGGTTGGTGGCGACGGCCGCGGGTGCTTGGATGGTTGGTGGCGCGAGTGCGATCGGGTTGGCTGTCGGATTGTTCTTATCTGCCAGCTTAGCGGTGACCGGTGAGCGCGCTTCAGCCGCTAGTGCTGAAATTTTGCCGCGACAGCGACGGGGAGGAGAAGAAAGGCCCGGCACCTGCAGCCGGCGACGGATGGATGCCACGTACGTTGCCTCCGGCGGCTCCCGCGTCCAATGTTTGGACGGAGTCTGCGACGGAAACCTCAGCGCGCACGTATGCATTCAGTCTGGTCTTCTACTAGGACTCGAATCAAGCTCAGACAAATTAAGGTTTTCGCACATTAAAAATCAAACCAAGATTTATATATACTCAACTGTAAAAAGTAGAGTTGGCATGCAAAGGATAGATCCACACATAGATGTGGAATTTTGTGAAAAACTACCCCCTCCGTTTCATAATGTAGCGCGTACAATGTTTTTTTTTAACTCAAACATTACAAAGTTTGACCGTTTCAACAGACAGAAGTATGTACATTTAAAATACCAAAATGCATATCATTCGATACATCACCAGTTATATTTTCATCTGTATATGTTTGGAATTGTGTATATAAATAGTTTTTTTGTAAATTCGGTCAAACTTTGCTTAGCTTAAGTTTCAGAAATCTATACGCACTTATGGAATGGAGGGAGTATTATATGAGAGTTTTAGATAAACCACAAACCAGGTTAGTGTACAAATTAATTTTGAGGGGAGGTTAATGTATAATTTGTTTATTTTAGGGTTAGTGCACAATTAGTATAGTACACGTTACACAACTTGTCGTAATATAACATTTAAGTGATAGTAACCACACATCATAAACAAGTTTATGTGCTTTATACTCATCCACCGTATGCACAACTTTTATCACACTAGTGCAGAACCGGGCTTTAGTGCCGGTTCGTAACGGCCTTTGGTGCCGGTTTGCGAACCGACACTAAAGAGTGGGGACTAAAGCCCCCCCCCCCCCTCTCCTTTAGGTGACGAACCGGCGCTAAAGTGCCACCACGTGGCACGAGCCAGGCTCGGAGTGCGCGTAGGGCATTAGTACCGGTTGGGGGGGAGGGGGTGATTTATTTTTCATTCAAATTTTTTTGTTTGCTGTTATTTCACGATACTACAAATTGTACACGTTATGCATATATATAAATAAATTTTCTCGTACGTAGAACCGCATATATATGACAAATGTTTCCTACAAGCAGTGGCAGTTACCACCACTTGCGTTTTGTATGTTGTATGTAGTATCTATTGAAACCGAGAGTATGCACGTGTAGTATGTAGTATATAACAATGATTAGGCAGTATATATACTAATTTTTAAGTAGTATGTACCATTTTTTAAGTATGCTTTTTTTTACGTACAAATATGTACGTATTTCATAAATATAACAAAAACTATTGGCTCATATGCAATTTTTTCGCGTAACTTGCTTTCAAATATCTTAGATATAGTATATGAACATATTTAAAATAATAAAATAGTATATATAGTACCACTTGGTAGTATATGAGATATGTGGGGTAACTACCATCGGGTGGTAGGATGGATATTTCCTCTTGAAGTGCTAGTATGTGGTCCGATGGTAGGAGCTTATCCCGCACTGATCTGACCTGTTAAGGAGATCAATATATGCATGTGTGTTAGTTGTGTGACTAGATATCGATAATGGTGTGAATAGTGTTTTGACAAACGTACCCAATCCTGTCTATCAGATCTGCTCCTTTCATACGTCATCATGCGAATGTTCTCGCGAACGTAGTATGCACACAGATTATTCCCCGGCGCCTGCCTCAGGGCCTTTACGAGAATGGAATTGAATCAGATAATGATTAATCAAGCATGATAATTAATTAATGATATTGAAACAAGAATTAAAGAGATGGTAGCTAGCTAGTACTACTTAATTACTTACCTTGGGTCGATGCCAAAACAACTTTTTTGGCCACGTGCCTGGAGTCACCTTGATGAACTTTGTCCATGCCTTGCCCGCCGGCAAAGAAAATTAATAAAGGGGTTATTAAATAGTTCATATCAGGAAATGACGAACTAATAATTGATAGGCCGAGATATAGTTAATAATGATTGAAATTACTTGTTGACTATCCCCTTCACGATGGTGTAGTCTTTATCTTCTTTAGTTAGTGAGTCCAGTAATTCAACTTTTTCTTCCTCAACTTTAACGTCTAACAAGACCCAGTGCCAACTGCATACGCACACGTTTGCATGTCTTAATTAAGCGGGCATGTACATAAAATTAATCAACTACCGTAAACTGTATACACTTAATTATTAATATCTAGCTAGCTAGTAAGCAAAAACAGAATTTGTAGTACAAGACAGTGTGACTCACGGGAAGTTGTAAGGAAGTAGTATATCTTCATTGCTATTGAGGCGCTTCAAGAACTCTAGCATGATTTTCTCTATAGCATCTTGACAATGTTCAATCTGCCATATGTCCTGATTAATGGTATTTGGGTCAATGAACCCAACGCCATAGCGTCCAGCTTTTTTCATTTCATACATCTTCATCCTGCATATAATACCACAGAAAAAGAATATAGTGAGGATAATTACATGTAATGATTGATCAAAATTATCACTACATAACTAGCTTGAGACTTAAATTACAGAAAGAAATCACTTACAGACAATAGCAACTGACGATAGACTTGTCGAGTGCGTCTTGATTGTATAACTGAAATAGTTCTGGATACTCAATGGTCAGAGCTTTCTCATGGTAATAATGCTCATGCTTGACATTCACCATGAGGGACTCTCGATTGGAAATCTTGGTAATGTTCATGTACCATTGGTGCAATTGATACATTCTCGTTGGGAGGTCCTTGACCTTGTGTGGATGGACCAAAGGTTTGCCCCGGACATATTGCCATGCTATTTCCGATTCTTTAAGCGTAGGCATGGGCTCAATTTCGAGGAGTTGTCCAACAGAGATATTGAGCATTTGAGCCTGCATTATATGATCCTCTGTTATTACCACATCGCCATGCTGGGGAACGCTAACGGTTTGCCCATAATAATATTTGGCGCGCATACTACTCCTCTCATGTGTTGTTGGCACAACAAGCGGGGGGATCGCTTGCGCCGCCTGTTCTCCCAACTGGGGAACGGTTTTCCCGCATTTTTTGCCAGCTGCTTGTTGGCTCGAGCTTGAGCTCGCTTCCTTCTGTAGTCGTGCTCGATGTGCCTTCCTGATTTGGCGCTCATAGTCCGAGTCAACAGGCTTGGGAGCTGGTTCTCTAGCCATACGAATGAAGTGGTCAATTACTTTCTCAGGCACTTTCTCCTTTGGCGGCAGTGTCGGTTTCGGTCCAAAATGGGCGTCCACTTGGGCTTGCACTATGGCCGTGTTTTGCTCCTTAGTCATGTCGTAAGGCCTCTCGGGAAGAGGAGCGAGGCTTGGACCATATTTATATCGCTTGTCTCCGCCTGTACTTCCTGAACTACCTCGACTCATACCGCTACGCACCAAAGCTGCGGCATGTCTCTTCTGCGATTGCTGAGACGGCGGAGATGGCTGACGTGGAGTTGGACCAGGAGAAGTGGCCTGACGATGTGCCGGACTTGAAGCAGGAGGTGTGGCCTGACACGGTGCCGGACTTGAAACCGGAGAAGTGGCATGACGCTGTGCCGGACTTGAAACCGAAGGAGTCAGCTCACGCGTTCAGGGACTTGGAGGAGGTGGCGGACTTCGAGGAGGAGTCGTCTCACGCGTTCGTGGACTTGGAGGAGCGGGAGTCTGCTTACTCAGTGGCGAACTTCGAGGAGGAGTCAGCAGACGACGCGGTGTCGGTTGACTTCGAAAGATGATGCAATCCTTTCTCCATAGGATGATATGATGTATGGCCTCTCCCAGTGTGCGCTCGTCTTCACCTCCAGGAATGTCAAGCGTTAGCCCCGAATATGGGTCCACCACTTCATCAACCATGACACGAGCATAGCCCTCTGGAATCGGGATGCAATGGTAGGTTGCTTTGGGGGTAACTGGAAAAGCAACGCCGTCCGCCACCTTCATGGATATGTTCTTCATTTTGGACTGTAGCTCACAGTTAGTGTTCTCTATGATGTCATCCACAGGGTATGTATCCAGCAGTGTGTCGCCCGGGGCAGAACCACGCTGCTTCTCGGCATGGATGGGACGGTGCTATCCAATGCTGGACGATCATCCGCTTGCTGCTGCCGCTGCTGAGACCCCCTTTCCTGGCTAAGTGAGTCGATCTGCTGCTGCTGCTGCTGGAATTTGAGTGTCAGGTCCGCGTGCCTTGCTTCTAGGCCTTGAAGGCGTTCTGCGTCCTGCTTCCTCTGCTCCTCCTCCAACTTCCTCTTCTTCTCCTCCTCCATCTTCTTTCTTGCACGGGACCTGTAGTCGTCATTCCAGTCTGAAAAGCCCTCATACCAGGGAATAACGCCCATGCCTCGTGTTCTTCCCGGGTGTTCAGGATTTCCCAGGGCGCGCGTAAGCTCGTCGTTCTCTCTGTTGGGCGTGAACACCCCCGCTTGAGCTTCTTCTATTGCATCAAGTATCTTTTGTTCGGCTCCTTTTAGACTTGCCTTCTTCGAAACCAGGCATGGCTTCGGGTCCAACTCCCCCCCATGCACATAGAACCAAGTTCTACACCTGGGGGGGGCAGCTCCTAGTAATCGGAGTGACCCCTGCTCCCTCCATCTCTTGCTCAGACTTATCCCACTTAGGCAATCCCACCGCGTAGCCACCTGGACCCAGCCTATGGAACTGCGTCTTTCTTGCGGCATTTGCCTTGTTTTTCATCGACCGTTCCTTAGATAATTCTGAATCCTTGAAGGTCACAAAATCGTCCCAGTGCTCTCTTTGCTTCTCCAGTGTCCCCTTGAAATCTGGAGTCTTCCTTTCATTAGCGAGGTAGTTGGCCCATACAATTTTATTGTGGGTGTTGAATGCAATTGCCATCTTCTTAAAAGCAGCGGCCTTGACTTTCTTCACATCTGCCTCAGTGAAATGATCTGGTAGGGTAAAATGTTCCATCAGAGATTTCAAAAGGTCTTCTTTGGCTCTGCCGTCGACCCAAGTAACACCTGGACGTTTAGTCTTTGGCTCTTTCCATTCTTGAATGGAGATCGGGAGTTTGTCCTTCACAAGAACTCCGCACTGACGAGTCCACTTGTCCGCAACGTTCTTAGGCGTGAGGGGTTCGCCACTAAGTTTGATGGATTCGATGTGGTACTTTACACCACCCTTCAACATTCTGCCCGGGCCTCGCTTTGTCTTGCTGTCTGTAGAAGCAGATTTGCTCGATCCGGAGGGCTGAAAGAAGAAAGATCGATTCGTTAATATATCTTCAATAAAAAAACATGTGATGATCACCATGATGCATGCTTATATAAATATACCTCGCCGGTAGTCTTTGTTATTTGAAGATCAGCATTGTCTGTGTCATCACAAACATTGTCTGTGTCATCATAATCATAATCATAGTTCATGACTTCATCAGCTCGGTCGTCGAGATCGAATATCTTTTCATCACCCTCTCCAGTATTGTTCAGATATTGGGAGCCGTCATCTGCTTCATTCAAATCATCTAGCCTGTGAGGGCTGCGTATGATGTCGAACAATTCCTCTTCTCTCTCTCTGCTGGTATTGTCCACCATGGCTTTTACTTTACTAATACAGAAGAAATATAAAACAATTTAGTATTCAAATTACAATGCATGGATGCAATTAATCAATAAAGAAAAACTGAATCTCGAATACATCGTCTCGAATATATAATCTCGAATACATCATCGTCTTAATTAATATATATAATCTCGAATACATCGTCTCGAATATTATATATCGAATACATCACTGGCTAGGTACCTAATAAAGATCGAGTACTACAAAAGAATCTAGGGCGCCACTCGCGGTTCCTGGGGCGCGGGCGGTGCACACCCAAAGAGAAGAAACCATCACAGGATCATATCTCCGGTCATCTGCCCAAAGAACCCGCCAAGTAGTGGAGAACATGACGTCATTCATAGCAGCCATGTAGCGATGGACGTGCTCATCTTCCTCCCTGACACGACAACGCACCACCTCCGGCGGGGTCAGCTGCCTCTACACCGAATGTGGCCCACGCGAACGCCACCAAAGAAGATCAGGGCCGACGACGGGACCCGAGGTCGGGTTCCTCACCAAGCGGCGCGCCCCTCCAGGTAGCATCTCCCAGTGCCAGCCCGGCGGAGCCCAGTCCCGGACATGGGTCCCCTGAAGCAGGACGTCGTCGCGAACGGGTCGACGGCGAGGATGCGGGCCGGGCATATCGTCGAGAACAAATACTATATGCCTGCAAAAAGTAACATTTTTTAAATGATTGGATTGTGGTAACTAAAATTCTATATATATGCAAATTCTAACAATTTGACATTAATCTAATTCATCTAACTAAAACTAATTCTAAAATTTCCTGATCATATAACTAACATTTCCATAACAATTCTAATATTTATATAACTAAAAACAGAAAACATTTATAACAATTCTATATAACTAACATTTCTAATATTTATATAACTAAAAACAGAATAATTTTTAACATTTCTATAACTAAAAAACAGAAAAATTTATAACAAACAAACTAATGTGTGTGTGTGTAGTGTGTGTGTGTGTGTAGTGTGTGTGTGGACATGGCGGCCGGGGCGAGCTCACCGGCGAGGCGACGACGGGGCAGCGACGACTGCGCGACGGGACGGGGCGGCGACGACGGAGCGACGGGACGGGGCGGCCGTGGCGCAGGCTACACCGCCGTCGCCTGGTGATTGCCAGTTCTCGCTTGAGTACAGAGCAGCGAGGTCTCTTGCTAGCGCCGTGCAGGCAGATCCGGCCAACTCCCAGCACTGGGCCTCTGCATTTGGAGGGGTGGAGTAAGTTTTTTTTTCCTCTTATGAGCTCCTTCAACAGTTTCTGTATTTCTGCTTGTTCATTTCAAACAACATAGCATAATTTACTTAGTTTTTTGACCAAACCCTAGGTTGATGTTGCTGTGATTCATCTTAGAACATGAACATGCACTGAATAATAGTTGAACAAACACTCTGTAGCATGTTTTGGATGCAACAGTATCACTTAGCACTGAAGGATTAGTTAGATTTAGTAGAAATGCATGGTGGATTCAGAGAAGCATTTGTTGGATTCAGATTCCTTACTGTACTTTATAGTTAGTGTGCACTAAATTTTTGTAGCAAAAAACACTTAGTTAGTTGGGCTTTTCAAATAACATATTATGTAATGCAGGCTGGATGATGAAATTTGGAAGGTTAGGCTGCATTTCCAGGGCAGAGATAATATGGAAAGGAGGTTTTCTGTTTTAGACATCACATTTCTGAACTTGATACCACTTACTGAGACTGAAGGCTATGGGTCAGATGACTACATGTACTGGATAAAAGAACAAGGGATTGGACAGGAAGGTTTATTTCTTCTGGACAGTCAAGATGCAGTTGAAGAAATGATAGACCACTCAGATTTAACAGTGCTCAATATCATTGTTTCCAAGGCAAATGAAGATAGAGATGTTGAATATAACAGGGCTCACAATGTTTGTGAAGAACAAATTCCAATAGGCAGTCCAGTGGGGGGTCCTGATTTTGTGTTAAGTCTGTCACAAGATGGAGTGGTCCACCCTCTTCATGTTAATTTGAACACACAACAAAGTTGTAACTTCAATATTTCAGAAGCTAATGGTGGAGATGATGATGGACAGGCCGCTGGTCAAGAGGATGATGATATTGACAAATCATCCTCAGACTTTGAGATTGATAGGGGTGAATATAGAGGGATAAAGATGTCTTACAAGGCCTGGAAGAGAGGTGAAAATATTGAAAATGAAGAAGAAAGAGATGTTGTAGAAGACAGACCACAGTTTGAAGGTGACAGTGATGTTTCAGAGTTTTGGCAGGAGGAGAAAGAGGATGACAGTGGAGAGGAAATAATTGTGGAAAAATGCAGGCCTGAGAAACTCAAGCCTGTGAGAAGAGCAGCAGCAAATCCAGGTCCAACTTCCAGAGCTCACAGTCAGCCAGAGATCCCAAAGTTTCAAGATTTTGTACCTGAAGCTGATGAGTATTGCTTCCCTGGTGATGTGGGCATTTCTGACTCAGATGGGGAGACTCCAAGACTGCCTTCTGGAAGGAAGAGAAGATTGAAGAAGAAGAAAAAGAGGAAATGGTATGACCCAAAGGTACCTAATGCACATAAGCAGTTGTGCAAGGACCTTTGCTTCACCAATGTGTATGAGTTTAGAAAGGCATTGAGAAATTTTCATGTTAGAACTTTGAGAAACTTTCAGTACCATAGGAATGAACCATCAAGGGTTATTGTTTGGTGCCCAGAGAGGAAGAATGGATGTGATTTTTTCATGACTGCATCCAAAGTAGCCCATGAAGATACATTCACAATCAAGAAGTGCCACATGGATCATAGTTGTGGAGCTTGTGGAGAGAGTACAAAGGTTACTGCTGAATGGGTTGCAGAAGCTGTGGAGGACACAGTTAGATCAAATGTAAAGGCTGATGTAGAGATAGTTCTCAAACATACTAAGAAGAAGTTTGGGGTGCATGTACCTAGGAGTTTGGCATATAGGGCAAAACTGATGGCTGTTGATGTTGTGCAAGGTGATCATAGAAAGCAGTATCTAAGGTTGAGGGACTATCTACAATGTGTGCTTGACACAAACCCTGGAAGCAGGTGCATAGTGACAACTTTTGAGGATCCTTTGAACCCAGCCCCCACACCAAGGTTCAAGTACATGTTCTATTGCCTCCAGGCATCAAAAGATGGATTTCTTGCTGGTTGTAGGCCTTTCATAGGTACAAATCAGTGATTTAATCATGTTAGAAATGTAATCAAGTTATTCAATTTTGCCCTAACTATATCTGTTTATGCAGGACTAGATGGTTGCTTCATCAAGTTATCCACAGGCCAGCAGATATTGGCAGCAACTGGGAGAGATGGGAACAACAATGTGTTCCCAATTGCTTTTGGGGTGGTTGACAAAGAGGATGGGCCTAGCTGGACCTGGTTTTTAAACCAACTTAGAGTCTGCATTGGCACCATCAACCAGTTTGGGAACTACACCATCATGTCTGACAGGCAGAAGGTATTTTCTCTGACTCTGTATTGTTCTTATGCACATAGCAATGCTGCTACAGTTATCTCATTACTACCTTATGTAATCAAACAACAGGGCCTTCTTAAAGCAATTAATGAAGTATTTCCTCAATCCCCACAAAGATATTGCCTAAGACACATATATGCCAACTTCCAGTCGGCTGGCTTTAGAGCAGAAGAACTTAAGAAATGGGTTGACAAAGCTAGCTATTCCTTCACTGAACATGGTCACAAAGAAGGAATGGCAGGTTTGAAAGCAGCATGTGAACCAACCTACATGTGGTTGAATGGCATCCCTAAGGAGTGTTGGGCTAGATATGCAATGGATCATGTGTGCAAGACTGACTTGGTAGTGAACAACCTTAGTGAGGTTTGCAACAAAATGATTCTAGATGTTAGGTCAAAACCAATTAAGACCATGTTTGAAGGGTGGAGGACCAAACTAATGGTTATGTACCAGGGCATCAGAGAGAAAACAGAGAGCTGTAGGTGGGAAATAACCCCACATTACATGGAGAAGCTTGAGGAGAGCAAGAAGTGGGCTAAATACTGTGAAGCAAACATGGCTGGTCCCAACATCTGGCAAGTAACTAGTGGAGAGAACACATATTGTGTGAAGCTTAATGTAGGGAGCTGCTCTTGCAGGAGGTGGGACATGACTGGATCACCTTGCCACCATGCAATATCTGCAATGCAGAAGATAAAAGTTCACCCAGAAGATTATGTGCATCCATTCTTTAAGAAGCCAATGTATAAGGCTGCATACCAGCAAATCACCTATCCTGTCCCTGGCCCTGAATTCTGGCACAACACCAACACACCAGACATAGAACCACCAGTTTTTAGGGAGAAGAAAGGCAAGAAGCAGACAGCTAGGAGAAAGGGTGAATTTGAGGTGCCAGCTCCAAAGGATACATCAAGGATGGGCACAATAACATGCAGTAACTGTGGTCTGCAAGGCCACAGGTGGACAATGTGTGAAGACAGACTTAAGGCCAAGTTTATGATAAGGAAAAACAACCACCAGGTAACTAAACCAGTTCAACAAGGAAAATCTGCTACTTGTTTTTAATGCATACATCTTGTGAGCTACAACTTGTTTTTAATTGTAGGAAAATAGGGCATCATACCCAACAACTTCAGCACCAACCAGGCCACCTCCAGCTAGGGCCACATCATCAGGTCCAGCTCCAGCTTCAGGTCCAGCTCCAGCTTCAGGTCCACTTAGGGGCAGGAAACCAGCAACAACTTCAACAAGGGCAACCACATCTGCTACAACAAGGGCAACCACATCTACTGCAGTTTCAACAGGTGGATCAAGAAAGAGAAAGAACCCACCACCAGCTTCAGCACCAGCCAACAACACCAGGTCAAGTGCATCATCTCCAACAAAGAACACCAGGTCAAGTGCAAGAGGTTTTAATGCTCCAAGGGCAGCATCAACATCAGGTCAAGCTGATGTTGGTTCTAAGAGGAAGAAGAAGGCCCCAAGCAAACTTGCTTTGTATTTCACAGCCAGTGGCAACCATTGAATGTGTTGCACTCAACTATGCTTTATGCCTTGAACTCTGCTTGTCAGGCATGCTTGCTATTTGTGTTATTTGTAGTGAACTCTGTTTTTATTTGAACAATTAAGTTATGTGGTAGATCAGAACCAATGCATCAACTAGTTTAACTTGAGTCAAGCTTTGCCTTGCTCAAGGTCAGATCAGACATCACAGTGCCATCCATACCCTAGATCAAAACTAATAGATAACCAAACCAAACGAATCCATCCATACAAATATACAACTCATCAACCCTCATTCCCAAATCGATTCAACCCTAACCCTAACCCTAGATAATGACAGAGAGGAGGAGGATGAGGCTTACAAAGTACTCCATGTCCATCAGGTTGCCCCCCATGCTGTCGTCGAAGCTCTCATCCCCATCATTCCAAGAAGGAATCCTGGCCGGCGACGAGGAACTGAGGTGGTCGGCGACGATGGAGAGCTCGGCCAGGGGAAACAGAGCGAGGGAGGAGAGTGAGAGTGAGTGAGCGCGAGGAAGACAGAGTGAGGGCCGGATCCGTTTTCACCTGGTCGGGATGGCCCGTGCACCCTAACGGCCGTCACCCGCGCGCCGTGACCACTGTGGCCGACAAAACCCTGACGGGCGGGCCCCATATGTCATAACCGCCCCCAGGAACAGCCAGCCACTTTTGTGGTAGTTTTTTGAAAAATTAAAAAAAAACGGTAGTTTTTCGGAACGATAGCCCGTAATGTGGTAGTTTTTTGCTATTCACTCTACCAACTCCATATGCGTGAGATGACATGGCCACCAATGATGCCACCCACTCTGGGTCGCTCTACTCGCCTTGTGCGTACGATTGCCGTGCGGCTGCTGAAGTACGACCCTGCGGCGTCAACTTCGTCGCCGGTCGCCGGTGTGTGCATGCCTGGCTGTGTGCTAACTAGTGTGTGTATGCCCGCTGCGTGTTAGTGTACGAGTGCATGCATGGGTATTGTGTGCACGTTATAATAAGAATTCTCTCAAAATAGTACCTGAGCGAACAGAGGGATCAATCGGACAGCGTTCATAAACAGTAGTGAGAGATGAGAGGTTAGATTCACTCAAAGTCACATGACATGATTATGATTTAAATTCCAATGTCTCTCACGCAAAAAAATTATTAAAAAAAGCATTGAATGGTTGTTGCACGAATGAAGTGAATTATAAAAAGAGATTTTCCTCTTGTTAATCACAATGTGAGGGATGTGTACCTGTTTAGACTGCCCGCCCATAGAGCGTGAGATCTGCGCTTCGACATCCGTACTTGTGTAAAGTTTTCTTTTGTTCGACTCTTTTCTTTCACCCAATGACAGGTAGGCCCCACATGACAGAGAGAGAAAACTGATCTGATGAGGCACCGAGTGGAATGTTTGACCGGTCAAAACGAATGGATACGGATCTATACGATCTGGCAGTGACCGTATAATCACCTCATCACGTATATAGTTACCGTATTGACCGTATTCTTAAGTACAGTGACCAAAGTGAGCTTATGCGACAAGTTCAATGACCACCTGTGCATTTTACTCTATAAAAAATATAGTTGAAACCATCCTGGTTCATCAGCCTGATCTGACGCGAAAAATCAGGCCGATCCGATGCGAGTCGTCGTAGGTCCCAAGCCGCGAGAAATCGGTAACTCGCCGCCTTCCCTCG
>NC_041383.1:16878154-16885521 GCF_002162155.2 Triticum dicoccoides
ATGCGTCGCCTCCTCTCCTTCCTCGGAAGTGCCTCACGTCCAAACACCCCTCCTCCCCACGGGAATGGCGGATGGCAGTGAGCTAGCGTTGAAGGCAGATCGATCTTGGCCATCAGCCTGAAGAAAGGCAGTTATGTTAGTTCTTTAGCATATGGAAAATTCAAATTTAGGACCTCATTTTTCGTTTTGCACCGGGCCCCCTATTTCCTGGAGACGGCCGTGACCACCACTATACTTTCGTGTGTTAAGGATGTGCACAATGAAGCTATCTTATGAGTGCTCTAGCGTGAACCATGGCTCCCATTTGGGGGAGTCTGGCGCGTAGGCACACATCTGCCGCTGTTCCGGAGTGAGGGCCTTGCGACGCCGGCGAACCTCCCCGGCGTGTGCCCACGACGTGTGTGGCTCTCCCGGAATAGGGATCCGCTGCGGATCCAGATGCCAGCTGTGAGACAGGTTGACATCGGATACTGCGGTGGCCGACGGTACTGCCAGTGCCACCGCGCCTGGTGGATTGGTATGTACAGACGCTGCCGCTCCGGTGGCGAGCCGCGTCTAGGAGGCGGCGGCGGAAGAGCTCGCCCCAGCGAGCCGCGAGAAGAGCTCGCACCGGGGGTCAGCTCCCCCCTTCCCTTGCCATTGAAAAACTCATGGTGGTTTGGGCTTGCTAGGGTTCCTGGTCGCCGGCGAGGGAGCACCGCGTGGCTAGATATGGACGGGTGTTGGAAGTGGATGAGGCCGGCCCTACCACACGCTTCCATTAAAAAGGATGGGCACACGGCCCTTCCACACGCTGACAGGCGGGCCTCGAGGTAGGTGCTGGCATTTAATAAGACGTGGGTGGTGGTTGGGCGGCCAACAAGTAGGACCGCAACGGACATCGAGGGGACGTGCGGCGCGTCCGCGCCGACGCATTCCAGGCGCGATTTTGGCAATGGGTCGGTGCGTTGGGCCGGTGTTTTTTCTGCGGCGACCCAGACGGACGTGGGGCGGGCTACATTGGAGTTGCTCTTAGGAGCAGAGACTTTTTTTTTGACAAAAAAATGGAAAAAAAAACTGTGCGCTCGTACTAGTCGTAGCGAGTTGTCGGCAAATGCGACGTGCCGCGTGCGCATCGCCGTCGCACCCCACGAGGAATCGACCACCCGTCCATCCGTCCGTCCGTCGACGCAAAACAAGACAAAACCATCTCGATCGGTCGACCGATCCCCTCCCACTCCTCTCCCCTCCTCTCCTCGGGCAGCCCAGTCGTCGTCGCGACCGAGGACCAGACACCAGACGCGGGCGGGCGGGGAGCTCGAGGCGAAGGCACAGCAGCGGCGGCGGCGGCGGCGAGTCAGGGCAGGGCCAGCGATCAGCGATGGGGTTCGTCTCCTTCGTCGGGAGGGTGCTCTTCGCCTCCGTCTTCCTCCTCTCCGCCTACCAAGAGTACGTCCCCCCTCCCCTCCCCCTCCCCCTCTCGCCCCGCCAGATCTCGCCCCTGCCGCCTCCTTGTTCGTCGCCCGCGCGGGAGCCAGGCCCCGCCGCTCCTGTCCGTTCGCGCCTGCGCTTGGGATAATCGAATCGAGGGCTGGTTCGCGCCGTGGTGGGATCCGGCCGGGCGCCGCGTCGGTGGATCCCGCCCGGCGCGGCAGATCTGGGCGGTGTAGGGTAGGTGCCGGCCCGCCGTGGCAAATCGTAGAGGCAGAGGCGCGCGGGGAGCACGCATGTTGCCTGGTTGCCGACGAGGGTTTCGGATCAGGCAGGCGGTCCATTCCATCATGTGGATAGCGCAGCGGGTAGAAGCGCGCGGCTCCTGCGACTGCGACTACCCCGTCTGGCCCAGATATTTCCAAGTCTAGCGCCTCGCCGCGAACCTCTTCCAGAACGCGCGCTTCACCCGCGGCTCGCTCGTAATTACTAGCTTGCTAGCTTCACTCTGCCGGCGTTTTTGGTTCCATACCGGATTTTCCATGGTGGTAGTGCATCAAGCCATGTTATTATGCTTCGGAGCTGGCCGTACAGACACCAATGGCGCATAGCTAGCAAGCTATAGCTTCACCCTGCTGGCCTGCCTTTGTTGGGCTTTGGGCCGTTGGTTCTCATTAAACTCATTTTATTCGTATACCTGTTCTGCAGAATTGTTTCCATATCAAGGGCCATGTCATTGTTTGAGTTTCAGTTTTTATCTGTCAATACAGGAAGTGCTCTGTTGGTTCTCATGCTAGCCCTGTTATGCTTCCGAGTTGGCTGCACAGTCCCAGTATCGCTCTCTAATTTGCCAAATCCCTCCGTGCTTCCAATGTACATGCAGGTTCAGTGAGTTTGGAACTGATGGAGGACCAGCAGCGAAGTCTCTGAAGCCCAAGTTCAACCTGTTTGTCAAGCAGGTGTCCGCCGGCATTGGGATGGCGGTGCCACACATTGACGTATGTGTATTTTCTGTTTGCTTGCCCCATTATACATCATTGTTTTTTGTTTGAGGATCCATTCACCTAGTTCCTAGTTTTAATGGCTTTTGTTCTGTTTGTTCGCAGATCAAGTCTGTCATTGCCTTCACCATGTTTCTTAAAGCCTTTGGTGGTCTCCTTTTCATCATCAGCAGCTCGTTTGGAGCGCTCGTCCTGGTGTGTACTCTTCTTCTGCAGGGACTGTATCTAGAATTATCTCATGTTAAGGGGATATCAAGATGCATACTGTTCTGGCTGCCATTAAATGTAGACTTGCAGCACCATGTCTTCTCGAACTAATAGAAAGGAAGTATTGCTGCCTGCCATTTAGGTAGTTTTATAAAAGTTTTAGTGTGTCCATTTCACTCGCTGTAAAATGCCAAATCTGGCGTTGTTGCTGCTTCAACGTTTGATCTTTATACATTTTGCTTCTGCAATATCCTGTTGTAGCATCTGACAGTCGAATGCTTTAACACTCACCTTCCTGAAAGATTCCAAATGTGGTGTCAGGTTATTCTTATTGTTTAACCACTTGATAGACTCATGTCTGTTGAGTTTGTGCAACTGATTTGCTGTAGTCCAAAGTTATGTGTTTATGTTTATATTTATTGTTTGAATTGTTATGTATATGTGACAATGCAACAATTCTTTGAAACATCAGTCCATGATAACTGGGCATATCTGTTTATGCTTATATATAAAGAAACCAAATATATATTCTGTCTTATTATACGGGACCAATTATATTTAATCCATGTTAAAATGATTGTGCATTTATTATGTTGGTTTTGCAGTTGCTCTTTCTCCTCCGTTACATTTCTTTACTTCTTTTTTGGAACAAATGGAAATACTGATGCGGCTCACTTGTGCAGCTTGTTTACTTGGCATTCATAACCCCTGTCGTGTACGACTTCTACAACTACGACATGGAGTCCCAGCAATTTGCCAAGCTCTTCACCATGTTTTCACAGGTTTGTCACACAAAATCTTGCTTAGCGAAAAGCTTCACCTTCTTTGAACAGTTCCATCAGTAGCTGTCATCAGGTGCTCTAACTCAGATTCCTCTCTCTCTCTCTCTGCTCAGAACCTGGCCCTCTTCGGCGCGCTGCTCTTCTTCCTAGGAATGAAGAACTCCATCCCAAGGAGGCACTCCAAGAGAAGGGCCGCAAAGGCCAAGACAACCTGAAGCCAGCCAACCAAGCCAAGGGGTTGTGGTAGGAGGGGAAGCTATCAATATGGAAACTCGTCGTGTTTTACGCATACTTTTGGAGCAGTACATGTCCCGCTTTTTGCCCATAGGATTCGTGAGCTGGGGACCTGCAGAATTCGATATGTAGGAGTTTTAAGCCGTCTTGCTCAGTTATGTTTTTCGGTTTTATCGCGGTGGGTTTTATTTTATGCCTTGGTATGGTAGTCTTGTGTTTTGCTACAGAAGAAAACTGCATGTCTCCATTCAGGATCAAAGGATACATTCTTGACTGCGCTTGATTTCGATCGTGTCCTTTTCGATCCCGAAATGCAGAGATGTTTTTCTTTGGGCGGGGAAAATGAAGGGATGTTTTGTGTTTTAATAATTTCTTATTAGTCATATTAAATAAACTTGATAAATAGATGTATTCATCAAGGCAAATTTAGTGTTTTTTCTATGTGGTTGATCCATTCCACAGGATTTTGGTTCGTGTTCGGAGTTTGGTCCCAAAAGTTCTGTGTGAATGTTGAGGGAATTCCATGGGAATATGGGATATCTCTTATTACCTTTAGTAGTATAGTAGTCTTTTTGGCCAAGCTGTTTAAAAAAGGCACACCGAGCGAGAAGTCAGGATCTAGAGGTGTATAACTAACTACTCCCTCCGTTCCTAAATATTTGTCTTTCTAGAGTTTTCAACAAATGACTATATACGAAGTAAAATGAGTGAATCTACACTCTAAAATGTGTCTATATATATCCGTATGTGGTAATCCATTTGAAATCCCTCAAAGACAAATATTTAGGAACGGAAGGAGTATAACGAACAGCATCATATTCATATTGAGTAAGGATTTCTAAAAACGTGGGAATAGGAAAAACATATGATTGGCATGACATGCACATCTCAATCCTACAGGATTTTGGTTTGTTTGATTGCATCATAGGAAAAACAGAGGATTCTTTTAAAAAGGTTTGAGTGGATGCTAGAAATCCTATGAGAAATAATACAAAGAAATTCTTAGGAGAAATTCCTATGGGATTCGATTATATGAATCAAACAATCAACATAGGAAAAATTCCAATCCTCAAAAGTTCCTATGAGAAATCCTTTGAACCAAAGGAGCCCTTAGTTCAGCTTGAAATCCCTGTCCTGAAAAGGCCATGACAAAACAAGATTTTCATTCTAAAACCTAGATTTGGAGTTGTGGACATGTTGTGCTCAAACTCATTTTATGAAAATGGATGTTGAATTAGAGATAATGGGTTAAACGAACGGTAAAATAAACAATAGTCGATTAGATAAACGGGGTTATCATAATCTACCACAAATACCAAACGCAACTCAGGCAAGGTCTATGCACGGCGTTATTCTTCATACAAACATACTTCTATGCATGTGGCGTGACAAAACCACCTATAACTCGTAAAAATAATAATTTCCGGTCCCAAAGCAAATAGAGCATTCCAGACGAAAAGAGCTAACACACACCAAGCACCTAACACATTTGCCTTGGCGACTCCAAAATGATGACGTTCTACTTACAAACTACTCGTATTTTACGAGGCCGGCAAATGTTTCCAAACAAATTCAAATAGCCGAGAAAATCGGGTCGAATTTGGATTCAAACCGAGCGTCCACCCCAACGCAACAGGAGAGCCAAGGAAAACCACGTTCGATAACGTGATCCGTTCGATGTCGATCGGACGGCCGACGTTACCTCCTCCCGCCCCCTAACCCGCGGCCGGGAAGCACACCCAATCCCCGCTCCGCCGCGAAGAGCCCCCGCCGTCAACTCCGCCGCCCCCTCCCGCCGCGGCCGCCGTTTCGGGCCTCCGGCCGCTGCCGCCGCCCAGATGGTGAGCTCCGCCACCTCTCCCCCCTCCCCCCTCTCAGGGTCGCCCGAATCCGGCTAGCTCGGTTCGCCCCGCGGAGTAAACCCCTCCCGAGAAACCCTAGCGAGTTGCTGCTCACGCCTGTGCTCGCAGGATTACCTCAAGACGGTGGTGCCGTCGCAGCTCCTGGCCGAGCGCGGCTCCAACCTCGTCGTCATCAACCCAGGTGCGGCCCGCCCCGCGGCAGGGAACCCCCAATCCCCCACCCCAATCCCCTCGCCCGTCCTCCAGATGCGCATTTTCCTTCGCCTGTTTGTTCCGTCGATTCACGCCTGCTGGAATCCAAATCGGGTGTAATGTAGTGTAGTTCGAGCTAATTTCGTGAAGCTCAACTGCCCAGTGAAACGCATAATGTGAATTCAGAAGGTTGATTTTTGTGCGATGCGACCGCTGAGGTTCTAGAACCGATGAATATGTGTGAAGCAGGACTGTCGTCTTCTTATACTGTGGTGATTTTTGCCTTGGTACACGATCGTTGTCACCTGACCGAGGGCCCTTCCTTTTTGCAGGCTCCATGAACGTGCGCATGGGGTTCGCTAGCCAGGACGTGCCGTTCAATATACCCCACTGCATTGCCCGGCACAAGAACGATGCGCCGAAGCTGTCGGTGCGAGACCAGGTGATGTAAATGCAGGGGTGGTCCGCCCTTACTGTACTTGCATTGTAACGTCGATGTAATCTCCAGTGTATGACTGTCGTTTTGGTTTGCAGAGGCTCAACTGTCGCGCTGGGTCGACGCACAACGCAGAGCGGGAGAGGGCGTATGATATTGTAAAAATCTACTTCTCGCAGTTCCTTTGGATCATGTTTGCCGCTCGAACTAATCAGGCTCTGACTCTTGCAGATCGCTTCAATGCTGAAAATCCCTTTTTTGGGTGAAGTATCGCCTTCAGAGAACCAACCATTACCTCCTAAGGTACTCTGTACAGTCTATGTGATGAATACTTTGCATGCCTGTTTTTGTCATGGTAGGATATATTATTACCTTTTGCCACCCTAGTTAAGCTTTTTCCAGATTAATTTTGGAAAAGTATCACCCCAGATGTAGGTTTTCTCACCTTGAATTTGAATAGTGATGTCCAACTAGTTTAGAGCATGGGCGATTTATTTATCTTTTCTTACACATTGATTACTTATCAATAGTTATTCTTATGCTTCTTGAGGAGTTGTTTGGTCCGTCTTATCTGGTTGCACAGTGCTAAACTTGGGCATTTAAAGGAGAACTAACTGCTTAGAGCAATTTGTCAACAAAACAGTGGCCATGTGCCTCATCTCACTAAATTAGTTCTATTTTTAGATTGTGAAAAATGTTTTGTCAGACCGAAATTATTTGATCTGCAGTACGCTGCATCATGATAATATTCTGATAATGATCCGGTTAACTACGGGACATACAGCAAGTGGGAGGAAGGGAACTTCGGGACTTGTTTGCCCTATAGCTTAAGCTTATTTGATAAGCTTGTGGCATTGAGGTTTACAAGCCGAGTTTACCTAGGATTCAGGGCTTAAACTATTATGAAGTTTGTTGTCCTTATAGTTTATAAGTTCAATATACTACATTATGTCGTAAACCTAAGCTCTTGCATTGGTCCTCCATCCAGGAATTTGACGTGTGCAATATAAATGTATTATATGATTTTGCATCAATTTCCATTTGTTTAGATAGGTCAAATCATCGTCTCTGTTTGCTAATGGGGTCATATTGACCACTTCAGATGGGACGTCTTGATGGTCTTTCTTCACAGCAAAACAAAGATGATAGTATACTCACATGGACAGATGTGATGGACAAAAGCATCAAAACATCCACGCCAATTGGTACTTTCTGATCTTTTACTGAAGTACCTTTCCTTTTT
>NC_041383.1:16885902-16913402 GCF_002162155.2 Triticum dicoccoides
GTTGTGAATAAAAGGTTACATTGTACTTATGTTTTGGAGACATTTTTTTTAAGGAAACTGTAATTTTTTTGGGTGTGACTTATGTGTAACACCTGTCCTCAGTTAGTGGTGGCCTGTGTCACTCCTGTGCATGGTTGTGATTGATTTTGTACCACATCAGATTTTTCATGCGTTTGGATTTCATATATACAAAAAAGGAACGAGTCTAGTAAGTCAACATTAACCTATTTTTGCTAATCACGGACAAAAGCCTAAGTGAGTTGTTATGTTTGTCTGTGCCTATGTGGTGTTGGTGCTTTAGTCTAGACCTTGGATGTTACATTATGACACAATGATGATTATTTTTTGTTTTGTGTGCTGGAGCTAGCTAGCTCTGAAGTTTAGAGGACTGAAATTCTTATGTTAGATTAGCTTTTGCTTTGGTATGAGATCCACATATTTTTTGTCCCGTCTCTTCTTACATATGGTATGTATCCATCAGAACAAGATCTCATCAATCGCCATGTTTTGTCTAGCTGCTTTAGATTGTTCCATGGGGCATCACACTATTTTAATTTTTTAATGGAATGGTTGGAGTTCTATCGTGGATTATTTTCTCACTGCTTTCTCCTATAATCAGAGTCTTAGTTATGCTCAGTTCTTTGGGTTATTAAGTATTAACAGTAGATTCAAAGAGCAGTTCTGCACTGTAGTAAAGTAGCATATATTTCAGATCATTTTATAATATCAAAATATTGAAAACCCCTCAAATTGGCCAGAAAGGTCAGTAAACAGTGACGTCGATGAAGATCCTTCACAAAGCACATCTGATGATGGTAACAAGCCCAACTCCGAAGAAAGCAAGTATAAGGAAATGTTATTTGGAGAGGATGCTTTGAAAATCCCTCCTTCTGCACCATACTGTTTGGGTCGCCCGATCAGGAGAGGCCATTTTAATATTTCTCAGAATTATTCATTACATCAGGTATGCCTCTAGATTCTGTATGATCCTTATCTTAAAAGAAGCAGTTAGTTATACTAGTAAATACCCCTCTTGGTATGTACTATTAAACTACTTTGCCCTTTAAATGGGAAGTTCAGTTTGAGTTCATTGGCTGAGACTTTCCATTGTTACACTGTGAGTTCTATAAATATCTAGTAGGAGTGTATTGTTTTGGCTCCACTGTAATCAGTACGGGGAATGATATTTCTTGCAGCACTGTTTATCAAGGGGAAAAAGGTTTTGAATCAAATTTGTGCCAGTATTTTGGTCAACCCAGTTGCAAATATTTACGGAAATTTGTGGAAAACAGTAGGCGAAAGGTCTACTGAAGTGTACTGAAGAAGGCTTTAACCCAATCTCTTCCATCTGAAACAATTAGTAGGAACACGTTGAAATTCTGCCTATTTCTTTGCGCGCAAATGTTCCATCAGCCAATCCTAAACAGATCTTCATGAAAAAGCTCCCGCTGCGTCCTGCATAGACTAAAGGCACCATATTTACATGAAAGGGTTTACCTAATTTTGCAGCTACTTCACTGGGAAACATAAAATTGAGTAGTTTATTCTGCGGTAAGGCAGTTATAAGTTTTAATTATAAAGTCTTGTGGTCTAATATTTTAGAGTATCTATATTAGCTTAATGGAATTGAACCATGAAGTCCTTATGCTAACAACTGTGGAGCTTGGGTTCAAAGCTATTTGTTCCATATTACCTGTTATTCTCTGCCTTTATGATTTATTTTATTTCACTGCATCTGTTTGCTGCCAGTGACGAACCGTAAAGAAAGACTAAGAATTAGGTCATGAGTTGAAACCCTGGCCTACATATTAGAAAAATTACATTAAAAAACACAGCTGGATTATTTCTTCTTCGTTGAAATTGATGGTATCTGGTGCAGAGCGTGTTGGGAAAGAGACGATGCACATGATAACCCTGTGTTTCTAACTGGTTACAAAACCTATGTGCGTCCATATTATTTTTCCTTATATATAACATCAGAATGGTTGATGATTTGGAAAAACAAATATTGGCCGTTGCAGGTTTTAGAAGATTTGCGCACTATTTGGAACTGGATGCTGACGGAGAAGTTGCATATCAACCCAAAGGACAGACATCTATATTCTGCAATTCTTGTTCTTGGGGAAACATTTGACAACCGAGGTATTTCTCTTTTCATGTAATACTACCTGTGAAATGTAGATGTATGTCATGTAGTGCTGCTCATATGTGCCGCCGCAAGGATGAGTGTCCTTTAGTGCTGGTGACATGATCCTCAGGTGGAGCAGGATATCCTTAGTAATAATTAGGTAGTTAGATTTTAAGTTTGTTTGCTTGCCTTATCCTTGAAATTTGCTCAAGCTATCCTCATCTCTGAAACCTATATATAAGGGAGGCTGCCATTGCAATCTCAGAAATCATCATATTGAAGGACATTAGTTCAATCCCAAGGCTGTCCGATTGTCATCTTGGCAACTCCGAAGTCAAAAGCTGTACTCCCTTGTCCACAACTGTAACTCACAGGCGTTATCGCTGGCGTGGAGGAAGAGTGGAAAGTTATCTCTTCACGGAAACTCAGGCTCTATAGGCGAAAACCCTGACTCTAAAGAGGTGAAAGCCGAAGAGTCGAATACCACTGAATGTTTTGTCCCTTAGTATTGACTCTTCGTGTAAAGGGCTTAAGAGATAACACATTGCATAAGATGTCTTTGGTGTTGACTTGAGATGACCTGGAAAGGTTGAAGAGTCAGCAGCTGCTCTACCTTTGTATATGCCCTTAGAGATTAGTTTGGTTAGAGATAGAGATCCATTAATTAGGTTTTAGATCAGGTTTGTGAGCCCGAGAAAAGGCATATCATGCAGGCAGAGATCAGTTAAAAATTTGGTTTCAAATCAAGTTGGCACCCTAGTAAAGGCATATCATGCATTCACTATTCATTATTAATCAAGCATTGAAGAATTAAATCTCCCATCTAAAGTTCATCATCCCAATATATTGTCTCTTTCTTCTTAAGTCCCTCTCCTTCATCCATGCCATCTGGCCACCTTCTGCATGGTAGTTTACACTGATGTGGAACAAAGATCGCCTCGTTTTGCTGCTTTACCTGTCAATTTGGACATCAGTTATCCCACATGTACAACAGCAATGAATACCTTTCACTATTATTTTCCCTAAATTACATGGCACTAAACAATAGTCGCAGGAAAAAGTAAATGCAGAAATACCTTGTGTATGTGAACATCAAGATTTCCAGCATTTGACTAGTTGTCAATGCCATGTTCTCTGCCAATACCGATGTTTATGTGTAATTCCTTTTTTCTGAACTTCTAACAACTCAGACTGTTCATTCAACATGAATTTCAAATGCTGGGCATAACACACTTTCTTAGCAACGAAAGAAATCTACACCGTTAGTTTTTCAATAGATTCTTTCATGAAATCCATGATCCATTACTCCGTTAGTGTAATAGCCTTGAATTGATGATTCATATAGGAAATCTTGAGTACATACTGTTTGCTTTATCTTTTTTCAACACCTTCTACAGTTCCAGTGCAAAGCGCATGTTCTACTGCATAAGGAAGATTTTCTATTTTTTTTAAATTGTGATTTTTTAAATATATATCCATCAATCAGAAATGAAAGAGATGCTGTCCATTGTACTTTGCGATTTGGGGTTTAGCATGGCAGTGGTACATCAGGTTCGTCCCCAATCGTCCATTTAGCATTTACTTTCTATTACATTTTGAATGCAAGATTTGTTTCTCCATTTACAATTGCTAAGCAAAGTAATTGGATCGCTCATCCCAAAATGGAACATCTTTCGGTAATTTATGTATGTTTACTCCATGAATGCTGGGATAATTTCCTCAATTCTGAGACTATTGTACTACACCAACCACTTTAAAGTTGTATGTACCGAGTGGAGTCCGATTGTTTTGCGAAATTGCTGTGATGAAGCAATTTTACTCATGGGTTGATGTTTATATACCTTTTCTTTTTACATAACTGCATAATGCTGCCAAGGGGGAGTCCGATTGTCAAAACCACTTGCCGTGAAGCAAAAGTATTCATTGCAAAAGAGTGAAAATTTTCTGTATATATATGATGAAAGGGAGCTGTACCTTTATTAGTCAATACCACCGTTTCTTTTCATATGGCATATTTTCATCTAGAACGGGGATTATGGAGGGCATGCAGCCAAGATAAGAGTAGAGAGAAATTGCCATGCTACAGCTTGACACTGCTTGCCTGGTGCCAGCTATTCTGGATTAACACCAGTCCATATTTTGTTGGCAGTTTGGTACCTTAAATCAGGTACTCATGAAACCTTTCATGCTATTGGGTCAATATTAATATTTTGCACCTAAAGGCTGGATTTTAACTTTCATGTTTTAAATCTGGTGTGCGTACACTTGGAGTTAGCCCATTTCTGGAGTTGTTTTCGTGCTAGTTGCCTGTTTCTAATTTTAGCTTATCTCTACTAATATACTATAGTACTATGGCAGTTAAGTTTAATGTAATATTACCAATGAGAAACTAGAACTTGATACCTTCATTTTGGGTAATATTATCCACTTTCCAGACTATGCGCTTTTTTTGGGGTCTAGAATACCTTTCCAGACTATAGACTTGTAGAGACATAACCAAGCTCTTGTAGTTGATGATTCACAAATTGAAACATGAAGAAAATTGAGCCTCCTTATTTACTCTGCTTATGTTAATACTTAATTAGGAAGCTCTAGCTGCGGCATTTGGGAATGGTTTGTCGACAGCTTGTGTGGTCAACATTGGTGCTCAAGTTACACAAGTAGTTTGTGTTGAGGTAATAACCATAGTACTTCTATATTTCTTTCAAACCACCAAGAAATTTAGATATCATCATATTAATGTATGATCTGCCCTGAGTGTTTGCAGGATGGAGTAGCTTTGCCCCACACAGCTTTGGCGCTTCCATATGGTGGAGATGTATGTTCTCAACTGTTCTCTTTAACATAGACAAGTACTTGAGCAATCTGTTGTTCATGGTCATTATATCTGTATAATTTTGTTACGTGGTACAAATCAAATGGATGTATCTAGCACCAAGTTAGTGTTAGATACATCCATTTGAGGGACAAGCTTGGGACAAGCTTTTTCGGACGGAGGGAGTACTATTTTGTTATATGGCACCCAGTCCCTTTTTTCTGTCAGAAAAACGAATCTTTGTTAGTTTTGTCTCATGTGACTGTTGTGTACAACTCTGTGTCATGCCACTTTTTTTCCCAATTGGAAGATATGCATATTTTAGCTCCTTCATCCTGTTTTTAGTATAATATCATCTTACAAATACGAGCAACAATCTATTCCTTCTGACTAGTTTCTCAGTTGAGATTTGGCTGTACTTTGGTTTCGAAAAATTATGCCACTGTCATTGCAAAGAGCACATCTAGCAATATGCCATTGCAAAGTCATGGAAAGTATCATGACAACCAGAACTCATTGGCAGTGGCACTTGGCACAAGTCGTTTATGCGGGGGTTTGAATCCTTAAGTGGCAATGAGAGGGAGGGAAGGCCCGAAGAGTATATGAGTGTGGGTGCGTGTCAGGGGTAGATTTGGCTTTAAAATGAAATTGGCTGAACCATTACATTGACAGTATTTCCGATGATTTTTGGGCCTTTCTGATGACACTGATTTGCCAAGGACAACTTCAATGGAATATTTTTGTAAATATCAGTCATTGTGTTATAACATGATTGTTGGATGGTATTATTGTCAGTTATCAAGTGCTCTTTTTTACGGAGGATCTTCCTCAAGGCTACATGCTAGATAGTCTGATGATCATATTCCCACTTTACTTTGTATAAATGCATGACTTGTTTTTATGGCTTTTGAACATCAATTGCTTGTGCTCTATATTATTATTTTCATTATGTTTCTTTTTGTTACATCCTCTGCCATTTTCATTTTCTTGTAGGACATATCCAGATGCCTACTTTGGGTTCAACAACGTCATCGCACATGGCCAAACTTTAAAACCGATCCCATGAAGAAGCCTATAGATATGCTAATGCTCAACAAGATAAAAGAGGGATATAGCCAGATAAGGGTAAGTGGCTTATTCTAACGGCAACGCTTTACTAAATCTTGAAAGCTTGTATCTGTAAAGGATTTGATTGTTGGACAGTCTACTTGTGTTTCAGTTTGAATATTTTCCTGTTGGAAAGTAAGATTTGTGTCGTCCGCACAAAGTTCATTATAGTATTGTTGTATATTGATTAATTTCACCTGAAACTTTATATAAAGAGGATAAACCACAATAACATATGCATCTTCCTTCGCACAATTCATATATACAGATTTTCTCCAGTGCATTGGACTAGAGCAGTCCTAGAATCAATGCATTCATAACCTGAAACCTTTTCTCTAAATCTCTCTGTGTGAGCTCTGTCCTATCTCGTCAAAGCATAGTAAATTAGTAACCAACCTACATAGGAAGATGAATAATCTAATGCGCTGATGACACAGGGCATATCTCCTGTTTCTATTGTATGTGTAAGTCACTGAATCCTATTGCCTATGCGCTGCTCGTAGGGCATTTGTTTTTGGTGTTGCTACGCTTACATTTTCAGATCCTTCCCTTGTTGTCCTCTTAGTCATGAAATACAATCATCTATCAACGCAGACATGAATTCGTTGTAAACTTGAACTTCATATATTGACATATTATATATTAACACGGTTTGTGTGCAAATTGTTGAACAAAATGGACAAAACTAGTATATGTAGAAACCAGAAAGAACTGCAGTCTTTCAGTGGATGCTTGAACCCATAACACGCAACCTCCTCCTCTGAACTTTGATTTTCTTAATTCTTAAACTGAAATGATATTCTATTCTTAATGCTTCCCTTGAACTTATTCTTGTATTTGTTTTCCACAGAGCGGAAGTTATGATGCTGTTTCTGTTGTTCATTCGTATGAGCATGAAAAGTCTGTTGGGCATCAGAAGACAAGGCTGTCAGCTCTCAGTGTAATTTTTTTAAACCACTTATTCTCTTCTCCTTTTGTCTGTTTTTTTTGCTGAGGGTTTGTTTTGAAAAAGTGCACAATGTTTTTGTATTTATTTCTTCTTAGCAAAAAGAAAGCCATGCAGGCACTCTCGCTCCCTCCTTCGCTCCTTCACTCTATTTGTAAAATCTGTGGTGATGGTTGAGTTGTAGTTGGAGAGTAATTATACTTATACTTAAAGTTTTTCCTACTAGATCATATATCTACAAATTCAAATTTGTTGTGATAAAATAGGTTCCTCCTATGGGGCTTCTTTACCCTCGGCTTCTCATTCCAGAAGAGTTCCCTCCACCTCCCCGACCTTGGTGAGATTTTGTTCTCTACTTTGGTGATTGTGCCCTTTGATATGATGATTGCTTCAGACAAGATATGTGTATGTTTATAGGTTCCAAGATTGTGATGACATGCTGGAAGATACTTGGCAAACAAATGACGGTCTTTCTGGAAATGGTGGGCTTGGTGCATGGGACAGTTATCAAATGCTTCCCACTAGAGTAAAGAAGTTTGATAATATCGGCCTCGTAGAAGCCATTGTCAGCAGTGTTCTTTCAACAGGTAGTCTCTTTCTTAGTACTGTATCTCGCTTCCCTGAGAGAGAATCTTTTCTAACAACTTCCTACAACAGGACGTGTTGACCTCCAAAGGAAGCTATTCTGTAGTATTCAGCTGGTAAAGTATCAGTCTCGTTTTTCATATCAGTATTGCTCTATTACGCAAGAAGCAATAGCTGAGAGGAATGATCTTTGCAGGTTGGTGGCGCAGCTTCAACGACAGGTCTTGCACCAGTTCTCGAACAAAGGTTGATTGTTACCTTCTTCTGGCAATATTTAACGGAAGACTACTGGAATAATTGTGCTAATGAATAGAAATGTGCCACCCTATGCAGCGAAAAGTGTGCCAAGCAACTGTTCTGATCCTTTTTTTGTATTTACTATTTATTATTAACAAGTGTTTGTTGAAAGAATTTTTGTAAAAATGAATAGCACAGAGCTGCTACAATAAAAATTGCTGATGTGCCCCCTGTGTTTTTGGGAGAAAATACTAATGACACTTGACTTTTTCTTAAGATAATATCTTGGAAATCAACAATAAATTTATTGATCGATTTTGTTTTCTTTTTTATCAGGGTTCTTAATACTATTCCATCGAATCAACCCGTTGAGAAGGTTGAGGTATGTCTTCTTGCAAGGATATGCATCTGTATCTTTTTATAAATTAGAATGCACACTCCATTTCTTGAAATTAACATACCTGGATTGATTGTGTGAGGTTTATATCTCAGTTTTACATTATACCGTAATTTAGACTCGTGATTTATTGGTCTTGGCTTAACCTCTCATTTTAAATTCATAGGTACTACAGTCAAGGAGGAATCCATTGTTTATCCCATGGAAAGGTGGAGTGGTAAGTAGTATCTATTTTGAATTTGGCTATCATTTGTTGAAGGTGGTGTGTCTTGCTCATTCCTTTATATCTGTGCTGTCTTGTGCTCCAATGTTTCGGGTCCCTAAATCCTACTTTACGCCCGGACAGATTTTGGGCGTCCTTGATACTACCCGTGATGCTTGGATCCATAGAGAAGATTGGATTAAAAATGGCATTCATGTCGGGAGTGGCAGAAAATATAAGGATTCCTATTTCCTTCAGTCGCAACTGATGTGTTACTACAATTCATAACAGGTACTCTTATTGCCTGCTCAGTTTCTCCAAATTGTATTAATTGTTGCATCTTCATATAGTATCAGTGTGTTAATATGGATGTCAGGATACGTATATTGGATGGTCTGGCCTATTTTCTGTAAGATAAGAAGCTATTGTATAATTGAAGGCCCGGTCCTAAGAGTCTGAATATCAAATGAGCGTTGAGATACAGGATATGAACTGATCTGTTTTTTCTTTTCAAAAAATTGAAGCTTTTAGTTGAAATGGTTACTGCCAACTCATAAGATGCAGAGTTTCCTTTTTCCTTTTGTCCTGATCTTTGTTATGGTAACAAGCTATCTAAGATGCGGCATTGCCCGATGAGTCTGAGTCTCAAATTAGTGTTGAAACACGAGATATGAACTCGTATGCTTTTTGTTCAGCAACTCGAGGCCTTTAGCTGAAATGGTTGCTGCCATACTGTGCAAGCTATCTACTGCCAAATCATAACCATGAGACGCAGAATTTGCATTTTATTTTTTAGGTGGTCTGTGTAGGTGTCAACTATATCTTGTGCTGCAAATGCCGGTGTAATCTCGGATACTTGGGCAAGGCGGAACTTCATCCTTGGCGAGGTTGTCAAGGGACATGGAAAAGAGATTTAGATGATGAAGGCCCGTCCTCTGTCTATCCTTTTCATTCAGAACTAGAAATGGCTAGTAAAAATACATGGAGAAGAGATTTAGAGATTTATGGTGCCATGTAAACATATTCTCCGTTTTCAGGATGATGTACTACCTGTAACTTGTAAATTAGTAAAATATACTCCCTCCGTTCCAAAATATAAGTCTTTGTAGAGATTTCACTATAGACCACATACGAATGTATGTAGATGCATTTTAGAGTGTAGCTTCACTCATTTTGGTCCGTAGTCCATAGTGGAATCTCTATAAAGACTTATATTTTGGAACGGAGGGAGTACAAAGCCTCTAGATGCTGTTCCTGATTATCTAACAGTGGTAATGACTTCTCAGCCAGATTAATTATTTGTTCTGAAAAGGCAAATATGTGTACCATATTAATTAAGCATCAGGCATTTCCATTTGTACACTTGATCAAATATGTGGTTGAAAGCGCTCGGACTGCCAGAGGCAGCCTGACCAGGTGATCTAGGCTGTGCCAGTAAGGACAATCTCTCCGAAGCTGAAAGCCCCTGACGCCCTGCTCACATTCATCTCAATCACAACCTCCTGTGTCTCTCCTGGAGCAATGTCGAACCACCCCGGCGACATGCCGGCGGCTACTCCTCTCGGCATTGCTGGCCATGTTTGTCGGCTACTCCTCTCGGCATTGCTGGCCATGTTTGTCACCCGACGCCGGACGGTCAGAGAACCTTGCAGCGCAGAGACAGTGATGGACGGGCAGGTTGAGGTCCGCTGGAGGAAACTGATGTAGTCCAGCGTTGAGGTCCGCCGGAGGAAACTGATGTAGTCCAGCGCACCGGCGGGGTTGATGAACCCCGCCCCGTAGTCGAATGGCGTCGCTGGCTTTGACATGCCAAGTTGGAAGCCCTCCGCCATTGTCATGCCTTAGTGCGGTGGTTGACAACGCAGAGGGGATGGCCGACGGCCCCCAAGATGGGTGCTGCTGCTTGATGAGCGCCGCGATGCCACCGATGTGTGGTGCCGCCATGCTGGTGCCGGAGATCATCGTGAAATGGTCGCGCCAGAGCATGGGCTCGTTGGCGCTCAGCGTGCTCCAGGCCGCCCATATCTGGTCGCCGGGCGCGAGCACGTTCGGCTTGAGCACGTCCGCGGGCGTGGACTCCGCGTCGACCACGTCCATGAACGCTGCGGCTCTCCCTTCGGTGATCGCCGCCATGGCTAGGCCCTAGAACGTTGTTCGCTCTTTGTAGTAGGACCACACCACCTGGCCGTCGGCGACGCGGGTGACCATGATGCCGGGGACGGGCTGCGCGACGAAGTCACCGTACCGAGCATCGGCGAGAAGGACAAAGCCGACAAGTCCGAGCGCCTCCGCCATGGCCACTACGGCGGCCACTGTCGACGTGCCCTGGTAGAACCCCCGTGATACACGTGGCGCCATTCCGCTGGCGAAGCCATACATTGCGCCACCAACAACCACCGGCACTCCATGGTTCCCCACGGCAATCGAAGCCACATGGCTGCAACAATAATCCACACCACTTATGTCATTGTATTGGTCTCGAGAAATCATGAATGCAAGTTTAATCAAGATGAAGGATCAAAGCATAACATCGGAGTAGTTTTTCTTGCACATAATTCTTTTTCCATACCACCAACATTTAGCATAGTTCCACTTTCGCAAGGATAACATAACATCGGAGTAAAAGGCAAGACTCTAAAAGCCAGTGCCGCCTATTGCTATTGGACAATGCTCTATGGGGGGCAGGGCTATCTGGCAGGCGCCCATCAATCAATTCGACGGTACAATGACATAAGTGCAAGGTAAATTACTTGATGCCGCCTCAAGATAGCCCAGTCCACTGCCGATCAATTCCAATCATGCTCATGTCAAGTTTCATTTTGACACTTTCAGAAAATGCAGCACCCGCTTTCGGAAAATTCTTGCCATAGCTTTTAGAATTTGAACTTCCGTGATTGTCAAAACTTTCGGAGTTACAATCTTTTTTTGAAAGTTTAAAGTTATGGAATTTCGATATCCAAATATTTTGAGCTTCCAGAATTTTGGGACTTCACAAAAGAGAAAGAAACGCTAAGAAAAAACAGGGCAACAAGTAAGTGCGTGCGTGTTAGGTTAGGCCGGACATTTGGTCTTTTGGGTGCAGGAAAACCTCCAAATCAGGGGTAGACAACCCGACTGAACAGTGAACACTGACTGAACACCACCGCACATGCGCGTACCTGCCGTGGCCGTCGGCGTCAAACTGCGACAGGTCGCGCGAGGCGTCGAGCGGGAGCACGGCCGCGACGCCGGCGGCGAAGTACCTTGCCGTGACGATCTTGGGCGGGAACCTCGGCCCGGCGCTGCAGACGCCTGTGCACGGCGGCTCGCCCGTCGCGGACGGCACGTAGGCGAAGCTGGGGTGGTCGGGGTCGACGCCGACCAGCACGCCCTCCCCGCTACCGCCGCCATCGTGCTTATGCGGATGCGGATTTTTTGAGCACCTGCACCACGGCCGCGTTATCCTTGCCGTTGAGTTATGACGCTGTACCTCGAGATACCTGTCACAGATTCCAGTTTTAGTGTATCAGTTACCATGGCAGGTAGCTGTTAAGTTCATTGGCGTCATAGGGTATTGTTCTGCAGTAGGTTCTGTGGAATCTTGTCTTACACCGCCCCAGCATACAGACGCGCATCCGTGACTGCCAATGGCGACACTCTGTACACACCACCCTGCTTGTTCTCTGTCTTATCGCTCAATGGATGGAAAGAACACAAATCTTTGCATGCATCGTCTCTCTCATTCTCATGAGTTGAGTGCTCGTCCGCCATGAATACAAGATGGACCTCATGCAAGTGAAGGAAGAGAGAGAAGGCCGAGCTAGCCAGCTCTAGTTGGAGCTCATGGATACTCTCTCTCTCTCACTCCCAACCTTCGCTCAATAGATGAACACAAATCTTTGCATGCATCTCTCATTCTCATGAGTTGGGCGCTCGTCCGCCATGAATACAAGATGGAGCTCATGCAAACTGAGGAAAGAGAGAGAAGACCGAGCTAGCCAGCTCTAGTTGGACCTCATGGATACTCTCTCTCTCTCTCTCTCCTTTTGCATGCATGATGCATCTCTCTCTCACTCTCATTTTTACTGTTTCAGTTCCTAACACGGGCAACCGAAAATTGGACAGGCCGTCTACGCTGTTCTTCTTTTTTATAAAACAGAAGCAATGGAAATAGCAGGAGGCAAGAGTGCACGTGTGTGCGGTACAGTGACTCTCCATGGGTTCCAAGAAAATTGTCTGACCCGGTTGTCTTCTTGTACTGCATGCGGTGTGAACAGCTGTGGGTTGAACAATACCATATACTCTAAACGTAGACTGATCACAGGGCATAGGCCTGTACATCCCAACAAGGTTAGGACCAAAACGTGCCCGTAACTTTGTTTTGTCCTTGTGAATGATGTGGATCGCTACGGAAACAAACGGCTGAGATAAACGGACCGGGGTGCAGATGCTCTAATATATATTTTCGGTGCTTATGCCGCCACACGCGACCGGGGAGGCCGAGGAGGCGCGGCGTGTAGGTGGTCATGAGCCTGGTCCCCATGTCCTCCTCCACGTCCGCCACCTCCGGCGCCGCCCTCAGCCTGTCAGCCGCCCGCGAGCCCCCGCCACATGCACAGCGAAGCCGTTCACGGCGTAGTGGAAGCTGTAGAGCTTGCGGTACTTGCTGCCGACCGCGCCGACCATGGTCCGCTGTCTTCTCTTCTTCTTCTCCTGTGCCCGCAGCTCGAGCTCATGGTACCACGCCGCGCTGTCGTGCTACCGGCGAGGTGGGGCCGGCAGGTGCGGCTCGCCGTGCAGCAGCACGAGGTAGATGGCGTCGGCCGGCAGGTTCCCGCCATGATCGTCGACGTCGGCGAGCTTGGCAGCAGCAGCTGCTCTCGCCAACAGTAGTACCGCGATGAGGATCACGGTCGCCGAGATGAGGATCAGATCATGGCAGCACGGCCGAGACATTGCAGAGGTTAATCACAGTGCAGCTTTGCAGGAAGACTTAAAACTTTGATGCCCGATCGATGGATGATGGAAAAATGGCAACGGAAGGCAGAGAGAGTGGAGCAAAGATGCCACATTTCCTGCTTCCGTTTCCCACCTTCTGTGTTCTGCCGCGTCATATTTATCTTTTACTCCCTCTGTAAACAAATATAAGAGTGTTTAGATCACTATTTTAGTAATCTAAACGCTCTTATATTTCTTTACGAGGGAGTATCAAGTAACCCGCTTTATACTTTCTTTTGTATAATATTCATATCTAGTAGTAGCCAGTAATTAACTTTGCTGTATATAGTATATGCATCTCTTTTGTAGATAAGCGAACAAAATATAAATACATGCATCATATATTAGTGATGTTTTTTCGCACAAAAATACGAATACTCGCTTGATTCCGGTTTGTAAGCCCCCCTCGTATTTTTTTCTTTTACGAAATTTTAACTATAAATTTGACTAGCAAGATATAAGTTACATATGTAATGATGTAACAAAAATATATACCTCTGTTAGAGTAGTGTTCGAAATAAATTCCCAATGTATAGTTTTTGTCGTATAATTTACAAACAACTACAGAAATGGCTTTTGGTGCTCGGGCTACATGGAGCTCATTTTCTCCACAAATTTACAAATATGTTCGAGTGATTGTCCTTGGCCCGTTTGATTGTCGAGCCTTCTATAAGTAGCTTCTGATTAGGTTACTCCTTTGGTTAGTACAAGCACGATTCTGAATAGGTTTAGTTGGCTCACAAAAGCCGATCCCTTCAATCAGCGGGCAATGTTGTATGCAGTATGGAAATTATTTTTAGTGAAATTTCGATGAAATCTCAGTAATTGCAGTATGTACTGAAATTTTGTGTTTCGGTCAAATTATTTCAACAGTTTTCTGATGTTTCATATCGGGCCGGCCCAAGTAGGCTTGTATGCCAGACTCCATATTCTGTTTTTTTTCTTTTCTTCCTTCCTTTCTTTTTTCCTTTTATTTTTATTACATTTTCCATTTCCTTTTTTATTTTTCTTTCTTTTCCATTTTAAGATATAATAAAATTTCAAGTTCGAGACATGTTCTGAATTCGCAAACAATTTTTTAAATCATGATTTTTTTAATTCGTGAGTATTTTATTACAAATGTGCAAACATTTTTTGCAATTAATATTTTTTTCTTAAACCCATGACCAATTTTTTTAATTCGTGAGTATTTTATTACAAATGTGCAAACATTTTTTGCAATTAATATTTTTTTCTTAAACCCATGACCAATTTTTTTAATCGAGCAACATTTGTTGAAATCTGTGAATAATTTTAAAAATTCATGAAAATTTTCTATGCATGACCATTTTTCAAGTTCGTGAACATTTTATTAATCAGCGGTCATTTCTGGAATTGATAAAATATTTTGAAATTTGGTTTTTTGTTTTTTGAAATTCGCACTTTTTTCTAAATTCAAGTAAAATTTGTTGTATTCAACAAGTTTTATTATATTGATGATCATTTCTTGAATACACGGACATTTTTGCAAAATCATGAACTTTTTTGAATCGACGAACATTTGTTTCAGAATTGTGAACATTTTTTGAATATCAAAACATTATTTCCCTCAAAATAACAAATATTTTTGAATCCGAATATGTTTTATGATTTCCCAAAGATTTCTCAAAATGATGAACATTTTTGTGAATTCACAAACAATTTATGAGTTCTCAATTTTTTTCAAAATGTGCATATTTTTTGAAGTTTGGAAGTTTTTCGAAACGCTGAATTAATTTAAAGAAGTTAGGAAAAACAGAAAAAAAAACAAGATGAAAAAAAACAAAATGAGAAAAACTTGTTGAGCTGGCCTAGAAGCGCGTGCAGGGGGAGCGTAGGTCGTTGAATAGGAGCTGCCCTTCCATTCTTACTCTAAACCTGAAAATCGAAAAAAGATATCCTTTTTTTCTCTATTGTCGGTGCTGCCACTGCAGGCGGCTCCTCCTCCGTTGAATCTAGGTAAGGCCCCTCTCCTTGCGCGTGCCTTTCCCCTTGTTCTCTGTGTTTTCGCTTCACTCGCCACCCCGCCACCCTGTCTCCTTGCGTCCGTGTACGCTGGCAAGACCGTGGCACTGGCATGACTGTGTACACTGCTGCCGATGAAGATCGGGTCGACATGAGCAGAGAGGTTGGATGCATTCTTGCCTACTTTCTCAGATGCATTGTGTACTCGTGGCTGTGTCTGATCCTTGATTATTTCCGGCCAATTTTCAGTTGGAATTTAAATGAAACTATTGGCCATTTGGTCGAATTGAAAACCATAATCACTGAAATTACAGGGCAGGTATACATTTTTTTCCATTTAATCCAAATTTTAAGGAGCGTGCTATAGCTCCAAGTCGCTCACATACACGAGCATACAATCACCCCTATAAACACACACACGCCTTTGAGAGACTGAGCCAGCAGCAGCCAACTAGATAAGTAGGGTTATGACTCGTATACAACTTCGACATGTACCATGATGAAACTCAACAGAAGAAGTGCTTAATTCATGCGTCGACAGCAACTTAGACATCTGCCAAGGACAGACGAGGGTTCTTCCTAAATGACATCCTGAAATATGACCTTTGCGATGTGGCTATCAACTGTTTCATGTGAGCAATGAGCCGAGTAATAGAAGCTTTTCACCACGTTCAGAAATGTCTGTCTGGTCTCTCTGTTGATGCCATGGCAACCCTTATGAACACGCCAAGATAGTTCTTGCATCTCCAAGTTCACTTGCCGGTGTAAGTCCTTTGTGTTCTCCATACTTGCCCCATTCTGTTTTTTCCCATTGAACATTTTTTTGTTATAGTTTGACAGATCACATATATACAACTCAAACGGAGGTACATGGATATATGAATGCAATGCATGTACACACGCACCTGGGCAAGAACTATTGTGGCAAGCTTGCGGCAGATGGAAGAGGTGAGCTGCTCGAGCTGGGAATACTCCCAAAGGTTGAGGTTTTGCTCGGTCGTAACATGCCTTCCTGAGCAGATCTCGACTGTGCGAACCAACAACAGTGCTGTATCCCCTTCAAGGGATTCACAGCTCTCCTTTGCAGTCCATGCCATGAGCCACTGCTTCCACTGCAGGTTCCAAAGAAAATACGCAGTTTGGTATCTCGTAAAGAAAAATTCAGCATTGTATATATGGACATTTATATCTGAGTGTAGTTGTTCAATTAATTTTACAGCTTCATGAAGAGCACCAGAAGCGTCGTCAACCGAGACAAGGTCAATAAGGTCTTCAAGATTCTCTGTTGAGTCCTTTGCCCCCCTGCAATCATATGCGTGCACACACATGTTATATTGACCATCACTAAAGCTAGACTCCGGGAAAAAAAAACTATGAAGCCCCGTACCCAGTGTGTCGAAAGTGAGAGGTCACCGCCCCGGCAAGCACCGCCATGCGAGCCCATCCTAGACGCTCTGCTGCTCGGCCAGGTTCGAAGATGTTTGCTGCAGCTAAGAAGTAAGCCGTGAGCGCACTCTTTGGAGTGCCACTATACCTCTGCAGACGGTTCCTGAAATACCACCTGCATGTACTCTCCAGTAAGAATCTTTAAACTGCACAACGTCTTATGTTTAGGAATGGAGGTAGTAGTTGTCATTTCCCCTAGAAAAGATCGCTTTTATTAAATCCTAATATAACATCAATATGATGCAAAGTAAAATGAGTCAACACCTGGCCTCTGCATGACAAGGATTCATACAACCAAATCTAGTTGCCTTATGTAGAAGCGAATTAACTGAACCTGAGGATAGAGTGGTAGAGAAAATAGACCGTGACTTACTTTCTGAGGCCATCCCACTCAAGTCGGGAGAGTCTTTGATATTCTCTGAAATTAGCTTTTGCCATTTTAAGGTACAGGTCATTGCTCACAAGTTTCATTCTGAAAAGTCAAGTGTCAGAACGAAATATATGACTTCCATAACTGCAATTAAGACTTGGTGCTAGCTGAATACCATTACTACAGTCTACATAGGATGGTTGTTACCTGTAGAGGACCTTGCCTATCCAAACATCGGTGTTGCCTCCATACTGATCTAGATACATCCTTGTTTCAATTCGAGGCAAACTTGCTTTCCAGGGAAAGTTCAGTGCGTACTCAACCTATTTTTACAAGTACAAGGCACCGTATAATTACTCATTACTCCGTGTCTGTTGTCAACCAACGAAATTAAGTTTTAACTGGACTGCATTCCCTCATATATAATTAACTTGAATGTGTTGGGACATACCTCACCCGGCAGGTCCTTGGCGATGATCCACTTGTCGTACAGTTTGTTGGAGGCTTGTCTCTCTTGGAGGAATGAATGGCAATAGTGCCCGGCCCGTGCTAGGACGTCGTCGTCACCAGGGAACATAAATTGAGATGCACGATAAGTGTTGTGCATTGGGGTGATAGATGAGTGGTTCGTCTCCATGGGGAAGCATACAAACTTGCCGTCCTTCTCAAAGTGCTTAAACACGGCTGCATTGTGGATGCACATTAGGCAAACTTGATCTACCATGACAGAGTAGTTATGCATGGCAAGGCGCTACTACCTCAAAACAAACAAAGAAGCACTTCTCGAATTTTGAATCTAGTTTTATTCATAAATTTGACTGACAAAATATTAGTTACATACATGGAGTGACGTCATAGCCATGCTGTCGGAGGAGACGGAAACCCATGGCCGTGTCATCAATATCCGTGGTTGGGCAGTGTGCGTTATGAGCCAGTCCCTTTTGAGTCCAGCGCCTGTTCAAAGTGTATATATACACACAACTCCGCTCAAAATAGTACTCTATTGGTCTTGAAGAAAAACACTATTATTACTCCGTTTCAAAATATGTATAACTAGTATTTAGATGTATTGGGTGAAGGTAGTATCACTGAAATTATTAACATCTATTCATATAAAGTATGAGTTTGGTTAGTTTTATGCTAACATATAGGTATGAATAATAGCGATCACGAATGTTGGAGATCATGTAAAAGTCTAACTTATGTTCAGGCAATGAGTTTCCAAACATGTACTCCCTTGGTTAAAAGTAAAATATGATTTATGATTTGGAAGTCTCCAGCATGCCTCTAACTGCTATTTTGATACGCAATATGTTGCTAAACAAAATTATATATGAGCATGTATTTTATGATAAATCTGTTGATACTTTGATGGCTTTACTAAACAAAATAGTCGTGTATATGCCTGACTGCAGTTAAGATAGGAACTCTTGAGTGGAATTATTTCCAAATATCATGTATTTGCAATACAACGGAAATAGTTTATGCTACCTGTAAATATAATCCATGCACTGCTCAATTTCACCCGTGAAGTGCCTTGATATCCCCAGATTCCCCAGACGCATCAGCCGACCGACCACCCATAACTGCTCAAAAATATCCATCGCGTGGGTACATGGCACCGGAAACAAGGGAAATTCTTAGTATACATATTGGGCATTGCAAGGGACTCCTACCCTTGAAAAGTGTGAATTTGTGCCGGTTGTACAACAAGTAGAGTGATTTTGAATTACCTCCCCCGTCGAACTTCTTGACGAGCCTCTCCAGAAACACAAGGCATTCCTTGTCACCGGTGTGACTGAGGGCAGCAGCTGTGGCAGCAGGCGAGGAGTGGAAGGAGCCGTCCGGACACCGCAACTTGAGGAGCTTTTCCCAGTCCAACTGCAAGTTTGCCATTCCCTCCAAGCTGAAAAGTAGGGTGGTTGGTGTGGCGTGTAGTAGTTCCAGAGGGATCCTATAGTTTGAGACTCAGATTAATTATTGCCTAATAATACATAAACTATTCAACTCAATGTCCAAATCCAGGTTAGATTTAGGTATGCATATACTTCGAGAGCTTTAGATTTCTCTTGGCATACATCTCTTCCAAAGCAGGGTTATTATAAGGGATGTCCAAATACAGGTCCTTGGCCATGTCTAGGAGTGCTGGGAAGTTAATCTCGAAGCCGGATGGCATCCAGTCCTGGTCATCTTCTACCAACCTGCTCATATTTTCTTGGATAAATGACACACCTACAACAGAAATGTTCCTCTACACATTAGACAAATGATCTTTTTGTGGGAATAAACAAGTCAATTCTTAGTCAAAACAAAGAATCCAACTATTGATATACCTCTATCACACAAGTTGGCGTTGTCAATTTTCCAAGACTTCACTGCCACCACACATGCCAGGGTGCTAATCATCCGATCTTGGACCAGAAAGAAAGCGGGGTCACCCCATGAACCATCCGGCAATTGATTTTGAACAATCCAGTCAATGCATGAGGGGAATTGCGGTCCATCACCTCCCTCAAGGTTCTTGACAAGGGCGACCAATGCCGTGTCGTAGGCAGAAATGTTCGCCGACGTTTCACCATCACCCAATAACTCCAGCATCGTTCTTATGGCATCGATCATCTGTGGCATCTCGCTGGGCTCATCCTTTAGGAACATTGATATTTTGTTTTGATTAGTGTTCAGTATAATAGTATATGTTTGTAAGCTTGTGTATAGTAGCCAATTAATCTGCTCAATGAGTTAATTCATATGTAATGTATGCTCACCATGTGTCGTCTGTTGTAATCAACATCCAATTCACCCACTTCTACCTCCGGATATGATCGGGATTTGCTAGTTAGCACCAACCCTAAATATCAGGCATGACAAATGGAAAAATAACATGTAAGTCATACGAAATTAATACCCATTTAAAATTATCAATTGAAGCACCTTATAACCAATTCACCATCGAGGCCTGCTTCGGTACACCCCCCTTAAAACATCGAAAAGGATATTATTGTCCACCCACCTTAATCAAATAATTAATTCCCTTAATTACTCAGCAATTAATCAGGGCTTAGGGCCTACACCTTCTGTCCGGATCAACGTTGTCCCTGATCAGAGTACGTCATTTTAGACTTTCCTTAATTATTTCTTAACATTTCAAACAAAATTCTTAATGCCCATCATACCCTTAATTATGAAGGGGTACGGAGTGATCTGGTTGATGTGTTTAGGGGGTGTACTGAAGCGAAAGTGTTCATGATTAGATGCAGCAAGGATTTGTTTTCTGGCCGGCCTAAACCTCTGGATCAACATCACTCCAAGCCTTAGGTGCACAAGAAACAAGATGCATAGAAGAAATTCTATTTATTTTGAGAGGCGACAAAAGCTTCCAGGAAAACATTTTCTTGTGGGAAGGTGAGCCACGAACACTGATTAAGGAGAGGTCTTTCTCAACCATGCATGCATTCTGGTCAGGAGATTACCACATCATCGACGCTGAGAGTTTAGGTGCAGGGAAAGTCGTCGCCATGGCTCATCTGTCGGTTGGCCGAGCACCGGAACATGCCGGACTGAAGTGGTTAACGTAAGCATTCTCTCTCTGTCTCTCCCTCTCTCTCTCTCTCCCTCTCCTCGTGGATGTTGGCTCGGTGATGAGCTGCTGCTTGCCGCCAAGTATTTGTAGAGGAGCACTCAAGGTGAAGATTGTACTTGATTGTTGACAAGTACTCCCTCCACCCCAAAAAGATTGTCATAGATTTATTTAGATACTAAATGTATCTGGACATGTTTTGATGTTAGATTCATCCGTATCTAGATAAATATAAGACAAATAATTAAGCATGGATGTAATAATAGTGACGGGAGAGAATATCTTGGGTAGCTGTACCACAACGGAAGCTATACGTTCGGCATTACCATGCATGGTCGTAATGAATCATGGCCTTTGATTGCGGATGTTTTTAGTGTGCAAAAAGATATGTGGGATCCTCTCCAATTAATGCATCGTCGCATAAAAAGAGAATACTAATGCACATTATTGTCTTTCCTAAACAAACTATACACTATTTTTGAGCTTTAAACTATATGTTAGAGTAAACCACGTTACGTGTGTGTCTAGGCATAGTCCGAGTGGTGTACGGGCATAGTCCGGCCATGCGTGAGCAGTGTGCATGCGTAGTGTGCGTGTCACGGTGGTGCGTGAGTTTGTGCTCACGTCCAGATCCACCAGGTAGGAGTAGCTCGGGTCAAAGGCAGTTGGCGATGGCTGCGATGTATTCGTTATGATCCATTGCTATCCGGCCGTGTTGAGCGCGTCAGGGCGCGTTGTGCGCGTGCGCCGGGGCAAGCGGATCACAACATCGTGCGTTGTGTGTGTGAGTGCGCCGGGTATAAAGCAACCCCCTGTGTACTGCTTGAAGCGGTGCCAGTATGAGCCGTGTGTAGCTATGTAGCCACTGTAAAGAGGAAAAGGATTGGGGCGTTCCCCGTGGCGGCGTTCGTGCGCCGACTGGAAAATCTTGTGTCCGTGTTATTCTTCTTCTACGTTTAGTTTTGAGTGAGAGAGGGAGAGCGGCAACAACACTATACACTTTATTCACCAAATCAAAAGGGAGTTAACTCCACATATTTGGAAATCAAACATACAGATTGTAAAGAGCTTTTACTTCTCGTAGTACAAGGATTTGGCACCATGCAAAAAAAAGGTACAAGGATTTGGCACACTTAAAAAGGTTCTAACGCGTAGAAAAACAAATTTAATATGTATCAATGACTCAAAAACTTGTGTGTGCCTTAAAATAAACCAAAGTTGTATGTGGAACGAACTATCATACTTGGATTCTCAAGTTTTGTTTCAAAGAAAGAGAAATCTGATAAAAACATATGCAATAATTCAAAACTGTATTTAGCACATATGTAAAAATAGTAATTTATCAACCTTGCTGAGTATACAAATTAACATGCACAATGTACTATGAAAGATAGTATTTTATTTTCACGTAATACTTGATATGGTAAGAGTTATTAGCAATTTATTTTTATATCATTAATTGCAAAAGAAACCAGTCGCGAGCAAGAAAGACTGCCAGCACCCCAAGGATGGGAGCACCACTGCACGTGCCCTTGACATACGCCTCCCGAACTCAATAATATATGACTAATCAGTCAATTTGAAGCCATTCGTGCACACGTTCCGAAAAGTCACATCTATACCACTTGTTATTATGAGTTGTGACATGGACGTGTGAATACTGACATGATTTGCCGCCGAGCAGTCGCTCGAAATACCATGGAGGTCATTCAACATTCTTCAGCACATGTTTCTCCATTGTCCTTTATGTGGTGGAAACAAAATAGTTTTCCAGTTGCTCGGCTGGAATTAGTGCTTGTTTGGATGGTGAGTTGTGTTCGGAAAATCTTGGAGCGAGACAGCGAGTTGTGTATTCTTCCACTCATGTGTTTTTGACTTCTGGTTCCTTGCCATGTTGTTTTGAAGATTGGCGGTTCTGTGTTTTTCTCACAGAGCTTGAAACTAATGCATGTGGTTAGACTAGTGTCTCTGTCAGTCATTTTGCATGCATGTAACTTTTTTTAAGTAATAGCTTATACTCCCTCCGTTCCTAAATATTTGTCTTTTTAGAGATTTCAAATGACTACCACATACGGATGTATATAGACATATTTTAAAGTGTAGATCCACTCATTTTGTTCCGTATGTAGTCATTTGTTGAAATCTCTAAAAAGACAAATATTTAGGAACGGAGAGAGTAGCTGTTAAATACTGCAATACATTATCATAAAGTTGGATCCTTATAACAGGTGGCAAGCCGTTCCAAGGCAAGCTGCTTCCTGCTCCCGTGGTGCTTCAATCCCTACAACAACAACAACAACAACAACAACAACAACAAAGCCTTTAGTCGATGAAACCCATAAGATCTCGCGACCAACTCATGGCTCTGGCACATGGATAGCAAGCTTCCACGCACCCCTATCTATAGCTAGTTCTTTGGTGATACTCTAATCCTTCAGGTGCTTCAATCCCTATTTTCTGTTTTTAATTAAGAAGGCGAGAATAAGCAAGTTGGGATATAATAATCAGTAGTAGGAAATATCACCCTCATCCAAGCTGTTTGGCAATCGTCCCTGCCCCAATGGATTCCAACTCAATAGCATGACCCACATCAACATCCTATAACAAGATAGCAATCAAGGGGCGGCTTGCACGCACAGGACTCGCGACTCGCACGCACACGGGCCTCGATCTAGCGCCACCGCCCCCACCCAACACCACTGTCGGATCCCTCCTCCGTTGTTACCTTCCCCTGGCGCACCTTCCTCCCTAGCCGCACCTTCCTCTCCTCACCGCTGCCTAAGGCGCCCTTCGACAAAGTCCGGATGGCTCCGGGAAGGCGGCAGCGGGGCCCTTTTCTGACTGATTAGCACTAGTGTAGCGGCTGTGATTCATGGATCCGGGGCGGCGACCCCATGGTGAGGCCTCCCCGTCGGTTGTGCAGCGGGGCTGGTGGGCTGTCGTAGGTCGGCTTGGGCGACCGGCGGATCACCGTCAGGTTCGGGCCATGGCAGCGATGCCTCGGCGGTTGACAATGTCGTTTTGCCTGCCGCCTAATGTCGCGTGCAGGTGCGATCCAATATCACCGGATTTGGCAGTGCTAGCTAGCTAGCCGGTCACCGGTTTGTGGGAGGAGCGGGAGATGGGGATCCAGATCGGGATAATTCCTAGGTCGTTTCAAGTCGGCCACGGCCACAACACCCGTGGATGTCGATATTCTTCTTGAAGACATCATTCGGGTCCACCCTACCTCTTCCAACCTCACTTCTTCTCGAGTGAAAACCCTAACTGCGGTTGGCGGCGATGATGCTCAAGGCATCATGTCCTTCCTGAAGGCGTCGCCGTGAGAGCTTTGTGATGGTTGGCACCATTTGAGTTCGTTGGCATGTGCAGATGGCGTGCCCTTCTTCCTCCAGGGGCATCTCTTTCGAGGGAAAACCTAGATCTAGGTCTCCCGGATCGGATAACAACGGAGATTGCGGTGCTGTTTTCCCTCCCGAGGGCATTGTTTTGAAGCAGAGGTTACCTGGAGGGGCCAATGTATGGTTCGGTGTGGCATCTACCGCATTGAAGACGATGGGTCTCGGCGGCATGGAGCAGTGGAGTCTTGGCATTGGACACGGTTTGATGGACGCGCGCATGCTGGTGCTGTTGTCTGGCGTCATGGTGACATCGACGAGAGATGGGTCTGGCAAGGTCTATGCAATGATCCCTCCTAAAGATGGGATGGTGGAAGATGGCGATGGCGGATCCTAGAGGGTGCACATCCGGTGCACGTTGTTTGACGCCTAGACTGGTTGATGCTCTCAGCTTCTCAGGCGGGTGCCTTTTTGAGGCCACTGGATTAGATCGTATTCGTTGATGCGGTCAGGCCACATCGTTATTCTTGAAGGGGTAGTGAATTTGTTTGCCTTAGTGGTGGCTTTGGGTTTATTTTTATAATTATTTTATTAGACTTTGTTGAATAACTTAATAAAGATGGATGCATGCATCATTTTAATACATAGACCGGGGTAATCCTCCTTAAAAAAAACATCAACCTTTATTTTTCAATATTTGAAGGGGCCGGGTCTTTGAGAAAACAATTAGTTCAGTTCAATAGTGAACCCAGGGTAACATAAAATTGTAACAAAGCGTCTCTCTCTGTCGTTGATACCAATTAATTATGTCCATCATTCCCTCCACACGGGCTAAATTATAAAATTGTAGGACATTTAACTACCATTCCATTTCATCAGTTTTCGCAGCTCCTGTCAGCCACCGCTGCAGTCAGTTGACGAGCCTCGAGTTGTTCTCAACTTCGCAATCAGAAATCGAAAGTACATTTCTGCACTCAGGAGCAAATGCTCCTGGTGTGAACAGTAAAATCAAAAAAATAGAAAAAAAATTCAAAAAAAATCTGAATTTTTTTGTGAGATACTTTCACAAATGTTTGTTGTGCATGCCAAATTTCATCACGAAATCACATTGGTGGAAGTCGTGTCAAAAAAAAACAAAATCAGAGCTCCAAAATGCTTTTGTAAGTAACATTTTCAGAGCATCGAATTTTTTTTATTTTACCACGCCTTCTACCAATGTGATTTTGCGATGAAATTTTGCATGCACAACAAATATTTGTGAAAGTATGCCACAAAAAAAAATTCAGAATTTTTTGAATTATTTTTGAATTTTTCCGACTACTGTTCACACCAGGAGCAAATGCTTCTGGGTGTAGAAACTCCACATCCATCAAAAATGCGAAATACATCGGCAGAGAAACCAGACTGCACGTGCTTTGATAAACGCTCCTGAGTGCAGTGCACTTGAAGTCAATTAGTACTACTACCTCCGTCCGGGGTTATTGGTCCTCCCGACCGAATCCGCAAGACCAAGGCGAAGTGAGCGCGCTGCAAATATCTCGATTCTTGTTGATATTTACTGCCGCATGTACCTGCTGCCTTTTGCGCTCATCGCATGCACTGGCTGACTTATCAGTTAAAGGTAATTTGAATACGTTATTCATGCAGAAGTTCCTAAAAGTCAAGTCTGTACGACTTATTATCATATGCTTTAAAAAGACTATTTTGGAAATCATTGATTTTCTTTAGCTTGGGGAAGGTTTTTTCTTCACAAGAAATTGCACCTACAGAAAACATTCAACAATGTTTACTCTATTTTTTTCAGAATTTTTGACTTTTTCTTTCTACTTTTCTCAATTTTACTATTCATGGCAGGTGCAAGCAACATATTCTATATACTTAAGTAGTTGATCCCCACTAACTCTAATTCGCTCAACATATAACTATGCCAACCCACTAAGCCGGCACCATGGATGGGAAAAGACTTTATCTTTAGCATCTTCATGCATGCCACATATTTAATATGTTACGCAGATTATACTAGTTTTTATTACTTAAGCGGCATGGATGAAAAGAATTTATACTAGTTTTTATACATATTTAATATTATATGCACCACTAGATGACTCTGAAATCTCTGTGAAAGTCTTTATTACTTAAGCGGCATGGATGGAGTACAGTTTTTTACAATCTCATTAGTAGTTTAATTAAACCCACTGTTATTACTACTTTCTAGGAACCAATATAATAGACTATTTTCGGAGTGCGAACGTAGCTAGGTAGGTGAAAATGTAATTGCAGGGCCTGTGGTTGTGGGTTCGAGCCAGATCTGGACGCTGGATCCCTGGATCACCACCCAATCACCACAGCTGCACGGCTACAAGCCAACCTCCCCGGCCAATAAGGAAGATTCACCTTACCATGCAAATATGTAAGGGTATCCTATGTAACAAATAATAAAGGCGGCTGATAGGCGCCGGTCGACCGGCCCAAATTTCGGCCGGTCGCCGCGCAGCCACACGATTAGAGCGTCCCAGATCGCCCGATTCAGCGAACTATCCCCCACGCGCTTCCCTTCCTTTTCCGCATCAGATCCAGCGCACCCCCGCGTGCTTTGCTCGTCGCCCAACCCCCATGCGCCGCTCGCCGGCTCACCATCGCCGCCAGCTTGCAGGCATAGCACGCCGTGGCCACTCGCCGGCTCACACGCGCAGCTCGCTGTGGCCGCTCGCCCTGCTGAACGGTTGCAGCAAGATCTCTGCTTTGGCCGGTTCCAGCAAAAACGAAAGCTATTTCCAGCAAAAAACACAAAGATTGCAGCAAAAATCACGGTTCCAGCAAAAATCTTCGCCCAACACTATCTCGCCGGTTGAAGCAAATCGCCTGGCCGGTTCCAGCAAAATCAAATGCTATTTCCAGCAAAACACAAAGATTGCCAAAAATTCGCGTGATCACCGCCCAGCGCCATCTTGCCGGTTGAAGCAAAACGGCCGGCTGATTCCAGCAAAATCAATACTGTTTCCAGCAAAAAACACACAAAAAACAGCAAAAGACCCACGCCATTGTTTTTTCCACGGGTGGTAGCATTCAGCCGACGGGGCGTCGCCTCATAGCTCCGCCGGACTATGGTTCCAGCTCTGCCAAAACACGGTTGCAGCATTCAGCCAGCAGGGGCATCGCCTCGCAGCTCCACCAGGCCATGGTTCCAGCATCGCCGGACAGCGCTTCCAGCTTTTTTCGCCGTGGTTGTAGCATCCCCCTCACCAACACGTAGGCGCCTCGCAGCTCGCCAGACCACGGTTCCAGCTTTCCCCGGCCACAGTTGCAGCACCGCCGAACTGCAGTTGGCGTACCAACGCACCCATCATCGGCGGCCTCATCGCTTGCCGTCGTCGGCCATGGCGCCGCTCGGC
>NC_041383.1:16913548-16941944 GCF_002162155.2 Triticum dicoccoides
CGCCGTCACCCTACTACATCGCACCCTCCTCTTGCCATGGATAAAAAGCTCGTCAAGCGGTGCACAGCGGCGCGGTGGTGAGGAATCGGGATGAGCAGAAAGAGGAAAACAGGAGGAGGAAGGGAGAGAGGAGGAAGAGATAAGGTGGGTCCCATGATGGACGTGTCCTCTTTTCTGCTCGTTTGTGTCATGTGCTTGCTGAGTCTGGTGGTTTCCTGATGGTTACCTGAGCGAGCGAGGCGCGACCGGCCCAAGCTTCGGCCGGTCCGCCGATTATAAACGTTTCCCAATAATAAATAGGTCTTCACCATTCTATTTCGGTTAACACACACACGTCACCACAACATTAAAAGAAAAACACCTTAACATGCAAACAAAAAGGTCCACCTCAATAATTGGATAAATATATCAAAGAATATGTATTTTCAATATTATTTCTCGTACATTAAACCAAATACAGTCGAATTTCATTGAAATATAGTGTAACCAATTCTCTCAAGACTGCACAGAATGTGTCATGTAGCTAGCTGCAAGAGTAACACGTGGACATGCCCACAAATTTGCAATACAGTAAAGGGCTGAAGAGATTTTATTTGATTTTATTGAGAAAAAACATACGTGTACAAAAGACAGAATGTCAAAACAAATACTACACGAAAACATACATACGTCGTGCATTGCAACAGGAAAAAAATATATGTAATAGACTGAAAGCCACATAATGATTCACTTAGGTGCGATGAGTTTAATTAACTCATGCATGGCAGCTAGCAAGCTAGCTAGCTCCGCCCCACCTTTGCTGCCATGAGATCGTTGACGAGGCGGTGCAAATCTTGCTGCGAGGAGCCTCCTTGTGCGATGGCGGCACGAGACTTTGAGGCGAGGTCCATTACCCTGGGCCTCATAACGTCCCCAGGTCCTCCAGAATGCATGAATGTGAGCAATGCCCGGGCCACATCATCGGCCGGGATCAGCTCATGTTTTTCGTAATCCTCGCTCCGTAAGCCAGCGCCATGCGGCCAGAGTCGGTGCCCGATTCCTAGCACATCTGTGAATAGCCTCTCGTTGACGAATTGGTCGTGCACCTTTGGCCATGTGAGCATAGGCACGCCCGCGGCCACTGCCTCTAGGACGGAGTTCCACGCACAGTGCGTCAGAAACGCGCCCACTGCAGGGTGCGCAAGTATGGCGGTTTGTGGAGCCCAGGATCTGATGATGAGCCCCCGGTCCTCGACACGCTTCTCCCACCCTTTTGGTGGAGTCCACTTGTCGGCCGCCCTGACGACCCACAAAAACGGCTTCCCCGAGGCCTCCAACCCAAGAGCAAGTTGGTCCAGCTGAGCATCCGATACGAGGGCGCACGAGCCAAAGGACACGTACACGACCGAATGGTCCGACTTTGTGTCGAGCCAACCGATGCACTGTGACTTTGAGTCACCCGTGGGGCTCTCAGAGGATTGCAGTTGCGGCCCTACAAAGTAGGAGCGCTGGACGTACGCTTGGCCCGTGTACATGTCGCAGTACTGCTGCTCCAGGCCTGAGAATGTGTTGACGGCGAGGCCGAAGCAGGCAGCTTGCATGGAATGAATCTTGTCGAAGACGTATCGAAATATCGATAAGTCGGGCACCTCAGTCCTTGGGACCCGTATCTGAGGGGTCGGGAACGGAGGGGCCGTCACCATGTCATCTCCGTCGATCGCGGCGTCGTCCATCATGAGGTGGCGCATGGCGAGCATCGGGAAGGCGCCGGTGACATGGAATGGGACGCATGGCACGCCGAGCTCGTCGGCGATGCCGGCGCCCCAGGTGAAGAGCATGTCAGTGATGATGGCGTCTGGAGACTGCGCCCGGACGAGCGTCTCGTGCGCGGGGCGCATCAGGGGTTCGGTCGAGGCGGCGATGTTGATGCGCATAGAATCCGCCTGAGTGGCCGCCTTCCCAAGGTTCTCGACACCCTTGGGAAGGCCCTCCACCGTTGGGAACGGGTAGGTAACTATCTTGACAGTTGCTGCACTATGGCGCTCCAGCAAGGACTGGACGATCGGAACGTTCGCCGGCGTGACTGCGATGATGGCTTCTACGGTGGCGTTTGGGCTAGACGACGCGGCGAGGCTAACGGCAAGCTCGGTGAAGGGGTGGATGTGGCCAGTCGCAAAGTGGGGCAATAGCAGGACACGCAGAGTCTTGCTGCCGTTGCTAGTGGTAGAAGAAGCCATCTTTATTTCTTTAATTTCCTACTAGGAGCACAAGGCTGTGGGTGGCTCAGCCAGGACACGCATTTGGCCTATTTGTAAGCCGGCAAGCTGTTCGCTCTTCTCTGATTTTTCAACCAACTGTACAGTGATAAGCTCCATACAAGAGAACAGCGAACAAATCCACAAGTTTCAACGGTATACTTCAGAAGATTTCACATACATATTGCAAATTCCACAAGTTTGAACGGAAAACATGGAAGATTTCACATACATATGACCATTCAACCATAGAGGGAGTATCTTCCACATATAGGACAAAGAGGAACCATACGTCAAAACACATGAGAGGAAACTTAATGTAAACTCGGGACTACTGATTTGTCCACAAGTTTACAATCATCCATCTACAGAAGTACAAATACACTTAACGTAAAGTCATAAATAATTGTACGATTATATGAAGTTCTGTACAATCATATGGAGCTAAAATCATAATTGAGTGTAGAGATTAAGTAGTACATATAATTTAAAATATTACTTCCTAACTTCTTCATAAGTATTCACATCTAAAAATTTGACTTTAAAAAGCTTATCAAGTGTTGCGCATATTACGCGGATCCATGGGCGGATCCAGCATGGGCCCATGCCCCCCACAAACATTTTGCAAACAAAATTTTACTAGTAAATATGTATGTCCATTATCTAATCTTGTACTAGGCTAATAATAAGCACAGACATATCTCTACTCCTAATGGATGAGTTGGTTGAATAGTCCCACCACTTTCGTCTGATTTTTTTTCGTCTGATTTTTTTCGTCCGGTTTTTCTTCGTATGTCCTCCCACCACCACCGCCACTTCCATCGGTTTATTTTTGCCCCACACCTATTTTCAGTCCCATGCTCGTCACAACAAATAACCTACGAAGACGCAGGTCTCATTCCAGATAACCCTAGCCGCCGCCGCCGCTGATCTCCCCTCCTCCCCTAACGGCAGTTGCACGCCATTCTTTTCCCCTTCCTCTTGCTAACGGCGTCCCTCCACTCCGCGACGCATATCGGTCGACGTGGGCGGGGCTGGTGGCGATCCCCAGTCGGGCTACATAGGGCCGACGACGATCTGGACAGGGGCGGTTTGAGGCGCTCGCGCACATCTAAGGTCCAGTGGTGGCCGCGTCCTGCATCAAAGGTGCAACTAGGAATCAGAGGAGGATATGGGAGAGCAGGAGGAAGGGACCGGGGAGCGGCTCACCGATGCGGAGACGCTCACCGGAGGTTGGCTGGCGGCTGGTTCACATGGCAACGTCGACGCGCGTGTGGCGTCCTCCCTATTGCCACTACTAGGAAAATGCTTATAAATAGAAGTTTACCAGTAGCGCCTGTTTATGACCACACGCTACTGGTATTTACCAGTAGCGTTGTGTAGAAAACACACTACTACTAATAAATAACAACATCGTTTGTTAGCTTGGGCCGCGCTGCTGTTACATGGGCCGCAGGGCAAAAACGGTAGCCCACTTACCTGTAGCGTTTGTTTCGAACGGGCGCTATAGCTGGTGGGCTTAGTAGTAGCGCCGGCCTCTACCCAGCGCTACTACTAGAGGAAAAGAAAACCGGCCCGAGCGCCCCCACCCCTCACTCTGACATTATCGATCCCCTCCGCCTGACGACGCCGCCACAGTTAGGGTTCCTCCCCGGCCGCCTCACCCCCGTCGACGGCGCCGTGCGCCGCCACCATGCACGGTCGCCTCTCGTCTCCTCCGACGCTCCAGCCCCGTAAGTCCCCCTCCATGTCCTCCTCCTTGCGCGCGCCACCACTAGCTAGCTAGGCTTCGACCGATTCGCCGCGGCGGCTCGAGCGAGTCCACGACCTCGCACATGGTGGGGCGGTTCTTGGGCACGTTGTGCAGGCAGTTGTACTCCACCGTGGCGGCCTTGGCCAGCCCGAAGTCCGACAACTTCGCCGTGAAGTGCGTGCACGGTTGTTTTAGGTGGAAGTGTACTGAATTGTTGTGTATTTGTTGACATTTATACTACGTGGTTATCTTATCGGGGGTGTCAAGTAAGGTGGCTGGGTTAGGTGATCATACTAGATGTATACAAGGTGTGGTTGATGGTGTGACTATGTTGGCCGGCTCCTGCAGCTTGTGCGTTCTAGCTGGTGCTAAATATGTCCTAGCCTAGGAGAATTAAGAACACAACAGCTGGTCAATTTTGTATCCTCGAGTGCATGTTTCGCTTGCACAGAAGAGACAGAAAAGTGTAGAGAGTAGAGAGAGGGGTTAGGTGAGAGTAGAGAGAGGGGTTAGGTGAGGAACTAATCCAGATGCACAAGTTTGGTCAGTCAAACTTGGTCAAATCCAGGAGACAGAAAAGGAAGCGGGTAGAGGCGGGAGGGGGGAATTGAGGGCAGCAGAAGGGAGCGAGTGAACTGACCTGAGCGAGGGGGGGATTAAGGGCATCAGAAGGGTGGAGGCTTGGTTTCTTCTCCCTTGTCTAATGTCCCTGGAGCAGTGACGGCGGCGGCAGTGCCTAGTGTTCTAGGGTTTAGAGAGGGGTTCTCTCTCTCGTCCTGCCTTGGCTTTTGTTTAGTGGCGGCGGCGGTGCCTAGTGTAATAGGGTTTAGAGAGGGGTTCTCTCTCTCGATTGAACTACTTTTGCTTGTATGCATGCGCAATAATGGCAATATGCCATTTATCTTATTATTAGGCTCTGTTTGGGTTACATGATCTCTATTAAGTCATTGTCTAAATTGAACTATAATTTAGTTATTAATTTGCTTGCCATGTGAACCTGATGTGTATTCTCTATGATGTGAACGTGACGTGTAGATTATTCAAAACCTGATGTGTATTGAAAACTTTATGTTTACTTTTTGAATTATTAATCCTTTAATCATATTGATTTAGGGAAATGGCGCCACCACCACCACCACCATGTCGGCGGTGCAAGTCAAGGTGCGCCAGCAGCCTTGCAACTGGCACGCTGTTCGGCATCTACTTCGAGTCTAGTTTTCTTCATGCGGCGGTAATAAATTATATGAAACTAGTAACCACTATATTGTTTTTAGTGTTATTGGCATTAATGCATCGTTTATATACCACTTTGCTTTTTGTACACAGATCGTCCCATGCAATGTGAGGTCAGAATTCAACAAGCTGACCGGAGACTCTGTGACCTTTGAGGCTCCCGGGGGCCCCTACACTATGGAGGTCAAGAAAGGGCAAAATATGACGCGGGTGGGAGGAGATGGATGGGTCCGTTTCATCGCCCACATGTGTATCACCGGTGGTGAGTTGATCAGCTTCTCCTTCAGAGCAGAAAGACCCAAGCTGGCCGTGATTTATGTCAACAAAGCAGAAGATGATGAAGATGATGAGGATGATGAGGATGATGACGACCCACTTGGTGAAGCCATCGTAGCTCAAAGAATGAGGTTGAGCGAGGAGGAGGTGTGCAACCTATGGGACATCATTCCGCCATGTGCTGACTTCGTCAGGGTGCCATTCATGACCCTCCTAACAAGTATCATGGTTGATTGGCATATCATGGGATGTTTGCATTTACTGTAGTAATTTGATGATATGCTTTATTGTTATACTTAGTGTAGAGTCCGATGATATATATGCTTAGTGAATCTTATATTCTAAGTGAATCTTATATGCTTAGTGTTGGGGATATAACTACTGAGTATAAACCGCCCAGGAGGGATCGGGTTATACTCACAAGGAATCATCTGTATTGAAGCCCATGAAGACAAGGAGTATGGCGCTTTACTACAGAGACTAAAAGGCATAGAGCCCAAGGGCGGATTATGGCCCATAGACATAAACCGCCATGAGATTTGTAACTTGTGTTGTAAGATAGGGAAAGAAAGAAACTGAGCCGGACACATTTGTATGAGCCGGGCATCGACCTGTGTATATAAAGGGACGACCCGGCGGCGATTCAGGGACAAGAAACAACAAGTCGAGAGATAGGTAAAGCGGATTCGCTCCCTGCTCATCGAGACCCCATCAATTCCACCACAACTGGATCATCGGCTTTTACCTTCACCGCAAGGGGCCGAACTAGTATAAACTCCCCGTGTCCTTTGTCCGGTTTAACCCCTTTAAGCTAATCTCGTTGCGATGGCTCCACCACTAAGTCCTCTCATTAGGACATCCAACGTGTTAATTCCACGACAGTTGGCACCCACCGTGGGGCTATTGCATGATGGTTTTGCGTTCTTAAAGGGAAACTTTGAAGGACTCAAGGGATACGTGGTTGGCCGGATGACTAAGAGTCGTCGCGGCAAGCTCTGCATCGACGATGTAGGCTGGGGCCCCGAGGTAGGCTCAATCGAGTAGGGGTACCAGGTCCCCTTTGGAGGAATTCAAGTCTTCATCAGCAAGATCGGCAAACCGGGCCCTGAGCCGGACATCTACACCGACCTCGTCGAGACGACTCAGCGTGCAAGCCCTGCCCGGGTTCAGCCCACCATGAAGCGTGCGTTCGTGGGATTCATCCATGGTGCAGAATCTGAGCCGGTGTCCGATGATGAGACGATCGTTTATTCTGATGAAGAATCATCCATCGGCGTGACCGAGTCGCTGTACCAGCTACAAGATGGCCGGTTCGGGGGCTGTTTTGATGGCGACAGTATTTCAGACTCATTCGAACCGCCAAACCGGGTTGCGATCTTCATGGCCGGTATGCAGCCCACATTGCAATATTCAACTGCAGCAGCAATGACTTTCGGATCGGCAACTGGGGCAGGACGCCCCATGCGCCGGCCGGCTCAAGTTCTGTCCAGTTTATTAGACTCCTGGACGACATTGTTGACCACATCAGTCACCCCGGAGACTCAAGATCGGCATAATGTGGAGGTCACAAAGCTGCGGGATCAGATAACTCAGGCCAAGGAGGACTTGGCGGCTGAGGAGACTAGGATGGCTGATGAGCGGGCCGCTTTAGATGCCCAGTCACAGCGGATTCAGGCAGAGAATTACCGGCTCATGCTGGATCAGAATGCTTCGAACGAAGTATTGAGGAGGAGGCATCGGTCTCGTCTACCGCTGGTTTACGAAGCAATGAATCTCTTCAACATGCCAGGAGCAGGACCCAGTTATCCGGCAGCCACAAACTGGACTGAAGCACCTGGGACAGGAGCACCGGATCAGCCACGGGTGACGGACCCGCCTCGACGGACAGATGATCCGCCACAATACATGCCGCCCCCGCCGGGTCACTTCTCCACTCCTTTGGACAACATGATTGCTGCAGCGTCTTGATTGGCAGCTATTCCAATGGAGGGCGAGTCTCCAGCGGTGGTTGAGATGCGTCGGGCCAGGGATCTTCTTCAAACCGCTATGGTGCAGCAGCAGGCCTATTCATATAGCCGAGACATAATCCATTCAACCCCTCGCCCGAGCAAGAGTTACAGCAGGCATGTTGATGAACCGGCTGTATCAAGCAGTGCGCGGAACCGTGACGCCCCTCGAGGGCCTAATCCGGCGCGCGGTGGTGCCAATGCTTAGGATGTGGTGGATAATGGTAGAGCGCGTCGGGAGGCCGAGTTAGCAACGCAGTATGCGAATCATCAACCTACTCCAGTTCGACCGACGACGTCAGTGGAACGAGGACTTGCTTTTAGCTCTTGGGGGTGTCGTGTCTCACCCCGGCTCTATGCAATGTACGGTTACCCAAGGATTTCAAGGGTCTGCTTAAGGTGCCTAATTACACCGCTGATTTACCCCCCGAGTCATGGGTGGAAGGCTATGAGATGGCAATGGAGATGCTGGATGTGGATGAAGCGATGTGTGCAAAGTACTTAAAATTTCAAAGACACATGCAAGGAACCCATGTCAATTGTGGATCTGGCCGCTTGTATCCAAGGAGAAGGCGAATCAACAACCCATTGGGTGCACCGGGTTTTGGAAATCCTGCATTCGTCGGACCGTATCAATGCCGACTCGGCAATCATAACATTGGAGGGAAATTGCCGGTTTAAGCCGCTGAAAATAAAGTTAGGACGGCTCAAGCGTCACTGCAATGACATGTGAACACTCATGGCAGCTTTGGTTAAGTATGCCGATTCTGATAGTACCAAGGATCCCGAGTCGGATGAGGAAAGGCCGGGGAAGGGAAAGAAGAGCGGCAACACCAAGGGGCAATAACATAATCCGGCGGGCCACCGAAACAATGATAAGCGTAAAATGGATAGTTTGGATTTTGTGGCTAACACCAATGTGCAGGGTAATGCTCAACGTCGTAAGGGTAAACCGCCCCAGCGGGGTGTAGGCATTAATCTGGAGCGCCTACTAAACCAGCCTTGCCCAAAGCACGGGATGAAAGAGAATCTAGCCACGCACCTCTAGAAGGATTGCTTCATTATGCGAGAGTTCAAAAACTCCGATCTTTTCTGATATGATCAGGGTCCATCTGGCGGTTCATGTCCTAGATCTCACGAGCCGGTTTACGGCGGAGGCGGTTCAAGCTCAGGATTTCAGGGTAATCAGGACAATTAGAACAACCTGGGTGGTCACAACCAGCAGAATAATCAGGGGAATCAACAACAATCGGGTTATCAGAGTCACCCGAAGCAGTTGAATAGTGGGCAGTATCATGTTTTCACCACTAGCTTGTGTAAGAGCGATCAAAAGCTTCACAAAAGGACAGTTAATTCTGTCGATCCGACGGTGCCCCGTTACTTGCGCTGGTCTGAGCAGCCCATCGTGTGGAGCAGAGAGGATCATCCGCCCCAAGTTGATAATCCGGGTCATCTGGCTTTGGTGGTGGCACCTCAGGTTGGGGGTTATAAGTTCACCAAGGTACTCATGGATGGAGGGAGCAGCATCAACATCCGGTATTATTAAACCTTCCGTCGCATGGGGTTGACGGATAAGAATCTTAAACCGTCAAACACTGTTTTTCACGCTGTGGTACCAGGTAAATCGGCATACCCGGTTGGCAAGATAGCTCTAGAAGTTGTGTTTGGAGATGATCGTGATTCCAGGTCAGAAACCTTAACCTTTGAGGTGGTGAAAATCCATAGCCCATATCACGCCCTGTTTGGACGGCCGGCTTATGCATGGTTCATGGCAAGGCCCTGTTATGTTTATCTATAGTTAAAATGTCGGGTCATAAGGGGGCGATCATAGTACACGAAAGCCGAAAAGTCACTTTGGAATGTGAGGAAGGTGATGCGGCTTACGCTGAGTCGGTTTGTGCAACAAAGGAGTTAAAGTTTTATAAGGACAATGTTGATCCGGCGGACATGACTTGTTTAAATAAACCCACTACAGAGCATGATCCGGCTTTGAAGTTTAAATCGGCTGATGAGACTAAGTTGGTTGATTTTGTCCCTGCCGATTCATCCAAACAGTTTAGTATCAACACTAACCTGGATCCAAAATAGGAAAGCGCGCTTATCGAGTTCATCCGTGAGAACCGGGATATCTTTGCATGGAAACCATCTGACATGCCAGGTGTACCGAGGGAACTCGTGAGCACAATCTCAATATTGATCCCAAGTTTAAACCGATCAAGCAGTTTCTTCGCCGCTTCAATGAAGAATGGTGCAAGGCTATTGGTGAGGAGGTAGCCCGGCTTTTGGTGGCTGGATTTATCATTGAGTTTTTTCATCCGGAGTGGCTGGCGAATCTGGTGCTGGTGCTTAAGAAGAATGGCACTTGGCGCATGTGTGTGGATTACTTGGACTTGAACAAGGCTTGTCCGGCTGATCCTTTTTCTTTCCCTCATATTGATCAGATCATTGATGCTACGGCGGGTTGTGAGCATTTGAGTTTCTTGGATGCTTATTCTGGTTATCAACAAATCAAGATGGCAGTTAAGGACCAGGAGAAAACAACTTTTATAACTCCCTTTGGAGCCTTCTGCTCTATGTCCATGCCTTTTGGGTCAAGAGTGCTCAAGCGACTTGTCAGCGACGTGTGATGAATTGTCTTCATAATCAGATTGGGCGCAATGTTCATGCTTATGTGGACGATATTGTGGTAAAGTCCAGAAAGAAGGAGACACTGATAGATGACTTGAAGGAAACTTTTGAAAATCTTCAGGTTTATAAGATGATGCTTAATCCGGCCAAGTGCGTCTTCGGTGTTCCGACAGGCAAACTCTTGGGTTTTCTGGTGTCAAACAGGGGTATTGAGGCTAATCCGGAAAAGATCAAGGCTATTACGTCTCTGGCTAAACTGGCGTGTATCAACGATGTTCAACGTTTGGCGGGTCGCATTGCAGCCCTGAGCCGGTTTATCAGCGGGTTGGGAGAGAAGGCAATCCCTCTGTATCAGATGATGAAGAAGACATACAATTTTGTCTGGAGTGATGCTGCTAATGCGGCGTTTGAGGACTTAAAGAAGCAGTTGGCAGAGCCACCGGTCCTTGCTGCTCCAGTCGATAACGAGCCCTTGTTGTTATATGTGGCTGCCAATGACCGGGCTGTCAGTGTGGCTATTGTGGTAGAGCGCATGGAGGCTGGGAAGGAATATCCGGTTCAACGGCCGGTTTATTATATCAGCAAGTGCTCATCGAGTCAAAGCAAAGATATCCGCATTGACAGAAGCTTGTGTATGGGGTTTTTATGGCAAGCCGGAAGCTTAAGCAATACTTTCAGGGCCATCCCATCACAGTGGTCAGCTCTGCTTCTTTGGGAGACATAATCCAGAATAGGAAGGCAATTGGCCGGGTCGCTAAGTGGGCTATTGAGCTTGGACCGCATGGGTGGAAATATATGCCTCGGACGACTATCAGGTCCCAGGCGCTCGTGGACTTCATTAATGACTGGACAGAGTTGCACGCACCGGAAGACAAACCGGATAACACATACTGGACTATCCACTTCGACTGGTCCAGGCAATTGGAGGGCTCGGGGGCTAGAGTTGCCCTTACTTCCCCCCGAGGTGATAAAATTCGTTATGTTCTCCGTTTGATGTTTCCCTGTACTAACAATGCAGCTGAGTACGAGGCTTTGCTCCACGGCCTTAGGGTGGCTAAGTAAATGAACTTAAGCCGAGTACGATGCTTTGGGGACTCTGATCTGGTGGCTCAGCAAGTCTCTGGTACTTGGGATTCTAAGGATCCACTCATGGCGGCTTATCGACGAGAGGTGGATATTGTTGCTGGTCACTTCAAGGGTTATCAGGTTGAGCACATTGATAGGCGCAAAAATGAAGCGGCAGATGCTTTAAGACGGCTGGGGTCTCAGCGTAAACCGGTGCCGCCCAATACCTTTCTGGATGTTTTGCATAACCCGCCAGTCAAGTTACCTACAGAGGAGGACCTGGCTATTCTTGATCTGGAGTCTCAGTTGGTGGCTTCTCTGCATATTATTCCGGATTGGACGGTTCCATATTTGGCGTATATAAACAGAGGCGAGTTACCAGAAGATGAAGTTTTTGCCAGACAGATAATCCGGCGATCCAAGTCCATGATTATTCACAATGGCGAGTTACATCACTTAAGTGTCTCGGGGGCGTTCTAGCGCTGTGTTTCCCCTGAAGAAGTCCGTGAGATTTTTCACGAGGTCCACAAAGGCGACTATGGTCACCATGCCGGTTCAAAATCCTTGGTTGCTAAAGCTTTTTGTCATGGCTTCTATTGGCTGACGGCTCATGCTGACGCTGAGGACTTGGTGAAAAGGTGCGACGGTTGTCAGAAATTTTCACGCCGAGCTCATGTTCCGGCTCAAGAGCTAAGGATGATTCCAATCACTTGGCCTTTTGCTACTTGAGGGCTTGATATGGTAGGGCCTTTAAGCGGTCCAAGGATAAGAAGACCCACCTTTTGGTGGCTATTGATAAGTTCACTAAATGGGTTGAGGCGGAGCCAGTAAGCAAGTGTGATGCAGCCACAGCGGTTCAATTCATGAAGAAGGTGATCTTCCTCTTCGGTTTTCCACACAACATCATAACAAATAATGGCACGAACCTCTCCAAAGGTGCTATGGAGGACTTTTGTCAACAAGACCACATCCGGCTTGATGTGTCATCGGTGGCTCACCCCCAGTCCAATGGTCAAGCTGAGAGAGATAATCAGGAAATTTTGAAGGGTATCAAGCCCCGGCTTATGGTTCCTTTAAAGAGGACGCCAGATTGTTGGGTGGAGGAATTGCCTTCTATGTTATGGAGCATTAACACCACCCCCAATCGATCTACGGGTTATACACCTTTCTTCATGGTCTACGGGGCAGAGGCAGTACTCCCCAGTGATATTCGTCATGACTCGCCCTGGGTTGCCAATTATGTTGAAGCGGACAACGAACAAGCACGCCAAGAAGCACTGGACCTGTTAGATGAAAAATGAGACATGGCGGCGGCTCGTTCGGCGATTTATCAGCAAGACCTGTGGCGTTATCACAGCCTCCGGGTTAAGACCAGAACTTTTCAAGAAGGCGACTTAGTGCTCCGGCTCATCCAGGATCAGACTGATATGCACAAGTTATCCCCACCTTGGGAAGGGCCCTTTGTGGTCAGCAAGAATCTGAACAACGGGTCATACTACCTCATCGACGTTCGAGAGCACAAAGACTCACACAAATCAGAGGAGGAGACCCGTCGGACGTGGAATATTGCTCATCTTCGGCCTTACTACACCTGAGCCATAGGCTCCTATTATGTACATATTTTGACAATGTATATATTATGATCAATATAATGAACAGGCATCCTTGCTAAAAGCAGGGCCTTTGCCATTCTTCCAATATTTCTTGGTTACACGGGGGCTTCTTCTTATAAAGCGGAGTCCTGCTTGTCCAATAAACCGGCTTATAAAGCCACAACAAAGCTTGGGAGCTTCACACCCAAGGGGCCAAAGAGAGTTTGTTGCCAAGCACAGCTCAAACATATGCACCCACTGAGCACAGCTCAAAAATGTTACTTGGGGGCTCTTTGTACAAAGCAACAAAGAGTTTGAAAGGACCCTTGTAATAGGCTATCGAGCCAGGCTTGGAAGCCAGGTGTATTCACCTAAAACCCCAGGTTAACCTGCCTTCATCAAGTAGGCCACTCCGTCCAGGTAATCCTGGTATGACCCGCCCAACGTTTGACAAGTCAATCTAATACAGACCCTGAACTTGTCAAAGTTAAAATGACGATTGGTTAATTTGAGGTCCATCTTAAAAGGCTTTGTGAAATGGTTCAACTCAGCGGCCTGGCATCCCATAAAAAGCCTCGAATTTGGGCCTGGCAGCCCTTGAAAAGCCTCGACTACACGATATTATTTGCCTTTATTTGTCATAGTCTTTTCTCTTTTGATAAGGATTTATGATAAAACCGGCGTCTATTGACCCGACCTGACTATAAGTCATCAGTCTAAACCAGTGTTTCTTAACCCGGCTTGTCTTTCAACAATCAGTTGTTAGTACACAATCAATCATGAACCGGTGTTTGTTAACCCGGCTTGGCTCTGACTATAAGTCACCAGGAAGATCATCTGGTGTTTATTGTAACCCGGCATGGCATTATTATAAACCAACAAAGCATGGTGGGAGTTATCAGCACTCCAGGTTTGGGTTACCACCCTTACTACAAGAAAGTTGGTAAACCAACTAAAATCTTCAATACCACAGGTATGATTTATTTGATATTTAGTTATCATTACAACCTTGGTTATAAACCATGGCTTTATATTGGGCATTATGACTCGTCCAGCGGTAAACCGCCAGGACAATTTTTTAAGTCTATGCAAAAACAGGATTGCATAAAGTTGCTAAAGGCACATAAGCAGACACATCAACAATCATGATGGATTAAACAGTGTTATGCAGCAGTGCACGATGGCAACAGATCAAAGAAGTATTTCAACTAGCCTATTACAAGGCGCTTTGATGCCCAAAAGAATAATTGTTTGTCGCACAGGTCGCATTGTGTAGAAATCAAACCGGCTTCCGGATTATGATTCAGCACTAGGCTGATATGAAGATGATGCATCATCTTGCACCGGTTCAACCTCTGCCTCCCCACCCAGTGGCTGGAAGTCAATGGTTGCCCAGTCAATCCCAGCTAAAGCACGGAAGACAGCTTCCTCACTGATAAGGTCGGACGGTTCAACATCAGGGGCATAAGTATGCTTACGGATTGGCGGGATAAGATTTTGCGCTTCATAAACCGACGCATCAATCCGTTTGTTGTCTGCATGATAAATTGACCGATGGAAAGACAAGTCTGTCTCTTCGGCCAGTTTACTTGCAAGAGGGCGCATCTCCTTTGTCAAAGCTCTAAGGGCATCATTGTCAAATTCTGACCCATCTTCTTTTTGGCTGAGGTAGCCATTTCCAATGTCCTCCGGATCAAGATCAACTATCCAGGCCTTGGCCCGAGTTAATGCGGACAAAGCACTAGCCCTTGCAGCTGATCTCTTTACCTCCTCGAGCTGGGCAGGCGTCGTGGATAACTTTGCCAATGTGTCCTTGATCAAGGTTTGAGGCGGTTTGTTGTATGATGTTGTGCAGATGACCCATTGAGCGCCGGTATATAACTGCTCTATCAAAGTATAGGCAGCCTTCAGTTTTTTGCGCATGTCTGAACCAAGATGGGCAACACGGCTACCTGCAATGGTTACAATATTATTGTTAAACCGGCGATTTCAGGGATGGTTAAGTACAGGTCATGAAAGAGATACTTACCAAACACAACAGAGGTCATAACGTTGATTTGTTGCTTCAGACCAGTCGATTCTTTGGTCACCGGTTTAAGGGCCGTTTCAGCGTCTTCTGCCCGCTTTACCAGAGTTGTTTTCTCAGCATCCCAATTTGCCCGTTCATTTTTGAAATCCTCCTTCAATTTTTCCATGGAGGTTAAGGCGCTAGTCAGCTCATCTTTTGTCTTGGACGCCTCTGCCTGCTGGGATTTGATGTTTTCTTGAAGATTGGCGAGTTGGGATTCTTTCTTCTTCAGATCATCCTGCAAAGGACAGTTAAACAAATTTGTAGCGCATCTTTGAAGTCCCAAGCACATAACAAGTTATACACTTGGCACTTGGGGGCTAATGCCTATCATTTTTCATCAACAGTATGGTCAAGTCCCAAGGCTCAATACAAGTATTAATCTTGGCACTTGGGGGCTAACGCTTAATTGATCAGATAAACCAGATTTTAATGAATTCAAAAAGGGTAAGCCTTACAACAGGAAGTCTCGGTTCATCTTGAAGAGATAAACCGGCCCTTGGGGGCTACACAGATGACGTCTATTTCTTATTTTATCAAACTCCCGGTTCATCTACAAGAGATAAAACCGGCCCTTAGGGGCTACTGGAGTTGATATTATCAATAACGCGAAAGGAAGGAAAATTTATGAAAAGTTCGAGCAGGAATTACCTCATTGCGCTCCTTCATCAAGTTGACTAAATCGGCTTCATAGTCGCGGCTTGTGTACATGCGGTTTAAATATCCAGAATGCAAATCTGGGGCGTTGAGGTGAGCATAGTTTGAAAAATCTGTCTTCTACTTGCCCTTATCCACAGAAGAAAATTCTTCCTTGGCACTATAATTTGATAAAGCGACAGGGTTGCTAGGAGCAGCATGACCGAAACCAGTAATCATAACATCATCTGTGGTACCATCAACAGTTTTTGCTGGGCTTGGCGATTTAGCAGATGGTCTTACTGGGCTTGGTGGATCGACAGAAGGGCTTGGTGGATCAGCAGGCTGGTTCGTTCTATTTATCTCACCCGGTTCAGTAAAAGTATCCTGAACTTGAGGTGCCGGATCATCCAGGACAGTATCAACATTCGGTTCATGAGCCTCTGAGGTTTTCTCCGGTTCAGTGGCCTGATTATCATTAGTTGGTTTACTCAACTTAGCTCTCTTGCTAAGTCTGGCCTTGGCACTGAAGAAGGCAGACCCAGAAGTCAGTACAATAAACCAGTACAATAACCCATTCTGCACAGCTCCAAAAGTCCTAAAACTCCAAGAAATTCATTTTTCGAATTAATAAAAAATATCCAGCGGAAGAAATACCTGAGGGGGGCCACCCACCATCCACAAGGGTGGGGGGTGCGCCCCCTGCCTTGTGGGCCACCTGGCAGCCCTCCGGTGCCCATCTTCTACTATATAAAGTCTTTTACCCTGGAAAAAATCATAAGAAAGCTTACGGGACGAAACTCCGCCGCCACGAGGCGGAACCTTGGCGGAACCAATCTAGGGCTCCGGCAGAACTGTTGTGTCGGGGAAACTTCCCTCCGGGAGGGGGAAATCATCACCATCGTCATCACCAATGATCCTCCCATCGGGAGGGGTCAATCTCCATCAACATCTTCACCAACACCATCTCCTCTCAAACCCTAGTTCATATCTTGTATCAAATCTTTATAGCAAAACCTCAGATTGGTACATGTGGGTTGCTATTAGTGTTGATTACTCCTTGTAGTTGATGCTAGTTGGTTTATTTGGTGGAAGATCATATGTTTAGATCCTTAATGCATATTAATACCCCGCTGATTATGAACATGAATATGCTTTGTGAGTAGTTACGTTTGTTCCTGAGGATATGGGAGAAGTCTTGCTATTAGTAGTCATGTGAATTTGGTATTCATTCGATATTTTGATGAGATATATGTTGTCTCTCCTCTAGTGGTGTTATGTTAACGTCGACTACATGACACTTCACCATTATTTGGGCCTAGAGGAAGGCATTGGGAAGTAATAAGTAGATGATGGGTTGCTAGAGTGACAGAAGCTTAAACCCTAGTTTATAAGTTGCTTCGTAAGGGGCTGATTTGGATCCATATGTTTCATGCTATGGTTAAGATTACCTTAATACTTCTTTTGTAGTTGCAGATGCTTGCAATAGAGGTTAATCATAAGTGGGATGCTTGTCCAAGAAAGGGAAGTACCCAAGCACCGGTCCACCCATGTATCAAATTATCAAAGTAACAAACGCGAATCATATGAGCGTGATGAAAACTAGCTTGACGATAATTCCCATGTGTCCTCAGGAGCGCTTTTCTCATTATAAGAACTTGTCCAGGCTTGTCCTTTGCTACAAAAAGGATTGGGCCACCTTGCTGCACCTTATTTACTTTCATTGCTTGTTGTTACAAATTATCTTATCACAAAACTATCTGTTAACTACAATTTCAGTGCTTGCAGAGAATACCTTACTGAAAACCGCTTGTCATTTCCTTCTGCTCATCGTTGGGTTCAACACTCTTACTTATCGAAAGGACTACGATAGATCCCCTACACTTGTGGGTCATCAAGACTCTTTTCTGGCGCCGTTGCTGGGGAGTGAAGCGCCTTTGGTAAGTGGAACTTGGTAAGGAAACATTTATATAGTGTGCTGAAATTTACTGCCACTTGTTACTAAGGAAAACTAATCCTTTGAGGGGCTTGTTCGGGGTATCTTCACCCCGACCAGTAGAGCAAAGAGTTGCTCCTCAACCTACTGAACCTACTGAAAATGTTTACTTTGAAATTCCTTCGGGTATGGTAGAGAAACTGCTAGCTAATCCCTTTGCAGGAGATGGAACATTGCATCCCGATTTACACCTTATCTATGTGGATGAAGTTTGTGGATTATTTAAGCTTGCATGTATGCCCGATGATGTTATTAAGAAGAAGATTTTCCCTTTATCTTTGAAGGGAGATGCATTGACATGGTATAGGCTATGTGATGATATGGGATCCTGGGACTATAAACGATTGAAATTGGAATTTCACCATAAGTTTTATCCTATGCATCTTGTTCATCATGATCGTAATTATATATATAATTTCTGGCCTCGCAAAGGAGAAAGCATCGCTCAAGCTTGGGGGAGGCTTAAGTCAATGTTATATTCATGCCCCAATCATGAGGTATCAAGAGAAATGATTATTCAAAACTTTTATGCTCGACTTTCTCTCAACAATCGCACCATGCTTGATACTTCTTGTGCTGGGTCTTTTATGATGAAGATTATTGAATTCAAATGGGATTTATTGGAAAGAATTAAATGCAATTCTGAAGATTGGGATTCCGACGATGGTAAGGAGACAGGTATGACACCTAAGTTTGATTGTGTTAAATCTTTTATGGATATCGATGCTTTTCGTGGATTTAGCACTAAATATGGTCTTGACTCTGAGATAGTAGCTTCTTTCTGTCAATCATTTGCTACTCATGTTGATCTCCCTAAGGATAAGTGGTTTAAATATAATCCTCCCACTGAAGTAAAAGAAGTTGCACCTATTACAGTTGAAGAAAAGACTATCACTTATAATGATCCTACTGTTCCTACTACTTATATTGAGAAACCACCTTTCCCTGTTAGGATAAAGGATCATGCTGAAGATTCAACTATTGTCCGTAAGAGTAATACTAGAACATATACAGCTCCCGAGCAAATTAAAGTTGAACCTAGTATTGCTATGGTTAAAGATCTCTTGGCTGATAATATTGATGGCATGTTATTTATTTTTGTGAACAAGTCGCTAGAATTGCTAGACCCGATGCTAAGAAACATAGACCTGTTGTAGGCATGCCTATTATTTCTATTAAAATAGGAGATCATTGTTATCATGGCTTATGTGATATGGGTGCTAGTGCCCATGCAATACCTTTTTCCTTATTTGAAGAAATTGTGCATGATATTGCACCTGCTGAGGTAGAAGAAATTGATGTTACAATTAAGATTTCCAATAGAGATACTATTTCACCAATTGGGATTATTAGAGATGTTGAAGTCTTGTGTGGGAAAGTTAAATATCCTGCTGATTTTCTTGTTCTTGGTTCCCCACAAGATGACTTTTGTCCCATTTTATTTGGTAGACCCTTCTTAAACACCGTTAATGCTAAGATTGATTGCGAAAAGGATGTTGTTACAATTGGGTTAGGGGATATGTCTCATGAGTTTAATTTTGATAAGCTCCGTAGACAACCCCATGATAAAGAATTTCCTAGTAAGGATGAAATTATTGGTCATGCTTCTATTGCCATGCCTCCTGCTAATCCTTTAGAACAATATTTGCTAGACCATGAAAGTGATATGTTTATGAATGAAAGAAGGGAAATAGATGAATATTTCTTTAAACAGGGTCCTATTTTGAAACACAACTTGCCTGTTGATATCTTAGGCGATCCTCCTCCACCTAAGGGTGATCCCGTGTTTGAGCTTAAACCATTAACAGATACTCTTAAATATGCTTATCTTGATGAAAAGAAGATATATCGTGTTATTATTAGTGCTAACCTTTCAGAGCAGGAAGAAGCAAGATTGTTGAAAACTCTGAAGAAGCACCGTGCTACTATTGGATATACCCTTGATGATCTTAAGGGCATTAGTCCCACACTATGCCAACACAAAATAAAATTGGAGGAAGACGCCAAACCAGTTATTGATCACCAACGACGGTTAAATCCTAAGATGAAAGAAGTGGTAAGAAACGAAATACTAAAGCTCCTTGAGGCAGGTATAATTTATCCCGTTGCTGATAGTCAGTGGGTAAGTCCTATCCATTGTGTCCCTAAGAAGGGAGGTATTACTGTGGTTCCTAATGATAAAGATGAATTGATCCCGTAAAGAATTATTACAGGTTATAGGATGGCAATTGATTTCCGCAAATTAAATAAAGCTACTAAAAAGGATCATACCCTTTACCTTTTATTGATCAAATGCTAGAAAGACTATCCAAGCATACACATTTTTTCTTTCTAGATGGTTACTCTGGTTTCTCTCAAATACCTGTGTCAGTGGAGGATCAAGAAAAGACCACTTTTACTTGCCCTTTCGGTACTTTTGCTTATAGACGTATGCCTTTTGGTTTATGTAATGCACCTGCTACCTTTCAAAGATGCATGATGGCTATTTTCACTGACTTTTGTGAAAAGATTTGTGAGGTATTCATGGATGATTTCTCCGTTTATGGATCCTCTTTTGATGATTGCTTGAGCAACCTTGATCGAGTTTTGCAGAGATGTGAAGATACTAGTCTCGTCTTGAATTGGGAAAAGTGCCACTTTATGGTTAATGAAGGAATTGTCTTGGGGCATAAAATTTCTGAGAGAGGTATTGAAGTTGATAAAGCTAAGGTTGATGCTATTGAGAAGATGCCATGTCCCAAGGACATTAAAGGTATAATAAGTTTCCTTGGTCATGCCGGTTTTTATAGGAGGTTCATTAAGGACTTTTCTAAAATTTCTAGGCCTCTGACTAATCTATTGCAAAAAGATATTTCTTTTGTCTTGGATGAGGATTGTGTAGAAGCATTTGAAATATTCAAGAAAGCTTTGATTTCCGCACCTATTGTTTAGCCACCCGATTGGAATTTACCCTTTGAAATTATGTGTGATGCTAGCGATTATGCTGTAGGTGCTGTTCTAGGACAAAGAGTTGATAAGAAACTAAATGTTATTCAATATGCTAGTAAAACTATAGACTCTGCCCAGAGAAATTATGCTACTACTGAAAAACAATTCTTAGCAGTTGTATTTGCTTGTGATAAGTTCAAACCTTATATTGTTGATTCTAATATAGCTGTTCACACTGATCATGCTGCTATTAAATATCTTATGGAAAAGAAAGATGCTAAACCTAAAATTATTAGATGGGTTCTCTTGCTACAAGGATTTGATTTGTATATTATAGCTGAGAACCCCGTTGCAGAAAACTTGTCTAGGTTAGAGAATGTTCTTGATGACCCACTACCTATTAATGATAGCTTCCCTGATGAACAATTAGCTGTCATAAATGCTTCTTGTACTGCTCCATGGTGTGCTGATTATGCTAATTACATTGTTGCTAAATTCATACCACCTAGTTTCACATACCAGCAAAAGAGAAAGTTCTTTTATGATTTAAGACATTACTTCTGGGATGACCCACACCTTTATAAAGAAGAAGTAGCTGGTGTTATTAGACGTTGTGTACCTGAGCATGAACAGGAACAGATCCTATGCAAGTGTCACTCCGAGGCATATGGAGGACACCATGCTGGAGATAGAACTACACATAAGGTATTGCAATCCGGTTTTTATTGGCCTACTCTCTTCAAAGATGCCCGTAAGTTTGTCTTGTCTTGTGATGAATGTCAAAGAATTGGTAATATTAGTAGACGTGAAGAAATGCCTATGAATTATTCTCTTGTTATTGAACCATTTGATGTTTGGGGCTTTGATTATATGGGACCGTTTCCTACCTCTAATGGGTATACACATATTTCAGTTGTTGTGTTGATTACGTTACTAAGTGGGTAGAAGCTATTCCAACTAGTAGTGCTGATCATAACACCTCTATTAAGATGCTTAAAGAAGTTATTTTTCCGAGATTTGGAGTCCCTAAATACTGAATGACCGATGGTGGTTTTCATTTTATTCATGGTGCTTTACCTAAAATGCTTGCTAAATATGATGTTAATCATAGAATTGCATCTCCATATCACCCATAGTCTAGTGGTCAAGTAGAATTGAGCAATAGAGAGATTAAATTAATTTTGCAAAAGACTGTTAATAGATCTAGAAAGAATTGGTCCAAGAAACTTGATGATGCATTATGGGCTTATAGAACTCCATATAAAAATCCTATGGTTATGTCTCCATATAAAATGGTTTATGGAAAAGCATGTCACTTACCTCTCGAACTTGAACATAAGGCATATTGGGCCATTAAAGAGCTCAACTATGCTTTCAAACTTGCCGTTGAGAAGAGATTATTTGACATTAGCTCACTTGATGAATGGAGAACCCAAGCCTATGAGAATGCCAAACTGTTTAAAGAAAAAGTTAAAAGATGGCATGACAAAAGGATACAAAAGCGTGAGTTTAACGTAGGTGATTATGTGTTGCTTTTCAACTCTTGTTTAAGATTTTTTGCAGGAAAGCATCTCTCTAAATGGGAAGGCCCTTACGTTATCGAGGAGGTCTATCGTTCTGGTGCCATAAAAATCAACAACTACGAAGGCACAAATCCAAAGGTGGTGAACCGTCAAAGAATCAAACATTATATCTCAGGTAATCCTGTAAATGTTGAAACTAATATTATTGAAATCGTAACCCCGGAGGAATACATAAGAGACACTTTCCAGAACATTTCAGACTCCGAAAAGGAATAGGTATGTGGTACGGTAAGTAAACCGACTCCGAAACAGTTCTAATATCAATTTTTCTCTGTTTTGGAATATGTAAGAAAAAAGGAAAATAAGAAGTAGTCCGGGAAGGACACGTGGCATCCACAAGGGTGGAGGGCGCGCCCTACCCCACTGGGCGCGCCCCCTGCCGCATGGGCACCTCGTGTGCTCTCCGGACTCTGTTTTCTTGCACGACACTTCTTTCGATCGGTAAAAAATCATTATATAGTCTCCCGAAGGTTTTGACCACCGTATCATGCAAAAATCCTCTTTTTGTCTTGAGCTGTTTCTGCCGCAGATAAGAGCAATATGTCATCCCAGGATTCGGAGGGAGAAAGCTATGTGGCTGATTACCTGGCGGACCCTAAGGTCTATGGAGACGTGGAGCACTCTGGCTGGACCACTAAGGGAGAAGAAGACTACGAGCCTAAGGGAAAGGAGGAGACGAGCTCAGATGAAGATAAAGCCCCATTACCTCAACCTGGGGATATGCATGTGGAGTTTAAAAAGTCAAGCCTCCCTGATAGGACAAATAAACCAAAGATCGAGTTTATTCCTTTTCGTCTCTTGCAGGAAAACAAACAGGAACTATTATTGTTGACATTACCCCGTGTTGGAAAGATCCTGATATATATCCAATTGGATGTAAGTTAGCATGAACTATTATTGTTGACATTACCCTTGCAGTAAAAGGTTGGGATGCAACACTTTAAGCCCCTAACTTACTCTGTGTCCGATTAAAACTCCATAGCCATAAGTATTGCATGAGTGTTAGCAATAATGAAAGACTAAATGATAGTTCAGTATGTGGACTTGCTGAAAAGCTCTTATGTTGACTCTTTCCTATGTTATGATAAATTGCAATTGCTTCAATGACAGAGATTATAGTTTGTTAGTTCTCAATGAAGTTTTGAATCATACTTGACATTGTGAATAGATTGTTAATTGAGTATAAGAAATCATATGACAAATATATATATATATGTTGCTGTTATAAGAATGATCATGATGCCCTCATGTCCGTATTTTATTTTATTGACACCTCTATCTCTAAACATGTGGACATATTTTCGATATCGGCTTCCGCTTGAGGACAAGCAAGGTCTAAGCTTGGGGGAGTTGATACATCCATTTTGCATCATGCTTTTATATCGATATTTATTGCATTATGGGTTGTTATTACACGTTATGTCACAATCCTTATGGCTATTCTCTCTTATTTTACAAGGTTTACATGGAGAGGGAGTATGCCAGTAGCTGGGATTCTGGGCTGGAAAAGGAGAAAATATTAGAGACCTATTCTGCACAGCTCCAAAAGTCCTAAAACTCCACGAAATTTTGGGAATTAATAAAAAATATACATCGGAAGAAATACCTGAGGGGGGCAACCCACCATCCATGAGGGTGGGGGCGCACCCTACCCCTCTGGGCGTGCCCCCTGCCTTGTGGGCCACCTGGCAGCCCTCCGGTGCCCATCTTCTGCTATATGAAGTCTTTTACCCTGGAAAAAAACATAAGAAAGCTTATGGGACGAAACTCCGCCGCCACGAGGCGGAACCTTGGCGGAACCAATCTAGGGCTCCGGCGGAGCTGTTCTGCCGGGGAAACTTCCCTCCGGGAGGGGGAAATCATCACCATCGTCATCACCAACGATCCTCTCATCGGGAGGGGGTCAATCTCCATCAACATCTTCACCAGCACCATCTCCTCTCAAACCCTAGTTCATCTCGTGTACCAAATCTTTGTATCAAAACCTCAGATTGGTACCTTAGGGTTGCTAGTAGTGTTGATTACTCCTTGTAGTTGATGCTAGTTGGTTTATTTGGTGGAAGATCATATGTTTAGATCCTTAATGTATATTAATACCCCTCTGATTATGAACATGAATATGCTTTGTGAGTAGTTAGTTTGTTCATGAGGACATGGGAGAAGTCTTGCTATTAGTACTCATGTGAATTTGGTATTCGTTTGATATTTTGATGAGATGTATGTTGTCTCTCCTCTAGTGGTGTGATGTGAACGTCGACTACATGACACTTCACCATTATTTGGGCCTAGATGAAGGCATTTGGAAGTAATAAGTAGATGATGGGTTGCTAGAGTGACAGAAGCTTAAACCCTAGTTTATAAGTTGCTTCGTAAGGGGCTGATTTGGATCCTTATGTTTCATGCTATGGTTAGGTTTACCTTAATACTTCTTTTGTAGCTGCGGATGCTTGCAATATGGGTTAATCATAAGTGGGATGCTTGTACAAGAAAGGGCAATACCCAAGCACCGGTCCACCCACATATCAAATTATCAAAGTAACGATGTGAACCATATGAGCGTGATGAAAACTAGCTTGACGATAATTCCCATGTGTCCTCGGGAGCGCTTTTCTCATTATAAGAACTTGTCCAGGCTTGTCCTTTGCTACAAAAAGGATTGGGCCACCTTGCTGCATCTTATTTACTTTCATTGCTTGTTACCCGTTACAAATTATCTTATCACAAAACTATCTATTACCTACAACTTCAGTGCTTGCAGAGAATACCTTACTGAAAACCGCTTGTGATTTCCTTCTGCTCCTTGTTGGGTTCGACACTCTTACTTATCGAAAGGACTACGATAGATCCCCTACACTTGTGAGTCATCAGTTTGCTACACAAAATGTACTACATATGAATTAACATGTAGTACATTATTTTTTCATGATGCAGGGGTATTCATAGTGAGTGCCAATGTTTTTGCGAAGCGTGGATTACGTTCCATTTTGCTTAATTTCTGGCACTCAATATATCCAATTTCTATCAAGTTATGTTGGGTCTTTTCCGTAACTTTATTACTTTTTAGTGTATGAGCTACGTACGAAGATATCTAAATGTTTTATCTAAATGTGAAATTGTTTAATGCGATTTAGATGGAGAAGCCAAGATGCCTTCTAAGGACTCCAACACCCATAGACGGAATTCCTAATATCGTAGACATCACCCTGAGGGTGGCTCAGTACCTGGAGATCATGGGCGCCTATGTCGAGAGTGCTTGAGCAGCCACCGAGAGCGCTCAGGCATATTCCGAGAGCGCTAGAGCAGCCGCTGAGAGTGCGCAAGCAACCACCAAGAGTGCGCCAGCAGCCGTCGAAGCTGCAAGGACCACCCAAGCCGAGATCGCGAAGATGATGGAAGGCGAAGATAGCTCATGATGGAGGTGAACTTTTATTTCTGTACAACTAGTGCAATGCCTTCATGTGATCTATATGATCGATGTGTGTGAACTTAATTTCTAAGTTGCTATGATGGAGCTAAACTTTTGCTTCCGAACTACTAGTGAACTGTGCACGATGGCCATTTCTATCGTCTATGATGCTATGAAGATTATGATGTGACTTTCTTCTATGTGATTGGATAACTATAAAATTGTCTTGTTAGCTTGTTTATTTATTTACTTAGATGAAGTGGAACTGGTTTGTGGTGTACACCGGGAGTAATCTTGGAATTTATGATTCATGGGAGATATGCAAGGAAAAACCCTAGTAGTAGCGCGGGTTTAAAGCCTACTAGTAGCGCGTGTGGCCCCACTACTAGTAAGGCACTATAGCTATTCCTTAGCAGTAGCGCGTGCACACACGCTACTGCTAAGACAAATAGCCGCAGCGTGTGTTGTTTCCAGCGCTACTGCTAATCTAACTAGTAGTAGCATGTTTCCGGTCCAGCGCTACTAGTATACAATTTTTTGGTGTATTTATACGCCGTTATACAAATTGTTGTACAGTACCAATTATAAGGTTGTTATAACAGTGTGTAAAATGAAGGTGGATTAGGTTCAAGTGGAGGCAGCATGTGGTGCATCTCGAAACTATACTATTAATCCAAACTTGATCTAGTTTGGATTAGTAGTACTTCCGATGTGCACCACATGTTGCCTCCACTTGAATCTAATCCGCCAACACAAGCTATTTAATCATCATCAGTCATTACCACCAACATTAGCTATTTAATCATCATAGTCATAGTGTAGCACATTCTCATCTTCAAACTCATTCTAGCTAGCTAATCACCACCAACACTAGCTACGGTAGCTATCTAATCACCACCAACACTAGCTAATAATAATCATCATAGTCATTACCACCAACACTAGCTACTTAATCATCACAGTCAAGTGTAGCACATCATCATCTTCAAACTCATTATAGCTAGCTAATCACCCCCGCTGCTCTCTCTTAGGTAAAATAGAATAAAACATGTGTAGCACTCCTGCTTCATCATATTGGAGCATGCAGATGAACCTGTCTCATAATTGTGGGTTGCGTTTCTGATTGCCGCCCTCTAGTACTTCTCTGCGATCCTTCACAATTTTGCTCCAATCTTTGACTATTAAGCATTCCTCAGTGTTAGAAATCCTGAATGCACTAAAGTGCAATGTAGGATGTCTTGGCCATAAGCTAACCATGGACATGCGACCTTTAGTCTCGATCCAATGAGGCACAACTATCATCGGGAGTCCTTGTTGAAGAACATCGTAGTAACATACTTAGCAATGAAGTTTAGCTTAAAAAATAATGTATGAAAAAGATGCACCAAGGACAAATAGTAAAAATCTTACCATCTTTCCTAAATAGCTATGACCGTAGTTCAATACAAACACTATTGGTCGCATGTTTTCAGTACTAAGATTTTTAAGTCCAGAAAATTAATTTCTCTTGACAGCATCAAGATCCTCAAGCCATGAAACCTAATGACTTATCTCCTCGCAGTTTAGTTTAGCCCCGGGAGAGTGGACGGTCCTGTCTACCAAGCGCCGGACATGTTTGCTTGAATGGAAATAAGATGTCAATAGAAAATAGTTGTCAACTATTTTTGAATAAACAATATCGAAGACATAAATATGGTTGAGAAACTCACATAATGGTAGAACTGGAGGCGTCTGCATGTCGACCCAGATGTCGATATTACCTTTAATATCATCTTCCGAACAAATATCAAAGGTGATAACCATATCAGGCTCAAATGCATAAGCCTTGCATAGTTATTTCCAAGTTTTGCATTCAAAATAGGTGTAGGTGTCTGCATTGTATAATTTTGCGGCGAAACTATAACCATGCATGGTGTTCAAGTTAACTCTCTTTACCTCCATAGTTTTCATAGGACTAAAACCAATCTTATCCAAGACAAAAATTCTTGCATTGCATGGGATATGCTAGTAGAATAGTAAAAAATTAAAATTATAAGTTGAAGCAAAAGAAGAAGTCATGCTTAATTACCAAAAAGACTTGTCATTGTGACTTATTGTATCCACTTTGAAGGTCTCATCCAGTTTGATGCTGAAGCGCCTACCATCAACTAGGAAATTTCTGTCGCACAGGCCACGCTCGTCTTTGCAGTATTCACACATACCGAAATCCTTTTCGTCGTCAGACATTTCCTATGTTCATAGTTGAAACATTAATTCAAAATCGATCATTTAATTCTCCTACTAGCAAATCCGGGGCACTCGATATTTCCTACATATTCTCGCACAAGCCATGCTTAAATTCATGGAAAAATCCGGTATGACCTTTGCTAAAATAGGACATATTGAGTGCCTGGAATTTGCCGGAACAGAAATGAATCAACACTCCGGCGAAACATAGGCCACTCGGAGGCACATTGCAAACAAGAAAACCAAGACATCCTCTATATTCAGAATGCATCATCATCGACATCAATGACATGTCAACTATATGGCACTAGCATTTTCATCATCGACATTTACAACACATTCTCATTTGGCTATTCTCACCTAGAGGTCTTAAGGGGTCGACGATGGGGACGACTTCGGGATGAGGCAGAGGCAAACTTGATTTTTGCATAAACAAAATATATTAACCACTAACTACAAATAAACTAATTCTATTAAGCACTTACTATAAATAAACTAATTCTATTAAGCACTTACTATAAATAAACTAATTCTATTAAGCACTTACTATGAATAAACTAGTTCAATTAAGCACTTGCTATAAATAAACTAGTTGTATTAAGCACTTACTATAAATAACCTAGTTAGTTAACCTATCTAGTTAACCTAGATAATTAACCTAATTAAACTAGTTGACCAGCTAGCCAGCCTAGTTAACCTAGCTAGTTTGAATTTTTTACTAATTTACTAAAAAAATCTACTCTTTGCAAGAATAGAGTGAGGAGAA
>NC_041383.1:16942388-16947376 GCF_002162155.2 Triticum dicoccoides
GAGGAGGAGGAGGAGGAGGGAGTAGGGGGCGGCCGGAGGAGGCGGGAGGAGGGCGCAGTGGGAGGAGGAGGGAGAGGAGAGGGTAGGGCATACCAAGGATGGCGGCGGCAATGTGGTGGACGGCAATGTGGCAGCGATGGAGGAGCGAAGCAGCGGGGAGTGAGGGGAGGAAGATGATGGTCGGGGTGCAGGGGGCCGTAGGGAAATTTTGGGATAAGTCCCGAATAGCAACACCGCGTTCCAAGGAAAAGCACTACTGCTAAGACCAATAGCAGTAGTGTTGTCTGTGTACTAGCGCTACTACTATACCTAGCCTGTCGGAAACAGTGTGGCAGTTATAGTAGTAGTGCTTTTCACGTGGAACGCGCTACTGCTACTTACATAGTAGTAGCGGTCTTGTACGCAACGCGCTACTGGTACATAGCAGTAGCACATGTTTTTAACCATCACTGCTGGTAAGATTCTGTGTATAAGGTTTTCCCTAGTAGTGCAAAAACAACTTCTATAAAGGATATTAGACAAAAAAGGAAGCTGAGAATCATTATGCAAATTACTTCCGTAAAGTAGCTGAGGAACATTATGCCACATTGTTCGCAAAGAGAAAACCAACTATGAATTATGCAAGACCGTGTGGACAAGCGGACGAGTAGAGAATTTGATTATCTTTATCCAGCTCATTGTCATCTTGGTATTGTTGTTATCATGAGGTCTAGTATGTATGTATATGTACTAATGATGCAATGTCAATTGTTGTATTCTAATGCGTGCGTCTATTTGTATTAAGCTTAGATTATTGTTATGTTAAACGTAATGTGTATGATCACTTCGTCAGTTGTATGATGTAATGTGGTTATTTATATGATGTAATGTATATTGCTGCTGTGGCTAAAGAAGTAGTTGTGGTAGGTGCCACAGAGGGCCTGTCACAACTAGTATTATAAACCAATGGCGGGCAGGAAAGACTGCCAACCACTGCCAAGATTCTACAAGTCGCGGGCGCGTGCCCGCCACTGATGCCACTATAGCAGTGGCGGAAGGTCAGTGGCGGGCGGCCCTGGGAGCCTGGCCCACCACTGTTGGACTTTTGGCGCCCGCCACTACTAGGCATTCCTACAGTACTGTAAGATCAAATATACTATATGCTTTTGTTTGCAATGGAGAGAGAAGAGGCTGATCACTAGTAGAAAACAGCCTATTAGCCCCGGTTCCAGAGGCCCTTTAGCCCTGGTTCTCGAACTGGGACTAAAGGGTCAGGACTAAAGCCCAAACTCTATAGTACCGATTCTCTTATGAACCAGGACAGAAGGGGCTCCACGTGGCCACTGAGTGGCACCCAGGCAGGAGGACCTTTAGTCCCAGTTGGTAACACCAACCGGGACCAAAAGACATCCACGCGTCAGCTTCTGGCAGGAGCTGGGGTTTTTGTTTTTTAAGGGGGGGTACGGGTTTTGGAGATTTAGGAGTTTCATATTGTGTTAGCTAGCTAATAGATAGAAGTACGTGTCCTCTCTTTCTCCGTGCTTGGCCGACGCTAGCTACCGAGAACTCGACACACTAGCTAGTAAGAAAATGAAGGAACCATTAATTGCACAAGATCATCGTGAACATATACAGAGAGGAGTGACCTCCCTTTCTCCGAGAGATTGGTCGAACAACAAGTTTTCCTATATCTATCTGACACTACTAGCTACATATATACAATCTAAGATCTATTACAATCCCTAACATATCATGTCTATATCAACTTCCACATGGTATTCTCCGGTTGGATGTATGACATGATCAAGAAATAATCCTGCCAATTCCTCTTGAATTGCTCATATGCGATCATGTGGTAGGAGTACATCCTGCATCTGCCAGATCTAATTTGAAGAAGGGGGTAAATACATATATATGAATGAAACTCAACACAAATGATGGTAATAAAATAAAATTGTTAATATTATTGCTTACACACTTCATATTGTTTTTCAGAGTAGCCCGCTTAGAGGCTGTCGCATTGTAGATGAACTCACAAATGTAGTATCCACAAAAATCATTCCCGGTTACCTGCCACAAGCACTTTACGAGAAATAGAGTTCAATCAAACTGATAATCAAGCATGATAAATGGTATTGATGAAACTAGAATCAATGGGAGATGCGCGGAACTAGCTAGTAGTACTTACTTTCGGGTGTATAAATCACAGCTCCCTTGGTAGTCCCGGAACAATTCCGGTGAACCGTTTCCAAACCCTGCCAGACAAAGAAAATAATTACTTGATATCAGGAAATGAAAAAAGTTGCCGATATGGTGCGATAATGATCAATTGAACTTACTTCTGGAGCATTTCAGTCATGTCCGCATAGTCCTGGGGATCTTTTCGTCTCGAGTCTAAGACAATTACTACTCCCCGCTCAAGCTTAATATCTGGCAGAATAAAGTGGAAGCTGCGCACGCATGCATAACTCATCAATTACATTACTATAACCTCGAGTAAGGGAACCCAAATATGCACAAGACAGTAACACTCACTTGAAGTGGTAATGAAAGAGTATTTTCTCTTTGTTTTGATTTTTAAGCAACAATTGTAGCAAGTTGTCCTCGGTATCTGTGACTCTGTTTTTAACCGCCCATTCATGTATGATATTTGGGTTAATAAACCCAATGTCATAGATTCCACAATCTTCAATCTGCATAATATAGTGAGGATAATTATATGTACATGCAATGAAAGAGCTGAGTTATATATAGAGACTTAATTACAGAAGCAGTACTTACAGACAGTAGCAAGTCATGAGTGTTTTGCTGAGGGCCTTTTGATTGTATAACTGGAATAACTCGTAAAATTCAACAGACAACAGATCCATTCCAACGAGATCGTGCTCCTCTTTAATTCTCACCGTCAAAGTATCCTTCCCAGACTCGCTACAGGTTTTCATGTACCAATCATGCAATCTTCGCATCATCATTGTTAGAGGAGGCTGCTCAGGTTTCACAAGAGGCTGCCCGCACTGGTATCTGAATTCTTCCACCTCTAACATTTCTAACATTACATCATCGCTCAGGTAATCTGCAGGATTGGTACCGGGCACCATCCCCGGATGATTGGCGAGGAGACCGCTAGACACCTTGAGCGGGGGGCACGATTGGGTCACCTGTTCGCCGAGCCGGGGAATTTTTTCCCACTTCTTCATTTTGCTAACCTTGCATCACTAGAAGTAGTTCCCGATCGCCGCGCATCTCCATATGTCTTATTAAGACATCAGACATAGTTGGAATCCGGTGGAGGCGGCAGTGGTTGCTTCAGGGCATCGATAGTGCGCTTCGCTTTCACCGGGTATATCATCTCCTTTGGAGGTGGAGGTTTCTTTGCAAAAAAGTCCCTCACTTGGGCACGACAGATGTCCTCGTTTTCCTTCTTGGTCCTCTCATAGGTAACTTTTCTGGAGTCTTGAGACATGGACCGTATATAAATTGCCTCCCACCTCTGCTTGTACTTCTATCCGCCGGAGCGGCAGCGTCTCTCTTCCGTCGCTGCTTATGAGGTGGAGTGCTCCGACGCGTCGGAGGGGCCGGACCGGCGGTGTCTGTCTTCCGCCGTTGTTGACGAGGCGGAGGAGGCGGCTGGCTGCTGTGCTGGCGCGGTGATAGAGTCTTCACGAAGATCTGCATGCCACCATGCAGGTGTGCTTGCGTAGTTAGCCTGGAAGATGCACGCTGCCACGCAGGCGCTTGCCTAGTTGGCGGGCTGGAGTGGTGACTGGGCAGCCAAATCTGGCCATGGTCTTGCCGACGCCTCTGGCAAGGGTCTTGCCGGGGCCTCGTGGGCCTGCCCGGTAAGGATCTTGCCAGGGGTCTCTTGGGCGTCCCCGGCAAGGAACTTGCCGGGAGTCTTCGTCTGTCCCCGGCAAGGATCTTGCCGGGGGGGGGGGGGCTTCGTCTTCTGGTTTTTATACAGGCTTCCAGGCCTATGCTCTTCACAAAGATCTGCATGCCACCACGCAGGCGCCCCCGAGCCTTGGTCTCGATGTTGTCGATGGGGTCGGAGCCCTCAGGCTCAAGGGTGGAAGCCTTGCTGGTGTCGGGCAAGTCACCCCGGCAAGGCTCTTGCCAGGGCTATGTCGACCGCCCCGGCAAGGCTCTTGCCGGGGGAGATCCATCTTGCCCCTTTGCTCTTCACGCCTTTGGCTTGAGTATTGCTTTGGCAGTCTCACACCCTTCCTTTCTCTTCCCCGCCAAGCCAACCGCAGGTGTGGCTACGACTGCCCATGCACAACTAAAGGGGTAAAGAAAGGCCCCTGTTTTTTTACACCAACAGGAGCCTCCAGGCCTGGGCCACACATAAGCGCGAAGCTTTGTTGGGCCAGGCCCAGAACGGTGCGCGGGCATGCGTGGTAGAGTCTTAACCATAGTAATACCTTCACCAGTTGCGCTTCCCCACAACCCTCATTGATCGCGTGACATGGGGGTTGTGCATGGAACGGTTGTAGCACGCTTGCGTCACGCCGTGGTGAATAGTAAAGTGGCGGCCCGCGTCTTCCCAATAAAAGGGAAAACCGCAGGGGCGCTGCTCATTTATCCTATGTGCCTTTTCCATCTTGGAACCGTCGTTCCCCTCTTCTTCCTCAAGCGTGCATCAAAGCTAATGCAACTTAGTAGTAGTGTGCTTAAATAAACCGCCTTACTGCTACTACTTTAGCAGTAGCACGTGCTAGGAAAACGCGCTGCTATGCTTGTATTTGCAACCAGCGCTACTGCTACGTTCCATAGCAGTAGTGCGTATCTCAGAAATGCGCTACTACTTACTTACCTTATCTTCACCATGCGCCCGACCCTCTCACTCACTCTCCCTCTCGCCCGTGCCGAACCCGTCGTCCGCCGCCGCTGGGCTGCTCCTCCACCGAGGTACTCCCTCCGTCCCTCCTGCTCCCTCCTCCCTCCTCCCCTCCCTCCTCCTCCCTCCTCCTTCGGCCGCCCTCCTCCCACCGCCCCTCCCTCCTCCTCCG
>NC_041383.1:16947640-16978164 GCF_002162155.2 Triticum dicoccoides
ATCTTTTTTTTCTGTTTTTACTGTAGTTTTTTTAACATTGTATAATGTAGTTTTTTTTACTGTTTTTAGTAAGTGTTTAAAATAACTAGTAAGTAAATTAATAAAACTAGATGAACTAGTTTATTTTTAGTAAGAACTAGTTGAATTAATAGAACTAATGTATTTTTAGTAAGAAAAATAATATAACTAGTTGAACTAGTTTATTTTTAGAAAGAACTAGTTTATTTTTATTCATAGTAAGTTTAATTTTAGTAAGAACTAGTTAAATTAATAGAACTAGTTGAACATGTCACATTTGTTGTTATTTTTTTAGTTTAAGCAATTTATCCTGCATCAACGTCGACGATGCCTATCCCGCATCCTCGTCGACGATACCCGTCGTTCGCTAGCGTCTTAGTTGTATTAGTGATGTTATATGTTTGATACTATTCGGGATGTATTAGTGATAACTTATAGGGTTTTTGTTTTTACAGAAATCTAGGAGCTCCTCCATCATCCCCGCCGTCGTCCCCGTTACCGACCCCCTCTGACCTCGAGGTGAGACTAGCCAAATCTCCATGTCAATATGAGTCCTATAAGATATGATGTAGATAATAACATGTATATCTTGTGTTGCTCAAATAGGACATGTGGTTGCCCAAGTGGCCGGTCATGTTTGCAGTTACACCTCCGAGTGGCCTATATTCTGCCGGAGTGTTGATTAATTTCCTTTCTGGCAAATTTCAGGCGCTCGATATGTCCTTTTTTAGCAAAGGTCATGCTGGAATTTTCCGTGAATTTTGGCATGACTTGTGCTAGAATATGTAGGAAATATCGAGTGGCCTGGATTCTCTAGAAAGATAATTAAATGATATTTCAGGTTGACTTCAAGTCTATCGACGCCGAAGAATCCTGACTGTTGTCATGGGGGTCGTTTCTCCTTCTTATCCTTGTGCTAGACCTTTGTTATACACTAGGGGAAGGAGGTGTAACGACCATCACCGACGGTTGCAAATGTCAGAGGGGAATCAGTGAGGGAGAGTCTCCACTATATATGATAGGACGAAGAATCCTGACTGTTGTCATGGGGGTAGCTTCTCCTTGGTTCCCGTGTGCTAGAAAATTTGGTGTATTGCACTCGGGAACAAAAGGAGGAGCTAACATCACCGACGGTCGAATATATACACCACGTGAGCTGAGAGTTTTCAAGAAAAGACTCGACAAACCAATAGTCAACCCATGATGAATAATAATGATCTAATTTAGTTTTTGTAGTATTCAATTGTACAAGTTTAATCTTTGAATTATGAACATAGGAAATGTCGTCGGAAGAAGAAGGTCCCGGGGAGTGCTCCTGGTGCAGCGACAACCGGGGTTTCTATGACAGGCCTCACTTGTTAGAAGGTCGGTGCTTCAGCATTAAGCTCGAGGAGGCCTTCGATTGTGATACGGTAAGCTACGACGCAAAGTGTTTTTTTTGTAATTAAGCTCGACTTCTACTACTTACACTTCTACTACTTCAACGTGTAATTTTCATCTTTTACAATTCGACTAGCTTATTCAATGCCATGCAAGATGCTATGTCTTGGAGAGGATGAGTTTTGATCATGAGAGGAATGAAACAAAGAAAATTAACCTACGGACCCATCATGGTATGGATTTTGAGGTAAATCTATACAATTCTGAGAGCGTGTCCCATTTTGGTTGCCCGGGTTGGGAAGCACTTTGCAAGATGTATGATTTTCAAGAGGGTATGTTTGTTACCATGGATCTTGGTGATCCTGACATCGAGGTGGACAATTTGGACATTTGGGTCCTTGTTGATACGCTTCCAATTCTACCGCTATGTGAGTTTCTCAAACATAGTTATTAACTAATTTATATTGTTTATTTCAAAATAGTTGACACCTTATTTCCATTGATAGCTCATTTTCATTCTTCAAAGGATGTGCGGAAGATGGTAGACAGAACCTACTACACCGATGGCTCTGAGTTAACTTATCAGGAGAAAAATCATCTGGTCGCATATTGTACTGACCTTGAGAATTACAATGCCTATTATCAAACTCCTCCACATTATGGTCAATATGTGCCACTAGTGCACGTGTTGAACCACGATAACTTCCATGGAGATGCCCTGGTAAGATTTTTTACTATTACGACATTCGTGGATCTTTTGCATACTTCTAAAACTGAACTACATTGCTAACTACGAAGTTATTACTATGTTTTTCAACAGAAAATCCCGATGGATTGTGTGCCTCATTTGATGTATCAGAATGGTCGCCTTGATATTTTGAACATACAGCCAGGTTATCCTACGAATCTCACCTATCCATACCGGATTTCTAAAACCGGTGAACACATGATAATCAAAGAACGGAAAAAATGTATGGACAGTCGTAAGGAGGTTCTTGGAAGCAACATTGTGCGAAAGGCAAGAATTGGAGACAAGATAATCTCCATTCTCCATAATGGAGAGTCTAGGGCTATCTTGTTTTATGCTGTTTTACCTAAGAGAATATAGTAGGTCCTAAGAGAATGTAGTAGGCCCTATGAGGTACAATATGTTTATGAGAGGTGATGATGAGGAGTAGTTGTGATTATGACTAGTGACCAACTTGCTATGTGATGTCTCATTGATGAAAACGATGATCATGAGGAGGTGATATATGACAATGATGTATTATGATGATAAGTTGTTAATGATATGATGATGATGATGATGATGATATTTATTATATCATTGGGTGAAAGAACCGGGGATTAGTTTCAAGTGGATGTCCATCCACTTGAAATTAGTTCACGGTTCTTTCTCCCAGTGATGTAATAACTCATTATGATGTAAAAAAATATCTCTAAATTGCCGCGGTATGAGAACTTGTATAAAGGTTTATGAATACAACATGAAATAAAAAAGAAGTAAAATATGGAATAATAGTAGTCGCACGTGCTGGGAGAAGCGCTACTACTAATTACCAGTAGCGCTCAATGTAGAAAACGCTACTACTAAGTCGATATAGCAGTAGCGTGGTCTAACCCACGTTACTATTAAACTTTAGATGTAGTGCCTTACTAGTAGCGTAGTTCCCCGCGCTACTGATAGGCATTAAACCCGCGCTAATGCTAGGGTTTTCCCTAGTGGTGAAGACAAGCAAGGGCAAGGGAGCGGCCAAGGATGCCAGGGAGAAGGAGGCGCCGGAGAGCAAGTTGGTGGAGCTCGGGACGCAGTGCACCCTATTCACCTAGACGGTTGATGCACTTACCCTCAGGGACATGTTCAGGCCCCTGTGTGTGTCGGTGTCAAAATCGGCGGATCTCGGGTAGGGGGTCCCGATCTGTACGTCTTAGACTGATGGTAACAGGAAGCAAGGGACACAATGTTTACCCGGGTTCGGGCCCTCTCGATGGAGGTAAAACCCTACTTCCTGCTTGATTAATATTGAAGATATGAGTAGTACAAGAGTAAATCTACCATGAGATCATAGAGGCTAAACCCTAGAAGCTAGCCTATGATGGTATGATTGTAAATGTGATCGGCCATCTAAGGACCATCCTCTCCGGTTTATATAGACACCGGAGAGGGCTAGGGTTTAAATGGAGTCGGTTACAAGGAAGGAAATATAATATCCGGATCGCCAAGCTTTCCTTCCACCCAAAGGAGAGTCCCATCCGGACACGAGCCAAAGTCTTGAGTCTTGTATCTTCACGCTTCAATAGTCCGGACGATGTATATAGTCCGGCTGTCCGGATACCCCCTAATCGAGGAGTCCCTCAGTAGCCCCTGAACCAGGCTTCAATGACGATGAGTCCGGCGTGCAGTCTTGTCTTCGGCATTGCAAGGCGGGTTCCTTCTCCGAATACTCCAAGGTAATTATCGAATACGTAGACCGTGTCCGGATCTGCAAAATGATCTTCACATACCACCGTAGAGAGAATGATACTTCAGCTAACAACTTTTTAGATGAAGTGATATGTCATTATGTTCAGGTCATTATTCGAACCGTTCTCCCACAACCAGCCACAACGCGTATTGCGAGGCGGTTTCCTTGACATGTCTTGTCAAAGCAGAGATCGTGTCCCCTTATCACGGGATTCTCATCAATACGGGTATGGGTAATCCCACCATGTCATCAATCGTGGCACTTGGGAAGTAAACGATTCTCAACGGGCTAGTGGGGAGGCGCACCACTTTTGTTGCCTCTATAAAGGGATAAAGGACCCTCAGTTTCACCCACGCCCTCTTCCTCCTGCGCTCATCCTTGCCTCCCCGAGCTCCAGCACCCAAGTCCAAATCTTCTCCGCATAGCTAGACATGTCCGGAGAAGGAGGCAAGTGGGTGGCCTTCACCGTGAAGGAGAAGCACATTGCAAATCTTCGGGCGGCCGGATACTTGGCCGCAGACATAGCGCACTGGCTACCGGACGACGGGCAGGTCACTCCAACTCCGGGACCCCACGAGAGGGTCGTGTTTCTCGCCCACTTCATCCATGGACTGGGGTTTCCACTGCACCCCTTCGCCCGCAGGCTGATGTTCTACTACGGGCTAGATTTCCATGATCTAGCCCCGAACTTCGTCCTCAACATATCGGCGTTCATCGTCGTATGCGAGTCCTTCCTCCACATCAAGCCTCATTTCGGCTTGTGGCTGCAAATATTCTGCGTGAAGCCAAAGATCGTGAGCGGCCAGCAAGCGGAGTGCAGAGGAGCCATGGTGGGCAAGATGCCTAACTTCACCTGGCTTGACGGCTCCTTTGCGGAAACCTTGAAGGGGTGGCAGTTGGGGTGGTTCTACATAATCGAGCCACGTGACGCCAACTGGGTGGCGGCCCCTCGAGTTCCGATCCGGAACCCCCATGCGGCTCACCTCAAGAAGGGCCTGTCCTGGGGCGAATCTACAGAGCTGACCGGACTCAAAAACCGCATCAAGGGCATGAAGGACAAGAACATCAAGCTTGTCCACGTGATCTAGGTCATGCTCGTTCGCCAGATTCTGCCGTGCCAAAGGCGGGCATTCAATCTATGGGAGTTCGTCCCGGCCGAACACTAGACGCTTCAGAGGCTCTACGGCATGAAGCACAAAAACGCGTGGAAGGCGTTGTTCAAGGCCTCCGAAGTACCTCCTCCCATATCCGATGACTGTGGGCTCCACGCCACACGGCCTCCTAGTCAGGTGAGTTCTCAGGCTGCCACCGGATTCGGTTCTTCCCAATATATTCATGGGGGAGCCTTAAGTAATTGTGCATATTTGTTCAGGATTATGTGGAGATAGCGGAGTAGATTGACTGTCCGGCTCTGCTGCCAGAAAGCCCAGCTGATGCTCTCCTGACGGAGATGCTGGTCCCGGCGCCCTACAAGGGGCCGGAGAAAAATGCCGATAAGAAGGCCCCGGGGATCCGAAAGGGTCTCCGACGTAAGGTTGCGCCAGAAGCCTCATCCGAAGACGACGAGGCACACTCCTCCCCTGCAGGGGAAGAAGAAGAAGAGGAGGCCGCCCCGTCCGGAAAGGACGAGGGGCCTGACAGGGCGGACCGGGGGGCCAGGAGAGGCCCCCGGCGCAAGGCCGTCATACCCTTGTCGTCTGATGACGACGAGGCAGATTCCTCCCGCGGAGGCGGGGGGAAACAAGAAGAAACTCTACCTCCCCGTATTGGGGGGGGGGAGAGAGAAAAAGAGGAAGGCCACCCTGGAGGGGGAGTCTGGGACGTTCAAGAAGGGAAAGGCGTCCCTTTCGGTCTACTCCACCAACACCGCCGATAGCGAGGAGGGGTGGCTGCCCAGGAAGGAGCCCGTAGTGCGATCGTAAGTATCCACACTCAATCGTAATTTTGCTTCATAGTTTTGTTATAACGCCGAACTTGTATGCAGTCCGGCCAGGGTCCATCCCGAGGTGTCTGTCGGTGTCAAAACCGGTGGATCTCGGGTAGGGGGTCCCGATCTATGCGTCTTAGGCTGATAGTAACAGGAAGCGAGGGACACAATGTTTACCCAGGTTCGGGCCCTCTCGATGGAGGTAAAACCCTACTTCCTGCTTGATTAATATTGAAGATATGTGGAATACAAGAGTAGATCTACCACGAGATCATAGAGGCTAAACCCTAAGAGCTAGCCTATGATGGTATGATTGTAATTGTGATCGGCCTTCTAAGGACCATGCTCTCCGGTTTATATAGACACCGGAGAGCTAGGGTTTACATGGAGTCGGTTACAAGGAAGGAAACATAATATCCGGATCACCAAGCTTGTCTTCCACGCAAAGGAGAGTCCCATCCGGAAACAAGCTGAAGTCTTGAGTCTTGTATCTTGACGCTTCTACAGTCCGGACGATGAATATAGTCCGGCTATCCGGATACCCCCTTATCCATGGCCCTCAGTAGCCCCTGAACCAGGCTTCAATGACGATGAGTCCGGCGCGCAGTCTTGTCTTCGGCATTGCAAGGCGGGTTCCTCCTCCGAATACTCCAAGGTTATTATCGAACACGTAGGACGTGTCCGAATCTGCAAAACGATCTTCACATACCACCGTAGAGAGAATTATACTTCAGCTGACAATTTTTAGACGACGTGGTATGCCCTTTCAGTCAGATAGAACCGTTTTTCCACCACCAGCCACAACGTATACTGCGAGGCGGTTTCCTTAGCACGTCTTATCGAAGCAAAGATCGTGTCCCCTTATCACGGGATTCTCATCAATACGGGTATGGGTAGTCCAACCGTACCGCTAATCGCAGCGAGTGGGGGACGAGCGGGTTCCACTAGGCAAGTGGGGAGGCACAAAAAAGCTCTTACCTTCTCTTATAAGGAGATAGGGCATCTTCGTATTTTACCCACGCCTTCTCCTTCCGCTAACTCATTCCCCTCTGCTCGACCCCAACGCCCAAGCGCTCTTCTTCTCCATCGAAGAGAGGTTTCTCTAAGATGTCCGGATCCGAAGCAGGAGGCAAATGGATGGCCTCTACCGTCCGGAAGAAGGATATCAAGAGGCTCCGAGAAGCCGGGTATCTGGACAAGAAGATTGGCCACCGTCTCCCACCGGCGGGACATGTTGTCCCTGCTCCGGAGCCCCACGCGAGAGTCGTGTTCCTTCCCCATTTTTTCCACGGGCTCGGGTTTCCCCTCCACCCATTCATTCGAGGAGTCATGTATTACTATGGGATTTACTTTCACGATCTTTCCCCCAACTCTTTTCTCAATATCTCGACGTTCATCGTCGTGTGCAAGGCCTTCCTCCGGATTCCGCCTCACTTCGGCCTGTGGCTGAAGATTTTCAATGTGAAGCCCAAGGTGGTGAGTGGTGAACACGCCGAGTGCGGCGGCGCCATGGTGAGCAAGATGCCCAAGGTTGTTTGGCCGAAGGGCACTTTTAACGACTTCGTCAAGGAATGGCAACAATAGTGGTTTTATATCACCGAACCACGCGGTGAAAAATGGGCAGCAGATCCTGAGTTCAGATCCGGAGCTCCATTGCGGCTTACGTTCTGGCCCAAGAAGGGCCCGAACTGGTGCTCGTCTGATGAGCTTTCACTGCTCCTGACACGTGTTCGGAATATGGTCGACAAGGACGTCAAGCTTGTTAACGTGCTCTAGGTGATGCTAGTTCGCCTGGTTCTCCCTTGCCAGCGTTGAGCCTGTACTTTATGGGAATTCGACCCAACCGAGCACCAAACCCTCCGGGAGCTCTATGATTCCTCCCACGAGGATATCTAGAAGGTGCTCTTTAAGTCCAGCAAATCATGGCCGGACTCTTCTAAGGACCAGGGGTATCAATTATCCCATTCTGCAAGCCCGGTAAGTTATAGCCACGCCCTGCCCTCCAAGCTTTAGCTGGCATATCATGAGGGGGACGTTTTAATCGTGCTTCATTGTGGCTTTAGGGATGGATAAAAAGGGTGGAGCGGATACAATGTCCACCCCGCTGCCGGAGGAACCGGCCGGACCTCTTCTGACGAAGATGCTGGTCCCTACACCTTACAAGGCGCCCAAGAAGGAGGCCTCCAAGCAGGTCAAGAAGACCCGGAGTGGCCTCCATTGTCGCGAGGCTCCGGACACCAGGTCCGAAGGCTCCAGCGACGCTCCTTCTTCTGAAGACGAAGAGGAGGAGGCAGAGGAGGACGAGCCTCGCTCTGCAGGCGGAAAGAAGCGTGCAGCTTCCCAGTCCCTGGAGGCCGAGTCGCCCAAGAGAGGGCGAGGTTCCCCTCCAGAGGCATCCACCCCGGCTGCAGATAATAGCCCGGAGTGGGATCCCGAGGCCCAGCCCCTGGGAAGATCGTAAGTAACCGAAATATGAATACGCCTATGTATCCAGGGTCGTAAGGGTATAATAGTTTTAATAGTCGCCACACCTCATACAGCCCGGCAAGGTCTCCTGCCGGACAATCCTCATCTGAGGATTCCTTGAGCTCGAATGCCGTGGCGAGCGAGACACCTCCGAAGGCTCCTTTTCCGCAGTCCAGGCGCGACACCGAGGTGTCGTGTCAGAGAGACTTAGAGCTGGATAAGGTCCTGGAGGCCTCTAAGGCTCCAGGATCGGGCGAGCGGCCATCCTCCATGGAGGGAGGTTTGCCTACTCTGCCGGCAACCTCAGTCTACGCCGAGCTGCCGGGCGGTCTGTTGACAGCGTTAAAGAACGTGTCTGTCGTTGATGAACATCAGACCCTTATGGGTGCGGTGCTTGGAAAGATTCAGGCTGCTGAAAGCGGGCTGAATGAGTCCTGTCTGGGCCTTATAAAGGCTTTTGAGGTATGGTTTCTAAGGAACCTTTGAAGAATTATCATGATATGAGGAGTAGCCCCTGATACATTGTCCGGCGAAAGTAAGCCGGGGAGGGGATCAAACTCTCTATTGTAATGGCAACCTTTATTTAATGGTGTATACCCATTTGTTTGAAAACAGGCTTCTGCGGAGAGGATGACTGCTCATGATGCAGAAGTGTCCAAACTGAAGCATAGCCTGGAACGGGCCAAAGAAGAACTTGGCCGTGTGAAGAAACAATTGGAGGAGAAGCAAGGTATGTTTGAACATTGTCTTGCATTGGGTACACATGAATAAGTGTGCCTATTGAAAAGCATTTATGTTATACGCCCTAGGAGCGAGTGCCGAATATGAGGCGCTGAAGAAGGCAGCGGCTGATGCCCAAGAGAAGGCTGCCGCCGAATAGGCACTGCGTGAAAAACACGAGGCCAGGGTCGTCATAGCTGAGCGGGAGCTTCAGGATGCTGTGATGAAAAGCGACAGCTTGGAGCAGAGTCTAGTAGGGAAAGAATCCGAACTTGCCCAAGCTCTCCAAGCCGCGGAAGATGCTCGAGAAGAAGCCCGAGGTGCTGTACGGGACATTCAGGAGGCCCGAAAAGTTGCGGCTGGTAAGGCCTGTTGTATCTATGGCCGTTACGATGTTATAATGTGGAAAACTCTAAGCGGCATGCTGAATTCTTAATTTTGCAGGGGCGTTTGCGGATCTGCCTCGTAGCATATCTGATGCTGCCCAATTTTACCGGTCCGAGGAGAGGGAGTCTGCGGGGAGGAACTTCTGGTCGCAGTATCTAGCGCTGAACTATCCGGTGCCTTTTATCGATCAGCTGAAGCAGCTGGTCGGACTGCACCCGATGGCCGAACTAGCCATGAAGGACTTGGTCATCTGGCTTTGGCCTGCAGAGCCAATTCCCAGCAGTTTCTTCGGACTCATCAAGCGGATTGTGGGCACCTATCCTCGGCTTGATATTATCAAGCGATCATTCTGTATAGAAGGTGCACGAATGGCGCTTGCCCATGCAAAAGTACATTGGGGGAAGCTTGATGCGGAAAAGCTGATAACTAAGGGGCCACCAGTGGGTAAGGAGCATCGCAAGCCCGAACTGTATTATGAAGGTGTAATGAAGGGTGCCCGCCTGGCAGCGGATAAGTGCACCAAAGACATTATATTTCCCTGAGGGCATTTTTGCCAACGTTTGTAATATGGGATAATGGGACTTTTATTATATGTTGCCTGTTTGGTTTGAACATATGTTCTTCCTTTGCGGCTGTTTACTGTATGTAAATTCTGAGAGTTGGCCAGTCATCGGCTTCAGCCCCCACGTGAGAAGTACGGGGGTGTTCGGGGTATTTCGGAACACTCTCTATCCCATGGTTGGGTCCTTATAAGGGGGTGTTTCTCACCACGAACCAGGCAATCGGACTATAGGGCTTTACTACTCTCACTTAGCCCTAGGAATTCGAGTATGGTCGGCGCAGCCCCTAGTGTCCGGAAGGCCGGACTAGGGGCTCTATTGGTGCCTGATCGGTAGACCGATCCGTTGCAATCTGCATTTTATAGTGGCGTTATGCGGAATAAATCTTTAAGGATTTTGCAACCTCTCGAACAGCTGACCAGCTCTCCCCGCATCATGAAAGTCGGTTTTCGGCTTTCTCTACTGAGGTGCTCGTCCGGCAGATCTGGGACACAATCGCAGTAGTTCTCCCAGCGCTACCTTAGCCGACGGAACGGAACGTAAGGTACCAAAACATGGGAGCCGGGCAAACCCAACCAATGACCCAAGACATGATTCAGAGCTGATGCATATAGTGCTATAAGTTCGGGGTGCCGAGCGACTAAGAAGGTGGTCGAACTTTATTGCTGTACGGTGGAGCCCCTGGCATAACTGGGCGTAACACAAACCGTGGCTGCCATTTTTATGGCAAAGAGGCGTCGATGATAAACGAAGACCGGTGCATGTTTAATTAAGTCTACGCATTGCAGTAATATGATATGTCTGTGCATATGAATGCGATTTATGATTATGAAGAAGAGATGGTTTTCTGGCGGAACCTGTGGTGGCCGGACTGGAGGGGGCTTTGAATGGATCGAAGGTGAATCCGAACTGCCGTCTACCTGCATGGTCCTGTCCTTGTGTGTCCGGGCCGACTTCACGCCGCCAAACCTGTTCTGCATAAAAGTTAGTTTGTGAAGGTAAGTGCGTGGAGGCCGCCGAACGTCCTCCCGTGGTTGGTCCAAAGGTTCCTGACCGGACCCTGGTGACCCCAGCTGCTATTCGAGAAGTAGCCCAGACTTCTCAGTTGGTGTCCGGATAGTTGGCTATTGTATCAAAATATTAACAGGCATGCGCAACTTGCTATTCTGGCGGCTGTATGATCTTCGCTTTTAAGGGCGGGGTTTGTCTCGGCACGCAGGCGTGAGTGTATTACCGGTGCTGGCCTGATGATTTACCACGTGGAATCTAGCCAACATGGTTCATCCTGTTAGCATACGGTGTGATACCGTATAGGGGGAATGCGCCGATGGCGCGCCCTTATTTGGTTATCTGAAAACAACCGTTAGGGCAGCGGGCCAATGAACCTGGCCTTTGTGCCTGACACCTTGCAGAAGGTGCTATTTGCATGCCTGCTTGGGCTTTATTGTTTAAGGAGCCACTGGACTGTTAGGTCTGGGGGTGTGCAATTGAATTGTTGTGGTTTGTATGATAGGGGGCGGTCGACCGTACTGTTGTGCTCTGGGGGGGGGGGCTTTTGACTAAGCGCCTCCCCTCAATGTTTCCGGCACACGCCCGGTTGCTTTACATTGGAGATCTGACATTCTCTATTAGTGTGTTTTTCCGTTCTTTTGGGAGTACCGTGAATTTCGCATGGCTGATCGAGTTCGTGGCTTGGGCCGAATAGGCTTGAGCTGTTCTTTGTCCGTTGACCAGACTGGGATTTGCTGAACTTGATATCAGCTTCACTGATTTGCCGTTTATGACCGTTGCGCCGAGGCTTGAGGCTGCTTCTTCGTGTATCCTTCTTGCTGGTTTGGACCGTAGAGGTGTGCGGACGTCGGGTTGTGTGCCTTTGGTTTTCCTGCTTAGGTTGAGGTAGCCAGTTGTGCCACGTGTGCCCTTTGTTAGGGCGGTCGAGTCCGTACTTCTCGGTGGCCAGGATCTTGGTCCACCGCTCTATTAGCAAATCCTGTTCGGCCTTAAGCTGCTCTTGCTTCCTTTGCAGACTCTTTGCAGTGGCTATGAGTCATCGCCTAAAGCGAACTTGTTCTGCTGGGTCTTCAGACACGCCGAATTCGTCATTGTCGAGGCTTACCTCGTCTTTGGAGGGGGGTGTATAGTTGTCCCTCTCCAAGTATCCCACCGTGGCCTGTACGGCGTGCTTGGTGGTCGGCTGGTCAGGACTGTATTCCTCTTCGGTACTATCTAGATCATCTCCGGGACCGGTATTGATGTGGCGGGGTTTGGAGTGGTGTCGGAGACGCCCATATTCTGCTTTTCCTCCCGAGGGGTTTTCCTCCACTGCCTCGTCGCCATTGGTTTCTTTCGGAGTGTCCACCATGTATATATCGTTTGAAGAGGTGGCTGTCCACCGCCCAGTGAGCGGTGGCTCCTGTATGTCTCCTGCATCGTCGTCCATACCGTTGATGTCTTCGAAGTCAAAGTTGGGCACGTCGGTTAAGTCATCGATCGTGGCGACAAAGTGGGTGGTCGGTGGGCAACGAATTCCTTCGTCGCCTGCTTGCCACTCAAGCCAGACATAGTTCGGCTCACAGCCTCCTGACAGAGAGAGAGACTTTAATGAGTTCAGCATGTTGCCAAAAGGCGAGTGCTGAAAGATGTCCGCAGCGGTAAACTCCATCACCGGAGCCCAACCTGGCTCGGCTGTCTCGAGAGTGTGCGGGCCAGGGCCAATGGCCGGATATGAGTCCGGGGGCCCAGGGTTACAGGCCTCCACAGAGGTGAGACCCATGTTCGGCTCCACCACTGATAAGTGTGCAACCTGCGGGGCGGGGTCCAGCCCTCCGTCCATAGGCAACGCAACCTGCCCTAGATTTAAATCCGGGGCTGCTTCGGGGATGATGTCCCGGGCACTGTCCGACAGCAGGTCTAGGCCGTGCTCGTTGTGGCTGTCTGGTGCTCCTGGCGCAGGCTCGAATCCGTCGAAGATCAAGTCTCCGTAGATATCTGCCGTGTAGTTCAAGTTTCCAAACCTGATCTGGTGGTCAGGGGCGAAGCTGTCGATCTGCTCTAGCCGGCCAAGCGAATTGGCCCACAGTGTGAAGCCGCCGAACACAAAGATCTGCCCGGGGAGAAAAGTCTCACCCTGGACCGTGTCGTTGACGATTGAAGACGCCATCAAGCCTCGAAGCGACGACAGAGAGGAACTCTCAATGAAAGCACCAATGTCGGTGTCAAAACCGGGGGATCTCGGGTAGGGGGTCCCGATCTGTGCGTCTTAGGCTGATGGTAACAGGAAGCAAGGGACACAATGTTTACCCAGGTTCGGACCCTCTCGATGGAGGTAAAACCCTACTTCCTGCTTGATTAATATTGAAGATATGTGGAATACAAGAGTAGATCTACCACGAGATCGTAGAGGCTAAACCCTAAGAGCTATCCTAGATGGTATGATTGTAATTGTGATCGGCCTTCTAAGGACCATGCTCTCCGGTTTATATAGACACCGGAGAGCTAGGGTTTACATGGAGTCGGTTACAAGGAAGGAAACATAATATCCGGATCGCCAAGCTTGTCTTCCACGCAAAGGATAGTCCCATCCGGACACGAGCCAAAGTCTTGAGTCTTGTATCTTGATGCTTCTACAGTCCGGACGATGAATATAGTCCGGCTGTCCGGATACCCCCTTATCCAAGACTCCCTCAGTATCGTCTTCGGACGGGTCCTTTAGTGATTCAGCAATGAACTCACTTCCGACGGCCACTACTTCTCAGCCCGCGGATGACACGGAGGTGTTGTCCCAAAGGCTCCCAGAGCGGGGGGAGGTGGATCTGGAGGCGCCCCAAGGCGGCATTCCAAACGTCGGACATGTTGGGTTCAAGATCCCCGCGGATCGTGTTGATGAGAGCCGCAGTAAGCTGGAATCTCAGCCGAACACTGTTCCGGGACGTTCCGTGGTTCCGGACTCAGGCGGACAACCCCTCGTTAAGGAGGTCGAGCCGTCTGTGCCGAGGACTTCTGTTGCGCCCGAGGCGCCGGATTGTCTGCTGGAAGCGCTTCGCGGTGCTTCCATAGATAAAGAGCACCGTACTCTTATGAGTGCGGTGATTCAGAAGGTTTCATCCGTGAAGAGCGGACTAACCGAAGCCTGCACCAGCCTCCTGATAGGCTTTGAGGTAAGTAATAAAAATGTGTGAAATTACCACCCGATAGGTAGTAGCCCCTGATACTCTTTTTGGTGTTCGGAAGGAAAAACCAAATGGAGGGTCAATTATAATCCGTAGGAGTCTAACAATAAGTTTGAATGTGAATAAGTAGGCTGTGCTGCTTGCCGCTGCGGTCCATACGGCCGAGATCGCCAGACTAAAACAGGACCTGGAGCAGGCGCAGGGAGAGCTCGACCCCACGAGGAGGCAGCTCAAAGAGAGCAAAGGTGAATGATTCCCCCTTCTCTTATAATGAGGGATAGATAAAATTGTTTATTCTAACGACGAAGCGTTGTGATTTGGTAACAGAGGCCACCATCGAAGTGGCATCTCTCAAGAAAGCGCTGTCCGAGGCCGAACACAAGGCGGCCTTGGAACGCAAAGAGCGCGAAAAGCATGATGCAAGAGTGGGAGAGGTACAACAAGAGCTCTAGGATCTCGGAAAGAAGTTTGAGGCCGTGGAGCATGAGCTTAAGGCGAAAGAGGGCGAGCTTACGAAGGCCCTTGCAAGCATAAAAGACGCCAAGGCCGAAGCCGAGAAGGCACAACAGGAGATCTAGGAGGCCAAAAAGATAGCCGCGGGTAAGAAATTCTTTATGCAAAGCAAACATGCGGAGGAGGCGTTTCTTTTACTTACCCGAATCCGGAGGTCTCCACGGGCATTCGCAGATCTGCCAAGCAGCGTATCAGATGCCGCGGAGTTCTACCGTGCCCATGAGGGGAGCTCAACGGAGAAGTTGTTCTGGTCCCAGTATGCTGGGGCTGAACATCCAACGCCTCTGAGTGACCAATTGAAGCAGTTGGTCGAACTCCATAGGGCAGCCGAAGTGGCTATGAAGGATTTCATAGTCCGGATGTGGCCTGGTGAGCCCCTGCCCACCAGCTACTTCGGCTTGATCAAGCGGATGGTGAATGCCTGTCCGTGACTGGAAGTCATTAAGCTATTTGTTTGCATTGAGGGTGCCCGCCGGGCCTTTGCCCATGCGAAGGTGCATTGGGGCAAGCTGGATGCAGAGAAGCTGGTGAAGGACGAGCCGCCGGAGGGCAAGACGCATCGCTATCCGGAGAAGTATTATGATGGTGTTATGAAGGGCGCTCGCCTCGTGGCTGATTAATGTACCAAGGATATAATTTTAGAATGAATTCACTTCTGTTATGTTTGTAATTTAAGGACGAAGTTACTTGCGCTATGTAGTGCTTGTTATTTAAAATATTACCTTCTGTGCGGCTGTTTATAAAATTCTGAAAGTAGGCCAGTCGTCGGCTTCCGCCCCCATGCAACTAGTACTGGGGTGTTCGTGGAAAACCCGGACACTCTTTATCCAAATGTTTGGTCCCTTAAGGAGGTGTCCGGCACAGCGAACAAGGCAATCGGACTATGCGGCTTTATAACCTTCACTTAGCCATAGAAGTCTACAATTTTAAATTTTGGCGAAGCCCCTAGAATCCGGAAGGCCGAATTGGGGCGCTATACACGCCTAGATCGGACGAAGCCGAATTATCGCCTAAAGCGGAAAAATCTATAAGGATTTTAAGACCTCTCGAACAGCGACCAGCTCTCGCCACATCATGCCGGTCAGTTTTCGGCTTTCTCTAGTGAGGTGCTCGTCCGGAAGAACAGGGACACAATCGCAGTAGTTCTCCGTATGCTACCTTAGCCGATATAACGGAACGTAAGGCACCAAAACAAGGGAGCCGGGCTATCCCAACTGTAGACCCAAGACATGATTCGGAGCTAATGCATATAATGCTATAAGTTTGGGGTGCCGCACTATTGAAAGTGTTTGGACTTGTCTTGCCGTATTATGGGGCGCCATAAGAAGCCCCTGGCAAACTGAACGTACCAAGGTGTACGGATGCAATATCAAATAGACATTTGTAAGAAAAAAAATGCTCAAATAAGAATAATAAGCTGATGCTATATATGATCTCCCATTGATGAATAATATGTTTAAGCATATGTTTACAATGAATGCATTAAGCGGAGATAAATAGGATTATTTGACATATCCTATCCAGGGCGAGCTACGCACAGACAGATAAAGCAGGTATAACGATCATAAATAGATTCCACATGGGTATTTCCTTCTATGCGCAAAGCCTGTTGCCTCCTTGGTTTTCTCTCCTATGTAAGTCTGACAATCCGGCTCTTCTGGAGAGGCTGCACTAGAGCAATGTCCTGAAAGGTGAAATGAAAGGTTACGAAGGTACGTGGTGGTGATACCACACTATTGACTGAGCCACTGCTGCTCCTCCACCCGTGCCCATGGTATTTTAAGTGCGTAATTGTGTACGCGTGGCACTAATGCTACTTTGATGGGCTTTGAGCGGAGGCCGGACTGCCAATCGTGCTCTTGGCGTGCCCGGTGGTCCTGTTGTGGGGTGATCCGAACTTGCTTGACGGTGCTTGAGGTTTTCGTCGCCGGATTGGTGGTTTGCCGGAGGAGGCCGCATTGTACTTCGGCTGCGAGGGCTGCAGTATGCTCTTCTGTACGGAGAGAGCGGTTCATGTTTCCGTTGACTGTTATGACCCCGCGCGGGCCTGGCATCTTGAGCTTAAGGTATGCATAGTGTGGTACCGCATTGAATCTAGCGAATGCGGTTCGTTCGAGCAGTGCGTGGTAACCACTACGGAAAGGGACGATATCAAAGATTAACTCCTTGCTTCGGAAGTTATCCGGAGATCCGAAGACCACTTCCAATGTTATAGAGCCCGTACAGCGGGCCTCCACTCCAGGAATTACACCTTTAAAGGTGGTTTTGGTAGGCTTAATCCTTGAAGGGTCGATGCCCATTTTGCACACTGTGTCCTGATAAAGCAGGTTCAGGCTGCTGCCTCCATCCATAAGGACTCTTGTGAGGTGAAATCCATCTATGATTGGGTCTAGAACCAATGCGGCTGAGCCGCCGTGACCGATGCTAGTAGGATGATCCCTACGATCAAAGGTGATCGGGCAAGCTGACCGCGGGTTCAATTTGGGGACGACTGGCTCCATCATGTAGACGTCCCGTAGTGCTCGCTTCCTTTCCCGTTTGGTATGTGACTGGCGTAGATCATGTTGACCGTTTTCACCTGGGGGAGAAATTTCTTCTGTCCCCCCATGTTCGGATGCCGGGGCTCATCGTCATCGTTGCTGTGCAGCCCCGTGTCCTTGTTTTCGGTGTTTATTTTGCTGGCATGTTTAAATACCCATCAGTCTCTATTGGTGTGGTTGGCTGGCTTGTCCAGGGTGGCATGAGTGCTCCAGTATACGGTCTAGACTGGACGGTCCCTGATTGTTTCTTTTGAATGCCTTCTTCCACTGACCGGATTTAGATCTGCTGAATCCGGCATTGACTGCCGTATCTTCGGTGTTGTCGCCGTTGTTCCGTCGCTTGTGTCTGTTGCGCCGTAGCTTGCCATTATTTTCATGGACATCTGACGTGCAAGAATGTGGCGTAGTGCTACTGCGAGCCAACCAGCTGTCCTCGCCCGCGCAAAAGCGGGTCATTAGTGTCGTGAGAGCTACCATGGACTTGGGTTTCTCCTAGCCGAGGTGTCGGGCGAGCCACTCGTCGCGGATATTATGCTTGAAGGACGCCAGGGCTTCGGCATCCGGACAGTCAACTATTTGGTTCTTTTTAGTTAGGAACCGGGTCCAGAATTTCCTGGTTGATTCTCCGGGCTATTGAGTGATATGGCTCAAGTCATCGGCGTCCGGAGGTCGCACATATGTGCCTTCCAGGTTTTCCCAACTGCCAATGGAATTTGCTGGCAGGCTGTTAAGCCAGTGTCGGGCGGGTCCTTTGAGCTTAAGGGGAAGATACTTGATGGCATGTAGATCATCACCGCGGGCCATGTGGATGTGGAGAAGGAAGTCTTCAATCCATACCACAGGGTCTGTTGTGCCATCGTATGATTCGATGTTTACGGGTTTGAACCCTTCCGGGAATTCATGATCCATCACTTCATCAGTGAAGCAGAGGGGGTGTGCGGCGCCTCTGTGCCGGGCTATGTCGCGACGCAGTCCGGCTGCGTCTGACTGGTTATGTTCGGCCCGGCCGGATTTGCTGTTAGTGTATCCGGTATGACGGTCATCCTCATGTGCTGCGGTGCGCCGCCGTGATCCGTAGATCGATCTTGGTTGTCCTGCGGTGTTATCCAGTCTATCGCGCAGGTCCTGAGTATTGCCCCGGGCCATAGTGAACTGGCGCGGGGGTGCATGCTGGTATTTGGGCTGATATGCCGTTTTATCCCGACCTCAAGGTGGCCGGTCAGCCGTGTGGCTCTCGAGTCCATATTCCTCAGCTGCTAGGACTTCTGTCCATCTATATGTGAGCAGGTCTTGATCAGCTTGAAGTTGCTGCTGCTTCTTCTTCAGGCTTCTCGCAGTGGCAATAAGCCGGCGCTTGAAGCGCTCGTGCTCTGCGGGGTCCTCGGGCACGCCGAACTCGTCGTCGCCGAGGCTAATCTCGTCTTCGGTGGAGGGCATGTAGTTGTCCTCCTCCGGATACCCGCCCGTCGCCTGTTCGTCTGGGCTGTCCTGCCCATCTTCCCGCTTGGCCTGCTCGAAGGCGGGCTGATTGGGGTTGTATTCATCGTCAGCACCGTCCGGATTGTTTTTGTCTCCGGTGCAGGTATTGCCTTGGCGGGGCTTGGAGCGGCGCTGGCGACGCCCATGCTTTGCTTTCTTCTTGGAGGGGTTATCCTCCGTTGCCTCATCGCCATTGGTTTATTTCGGAGTGTCCACCATATATATATCGTATGAAGAGGTGGCTGTCCACCGCCCTGTGAGCGGTGGCTCCTGTACGTCTCCTGCATCGTCATCCATACTGTCGATGTCTTCGGAGTCGAAGTCAAGCATGTCGGTTAAATCATCAACCGTGGCAATGAAGTGGGTGGTGGGTGGGCAGCGAATTCCTTCGTCACCTGCTTCTCACTCAAGCCGGACATAGTTCGGCCCAGAGCCTCCTGACAAAGAGAGAGACTTTAATGAGTTCAGCATGTCGCCAAAGGGCGAGTGCTGAAAGATGTCCGCAGCGGTAAACTCCATTACCGGAGCCCAACCTGGCTCGACTGGCTTGGGGGTATGCGGACCGGAACCAACAACCGGATATGAGTCCAGGGGCCCGGGGTTACAGGCCTCCACAGAGGTGAGACCTGTGTTCGGCTCCACCACCGATGAGTATGCAGCCTGCGGGGCGGGGTCCACCCCTCCGTCCTTGGGCAACGCAACCTGTTGTGGATTTAGATCCGGGGCAACTGCAGGGATGATGTCCCGAGCATTGTCCGACAGCAGGTCTAGGCCGTGCTCGTCGTGACTGTCCGACGCTCCTGGCACAGGCCCGAATCTGTCGAAGATCAAGTCTCCGCGAATGTCCGCCGTGTAATTCAAGTCTCCGAACCTGATCTGGTGGCCAGGGCTGTAGCTGTCGATCTGCTCCAGATGACCAAGCGAATTGGCCTGCAGTGCGAAGCCGCCGAACACAAAGATCTGTCCGGGGAGAAAGGTCTCGCCCTGGACCATGTTGCTGGCGGTCGAAGACGCCATCAAGCCTCGAAGCGACAACACAGAGGAACTCTCAATGAAACCACCAATGTCGGTGTCAAAACAGGCGGATCTCGGGTAGGGGGTCCCGATATGTGCGTCTTAGGCTGATGGTAACAGGAAGCAAGGGACACAATGTTTAACCAGGTTTGGGCCCTCTCGATGGAGGTAAAACCCTACTTCCTGCTTAATTAATATTGAAGATATGAGTTGTACAAGAGTAGATCTACCACGAGATCGTAGAGGCTAAACCCTAGAAGCTAGCCTATGATGGTATGATTGTAAATGTGATCGGCCTTCTAAGGACCATCCTCTCCGGTTTATATAGACACCGGAGAGGGCTACGGTTTACATGGAGTGGGTTACAAGGAAGGAAATATAATATCCGGATCGCCAAGCTTGCCTTCCACGCAAAGGAGAGTCCCATCCGGACACGGGCCGAAGTCTTGAGTCTTGTATCTTCACGCTTCAATAGTCCGGACGATGTATATAGTCCGGCTGTCCGGATACCCCCTAATCCAGGACTCCCTCAGTGGGGAAGGGAGATGTCGGGGCACCCTGCCACGCATATCGTCCCTTCCTCATTTGCCGAGGCCGGTCCAAACCGGTATCCCTTCTTTGTCGATTGTTTCTCCTGCGGGCTCTACCCCCCTTTTTCAGATTTCTTCAACGACATCATGCACACCTATGGCTTCCACCTTCTGGATTTCGTCCTGAACGTTGTGGCGTGCATGGCCTTCTTTGCCAATCTTTGCGAGGGTTTTGCCAGACTGTATCCCATCATGGCGCTCTTTCGCCATTACTTCACCCCTCGCATCCAACCAGGGGGCGCCATCTCTGGCTGTATTACTTGGATCCCAAGGACCCAGAGCAGGGGCACGTACCCGGAGGGTGCCGAGAAGGAGAGGTGGGACGAGTGGCAGGGCCGGTGGTGCTGGATCGAGGAGGCAGATCCGCAGGAGTTCTGCGGGGCCCTTCGGAGGCCGCCGGTCCGCGGCAAGGAATGGAGCGAGCTCGACGCCGATGACAAGAAGCTCATGGTCACCACCAATACGTCTCCAACGTATCTATAATTTTTGATTGTTCCATGCTATTATATTACCCCTTTTGGATGTTTATGGGCTTTATTTTACACATTTATATCATTTTGGGAATAACCTACTAACCGGAGGCCCAGCCCGTATTGCTGTTTTTTTGCCTATTTCAGTATTTTGAAGAAAAGGGATATCAAACGGAGTCCAAACGGAATGAGACCTTCGGGAGCGTGATTTTTGGAACGAACGTGATCCAGAGAGCTTGGAGTGCAAGTCAAGAAGCTCCCGAGAACCTCACGAGATAGGGGGGCGCGCCCCCTCCTGTAGGGCGCGCCCCCTGTCTCGTGGGCCCCTCGGGCGTCCACCGACGTACTTCTTCCTCCTATATATACCTACAGACCCCGAAAACATCCAGGAGCACCACGAAACACAATTTCCACCGCCGTAACCTCCTATATCCACGAGATCCCATCTTGGAGCCTTCGCCGGCACTCTGCCGGAGGGGGAATCGACCATGGAGGGCCTCTACATCAACATCCTTGCCCCTCCGATGAGTTGTGAGTAGTTTACCACAGACCTACGGGTCCATAGTTATTAGCTAGATGGCTTGTTCTCTCTTTTTGGATCTCAATACAATGTTCTCCCCCTCTCTTGCGGAGATCTATTCGATGTAATCTCTTTTTGCGGTGTGTTTGTCGAGATCCGATGAATTGTGGGTTTATGATCAAGTTTATCTATGAATAATATTTGAATCTTCTCTGAATTCTTTTATGTACGATTGAGTTATCTTTGCAAGTCTCTTTGAATTATCAGTTTGGTTTGGCCTACTAGATTGGTCTTTCTTGCCATGGGAGAAGTGCTTAGCTTTGGGTTCAATCTTGCGGTGTTCTTACCCAGTGACAGAAAGGGTTGCAAGACACGTATTGTATTGTTGCCATCGAGGATAACAAGATGGGGTTTACATCATATTGCATGAGTTTATCCCTCTACATCATGTCATCTTGCTTAATGCGTTACCCTATTCTTATGAACTTAATACTCTAGATGCAAGCAGGAGTCGGTCGATGTGTGGAGTAATAGTAGTAGATGCAGGCAGGAGTCGGTCTACTTGTTATGGACGTGATGCCTATATACATGATCATGCCTAGATAATCTCATAACTATGCGCTTTTCTATCAATTGCTCGACAGTAATTTGTTCACCCACCGTAATGCTTATGCTATCTCGAGACAAGCCTCTAGTGAAACCTATGCCCCCTGGGTCTATCTCTTATCATATTTGCTTTCAATCTACTTTATTTGCATCTTTACTTTTTGCATCTATATTATAAAATACAATAAATATATTTATCTTATCATACTATCTCTATCAGATCTCACTTTCGTAAGTGGCCGTGAAGGGATTGACAACCTCTTTATTGCGTTGGTTGCGAGTTCTCAGTTTGTTTGTGTAGGTGCGTGGGACTTTTGAGGAGCGTCCTACTAGATTGATACCTTGGTTCTCAAAACTAAGGGAAATACTTACACTACACTTGCTGCATCACCCTCTCCTCTTCGGGGAAAACCAAGGCTAGCTCAAGACGTAGCAACCACCACCAGGATCCATCGCCTTACCTCGGCCGGGCTCACCCTCAAGATTATTGGGGCCGATTTCATCCGCCGTCGGATTGCCCCACTGCACAACAAGGGGAGGCCGGCCTGGGATTTCAGGAACGCGGTTGACGTCATGAGGCTCCGCCCCGGCCTGAAACACAATTTCACGATGCTGCAGCATGCTCATCTTTGCCAGAGGATTTTTCAGCTCAAGGTGGATGAGGTCGGCGGAGTCGAGAGGACCGGCAAGGCCGAGAAAGCCAGCAAGGCCGTCAAGGCTGGCGGGTCTCTGTTTGGGTTACCAGCAGGAGTAGTCCCATTGAGCAACAACTCTTGCCAGACTGCCATCATCGCCATGTTGCCGAACTTCAACACGCATGGCCTCGACCCAAGCTGGGCCGAGCCGGAAGCGAAGTGGGTGCAGGCATTCTTCGACAACCTGTCAGAGAGGTATGTTCATGACGAGCCACTTCTCATCCGTGACACCACTCATGCAGAGGTGGCGTACATTGCCGCCAGGGCGGAGGAGGCGACTCTTGCTAAGGAGGTTGGCAGCGTTGGCACCATGGAGGACGAGGCTGACATGGCTGCAAAAGAGAAAGAGTTCACCGAGTGGGCGGGGTCTGCCAGGGAGGCCAGCGGTGCCGCCCCCTGATGGGGTTATGTACCTAGGGTAGGGTCATGGACCTGATCTAAGTACCTTACCCAAGGACACCCTTAGAAGAAGTCGCCTTCCAGTCGACCAACGAGGGACACACTCGACTGACTTGAAGGACTCGACCACGAAGACTCACTCGACCACCAGAAGGTCAAGAGGCACTCTGCACTGCAATGGCCTGTAATCAAGTAGACTTTATGATAGTAAAGGCACTTTATGTGGGGCGTTACCAGTAACGCCCCAGACTTAACTCACCTTAAACCCTCTCCTACGTGGGCTGGCTGGGGTCCTGGCGCACTCTATATAAGCCACCCCCCTCCACAGGTAGAAGGGTTTGGCACCTTGTACCTCATATACTCATAATCCACTCGACCGCCTCCGGGCTCCGAGACGTAGGGCTGTTACTTCTTCCGAGAAGGGCCTGAACTCGTACATCCCTTGTGTTTACAACCTCTCCATAGCTAGGACCTTGCCTCTCCATACCTACCCCCCACTCTACTGTCAGGCTTAGAACCACGACAGTTGGTGCCCACCGTGGGGCAGGTGTTTTAGCGATTTTGTGGAGAAGTTGCGATTCTTCCGAGTACTTTCATCATGGTGTCTGCTGGAGTTTTGGTCGGGGGTCAAGAGATCCATCTCGGCACTCTCACCTTCATCGCCGACGACTCCGCGTGGCTCCAGGAGGCTCCACTCGACGTAGATGCGCTCCCCGTCCGCGGTGCGACGCATTTTCGCGCATGTGTCCGCGGCGTTCTGCTGCGGCAACCGTCGACCTAGTATCGGTCGGCTCCTCCATCGTCCGCCCTCCCGGTCTCCCGCTAGTGCAAGCGCTCGGGCCGGTCGAGGCTTCAGCGATGGGTGAGGCACGCGGTGGCTCGCCAATCGGCCACCACCCAAGTTGCGGCAATCGAGCCCAACGAATCTCTCTACGGCTTGTTCAATCTGTCGACTGGCTCCGTAGAGACTGCATCCGAGTGCGGTAGCAGTGATCCAGCGGCGGAAATCTTGATGGTCGACGGGCCCCACAGTCCCCCTGGCTTCGCCCGTGATGGTGGAGCAGATGACGGCGGCGACCCTGCACGAGGCTACGAAGAGTACCAGCCCGAGCCACTCGACTCTCTGCAAAGAGAAGAACTTCGCCGCAGGAACGAGGATCTCCTGCGTACTCCCATCGCAGGAGAAACCCCCGAGGCTCGTGCCTTGGAGGAGGCACGTCTGGCCAATTTGGCCGAACGCACTCGACTGGAGAATCTTCAGCGAGCACTCGACGAGCGCGCGCGGCAATGAGTTCCCGACACCAATCGATGTCAACTCTTCCCGCCGACTCAGGTATATCGAACCCCAATTCAGAATTTAGCAGCTGCGACCCGTATAGCAGAGTCCATCCAGCCTTCGCAGTCGGAAGCTGGCAGAGGTTTGCTGCAGATTAGGGATCTGCTCCGGGCAGCAGGAGATCAGAATTCAGCCGTGTCTCAGTCTCGCAACAGAATTCACAGTCGATCCGTCACTGTGAATACGGTTCAGTCGGCTCACAGCCCCAGATCGCCTCCGCGGCGTGAAGGGCGCGAGAATCGGCGAGATCAATATGGCGACAGACTCGACCGAGATGATAGGCGTCGAGTGCCCAATTCCCCTCCGAGGGGTGGGTCTTACGCTCCTCGGCAGCCAGATGAAAGGCGTCAGTATAGTACAGGGCGAAGGGTTCCAGTCGACCCCAGAGAACCAGGCTTCGACGCGCGATCCATTATCGTGCAAGGTTTGGTCGACCGGAACAGAGCCCATCGAGGCGGACTCGACAGAGATGTACCCACAAGCAGTCGAGTGCATGTTTCTGGTCCTGAATGTTTCAGCAGAGCTATCAGAGCCGCAGTTATCCCTCCCAATTTGAGGTTGGCAACAGGAGTCAGCAAGTTCACTGGTGAGTCTAAGCCTGAAACTTGGCTTGAAGACTACCGAGTGGCAGTTCAGATTGGTGGTGGGAACGACGAGGTGGCCATGAAGCATTTGCCCCTCATGCTGGAAGGTTCTGCCAGGGCATGGTTGACTCAATTACCTCCTAGCAGCATTTACACTTGGGAGGATCTGTCCCGAGTGTTCATCAGAACGTTTGAAGGAACTTGCAAGCGACCAGCTGGATTGACAGAGTTGCAAGTCTGCGTGCAGAAAGCTAATGAGACTCTCAGAGAGTATATTCAGAGGTGGACCACTTTGCACCACACTGTGGAGAATGTGTCTGATCATCAGGCAGTCTGCGCCTTCAAAGATGGCGTCAAGAACAGAGAACTGAGTTTGAAGTTTGGTCGAACCGGTGACATGACCTTGAGTCGGATGATGGAGATTGCTACCAAGTACGCCAACGGCGAAGAAGAAGACCGACTCCGAAGCGGCAAGCACAAGCCGAGTCAGTCGGAAAAAGGAAACACCAGTCGAAAACAGAAGCGGAAGGCTGAACCGGCAACTCCTGGAGAGGCTCTGGCCGTGACTCAGGGAAAGTTTAAGGGGAAACCAAAAGGATCCTGGAACCCCAAGAAGGTAAAGGATAAAGAAGGGAACGATGTAATGGATATGCCATGTCACATCCACACGAAGAAAGACGAAGAGGGGAATATCATCTACCCAAAGCACACCACTCGCCAATGTCGACTCCTGATCCAGCAGTTTCAGGGAAAACAGTCTACGGACAAGGAGAAGGAGTCGGACAAGGCCGAAGACAAGGAGGATAGTGAGGAAGGATATCCGCATATCAACTCCACTCTGATGATCTTTGCAGATGTGGAAAGCAGGAGTCGACTGAAAGTCATTAACCGAGAGGTGAACATGGTTGCCCCTGCAAAAGCAAATTATCTGAAATGGTCTCAAACACCCATCACATTCGACCAATCTGATCACCCGACTCATATTGCCACCCTTGGGAGGCAAGCTTTGGTGGTCGATCCAGTTGTCGAAGGCACTCGACTGACAAAGGTGCTGATGGATGGTGGAAGCGGGCTGAATTTGTTGTATGCAGACACACTGAAAGGAATGGGCATTCCGATGTCCCGACTGAGCACTAGTAACATGAGCTTTCATGGAGTTATACCAGGGAAGAAAGCCGAGTCACTCGGCCAAATAGCTTTGGACGTGGTGTTTGGTGATTCGAAACATTTTCGCAAAGAAAAGTTGACGTTTGAGGTCGTGGATTTTCAGAGTGCATATCATGCCATTTTGGGGAGACCAGCTTATGCACGGTTCATGGCTCGACCATGTTACGTGTACCTCAAATTGAAGATGCCCGGCCCCAAAGGAGTGATCACTGTCACCGGCGATAGGAAAAAGGCAGAAGAGTGCTTTCAGAAGGGCTCCAAGATTGCAGATTCCCAGGTGACAGCGGTCGAGTTCGAGGAATACAAGCAAAACGCAGATCCGAGTGACTTGCTGCGATCAAAGAAACCCGCCACAGAGTCTGCATTCCAGTCGTCCGGTGAGACGAAGCCTGTTCACATTCACCCGACCGACCCTGATGCAGCTCCGACCCGCATCTCCACAACACTCGACCCAAAATAGGAAGAAGCGCTCATCCAGTTCCTCCGTGAGAATTGGGACATTTTTGCATGGAAGCTCGCTGACATGCCAGGTGTTCCCAGGGGACTGGCTGAGCATCGCCTAAGAGTCGACTCATCTGCAAAACCAGTCAAAGAGCATCTTCGGCGGTCCGCCGTCCAGAAGAGAAAAGCCATCGGTGAAGAAGTGGCTCGACTGTTGGCGGCAGGATTTATCCGAGAGATATACCACTCCGAGTGGCTCGCTAATGTCGTCATGGTTCCTAAGAAGGACAAGTCGCTCCGAATGTGCATTGATTTTAAGCACATCAACCGGGCCTGCCCGAAAGATCATTTTCCTCTCCCTCGCATAGATCAAATTGTTGACTCGATCGCGGGATGCGAGAGGCTATCCTTTTTAGATGCCTACTCCGGGTACCACCAGATCCGTCTGTACGGACCCGACGAGGTAAAAACAGCTTTCATCACTCCATTCGGGTGCTTTTGCTATATCACCATGCCATTCGGCCTCAAGAATGCTGGAGCCACATTTATGCGAATGATTCAGAAGTGTCTACTCACTCAAATCAGTCGGAATGTGGAAGCATATATGGATGATATTGTTGTCAAATCACGAAAAGGTTCCGACCTGCTCGCTGATCTCGCCGAAACATTTGCCAATCTCAGAAGATATGATATCAAGCTCAATACATCAAAGTGCACATTTGGAGTTCCTGGTGGCAAGTTACTCGGTTTTCTCGTTTCCGAACGGGGAATTGACGCTAACCCAGAGAAGATTGGCACTATTCTCCGAAAGAAACGCCCTGTGCGAGTGCACGATGTCCAGAAGCTTACTGGATGCTTGGCCGCATTAAGTCGATTCATCTCACGACTCGGTGAAAAGGCATTGCCTCTTTACCGATTGATGAAGAAGACAGACAAGTTCGAGTGGACTCCAGAAGCTGATGCAGCGTTTGCCGAGCTAAAAGCTCTGCTCTCCACCCAGCCGGTGCTTGCTGCTCCAATCAGCAAAGAGCCTCTGTTGCTCTATATCGCAGCCACAGGACAAGTCGTCAGTACTGTGCTTACGGTCGAGCGGGAAGAAGAAGGAAAAGCTCTCAAAGTTCAGCGCCCAGTGTATTATTTGTCTGAAGTCTTGACTCCATCCAAGCAGAGATATCCTCATTATCAGAAGCTTGTGTATGGAATATACATGACCACAAAGAAGGTTGCTCATTATTTTTCTGATCATTCCATCACAGTCGTCAGCGACGCTCCACTATCAGAGATTTTGCACAACAGAGATGCAACTGGTCGAGTGGCCAAATGGGCGATTGAACTTCTTCCCCTTGATATCAAGTTTGAGGCAAAGAAGGCCATTAAGTCCCAGGCAATAGCAGATTTCCTCGCCGAGTGGATTGAACAACAGCAGCCGACTGAAGTTCACTCGGAGCATTGGACCATGTTCTTTGATGGCTCTAAGATGTTGAATGGTTCCGGTGCTGGGGTTGTCCTGGTTTCCCCCAGAGGAGATAAGCTCAGATATGTGCTCCAGATTCACTTTGATTCCTCCAACAATGAGGCAGAATATGAGGCCCTCTTATATGGGTTGCGCATGGCCATTTCACTCGGCGTCCGTCGCCTGATGGTCTATGGCGACTCGGATTTAGTGGTCAACCAAGTGATGAAGGAGTGGGACGTGAGAAGCCCAGCCATGACTGGATACTGCAATGCAGTGAGGAAGCTGGAAAAGAAGTTCGAGGGGTTGGAGCTCCATCATATACCCCGACTGAAAAATCAAGCTGCTGATGATCTAGCAAAGATAGGTTCCAAGAGAGAAGCCATTCCGAGTGGTGTGTTCTTGGAGCATATACACACTCCGTCAGTCAAAGAAGATCCTTTCACCGAAGAAACTCCACAGCCCAAGAGTGCCACAGATCCGACTGAAGTTGAAGTCCCAGCGGTGGTCGACTTGATCATGGAGGTTTTGGTGGTCATTCCCGACTGGACAATTCCGTATGTCGCATATATCCTGAGAAAAGAGCTTCCGGAGGATGAGGAAGAGGCTTGACAGATCGTCCGTCGGTCTAAGGCCTTTACCGTAATCAAAGGACAATTGTACAGAGAAAGCGCGACTGGAGTTGGTCAGAAGTGCATAACACCAGAAGAAGGTCGACTCATCCTCAATGATATTCACTCGGGGACCTGTGGTCATCATGCGTCCTCCCGGACCATCGTGGCCAAAGCATACCGAGCCGGATTTTACTGGCCAAAGGCGAATGAGATGGCAAAAGAGATAGTGGATAAGTGCGAGGGATGTCAGTTCTACTCGAATATGTCGCACAAGCCTGCGTCGGCCCTGAAGACCATCCCACTCGTCTGGCCTTTCGCAGTATGGGGACTGGACATGGTCGGTCCTTTGAGAACAGGACGAAGTGGCTTCACGCATGTACTGGTGGCAGTCGACAAGTTCACCAAGTGGATAGAGGCTAAACCGATTAAGAGCCTTGACACCGGTACTGCTGTTAGCTTCATCAGAGAACTAATATTCAGATATGGAGTCCCACACAGTATCATCACGGATAATGGGTCGAACTTTGACTCGGAGGAATTCAGAGATTTCTGCAACTCCCAAGGCACACGGGTCGACTACGCTTCAGTCGCCCATCCGCAGTCGAATGGACAAGCAGAGCGAGCTAATGGACTGATTCTTAAGGGATTGAAGCCTCGACTGATGCGTGATCTCAAACACGCAGCTGGATCTTGGGTCGACGAACTTCCCTCAGTACTTTGGGGACTGCAGACCACACCTAATCGGTCGACCGGAAGAACTCCATTCTTCTTGGTCTACGGAGCTGAAGCAGTCTTGCCGAGTGAGCTTCTCCACAATGCTCCTCGAGTCGAAATCTACAACGAAGCAGAGGCTGAACAAGCGCGGCAGGACGTAGTCGACCTTTTAGAAGAAGAAAGGGAGATGGCTCTGATCCGGTCGACCATCTACCAACAAGATTTGCGTCGTTTCCACGCCAGAAATGTGAGAGGTCGAGCCTTCCAGGAAGGGGATTTGGTTCTCCGAGTGGATCAACACAAACCACACAAGCTTGCTCCTTCTTGGGAAGGCCCCTTCATCGTCACCAAGGTTCTCCACAACGGGGCGTACCGTCTTTACAACGTCGAGCATAATATCGACGAGCCCCGAGCTTGGAACGCGGAGCTACTCCGCCCATTTTATACTTAAGTTTTATCACTCGGAGGAGTGCAATAAAGTACTTCTGTAGTTCATGGACCTCAAAATAATAGTGTCATAGTTCCTCCATAATTTCTGTCACTTTTTATTTTTGTCCAATAAAATTCCCCCTCAGTGGGTGACTTAGCTGCGAATCCGTTTCGACTAAGTTTGTAAAAATCCTATCGAGTGGTGAGCCAGACTCCCACTCGGAGGCTTAGCTGCGAATTCGTTTCACCTAAGTTATCAAAATCCTACCGAGTGGTAAGCCAGCCTTCCACTCGGAGGCTTAGCTGCGAATCCGTTTCGCCTAAGTTATCAAAATCCTACCGAGTGGTAAGCCAGCCTTCCACTCGGGGGCTTAGCTGCAGTCCAAGCACTCACCTAAGTTATCAAAATCCTACCGAGTGATAAGCCAGACTTTCACTCGGAGGCTTAGCTGCAGCCCTGTGCTCGCCTAAGTTTGTAAAAATCCTACCGAGTGGTAAGCCAGACTTCCACTCGGAGGCTTAGCTGCAGTCCAAGCACTCGCCTAAGTTATCAAAATCCTACCGAGTGAAGAGCAAACCTCTCACTCGGGGGCTTAGCTGCAGTCCAAGCACTCGCCTAAATTATAAAAATCCTACTGAGTGAAGAGCAACCCTCTCACTCGGGGGCTTAGCTGCAGTCCAAGCACTCGCCTAAGTTATCAAAATCCTACCGAGTGAAGAGCAAACCTCTCACTCGGGGGCTTAGCTGCAGTCCAAGCACTCGCCTAAGTTATAAAAATCCTACCGAGTGAAGAGCAACCCTCTCACTCGGGGGCTTAGCTGCAGTCCAAGCACTCGCCTAAGTTATAAAAATCCTACCGAGTGAAGA
>NC_041383.1:16978521-16997010 GCF_002162155.2 Triticum dicoccoides
GCAAACCTCTCACTCGGGGGCTTAGCTGCAGTCCAAGCACTCGCCTAAGTTATAAAAATCCTACCGAGTGGTAAGCCAGACTTTCACTCGGAGGCTTAGCTGCGGCCCTATGCTCGCCTAAGTTATAAAAATCCTGCCGAGTGAAGAGTAAACCTCTCACTCGGAGGCTTAGCTGCAGTCCAAGCACTCGCCTAAGTTATCAAAATCCTACCGAGTGGTAAGCCAGACTTTCACTCGGAGGCTTAGCTGCAGCCCTATGCTCGCCTAAGTTATAAAAATCCTGCCGAGTGAAGAGTAAACCTCTCACTCGGGGGCCTAGCTGCAGCCCAGTGCTCGCCTAAGTGGACTGAAGAATAAGTCGATTACAGTAAAGGCGCCTTGCTTTGAACCTGCAAAAGACATTTCGAGCCAAAGGTAATCGTATTCAAGCACCAAATTCAAGTTTGAATCGATATCTAAAGGAACCGAGAGTGCTCAGGCGTTAAGCCTGTTAAGGTTTATCGGTTACAATTCCACTCGGCATACCGAGGCAAATTTAAAGCGTCGAGCCAGAAGAAGTTTTTTACCCCTCCTGCGGAGGGCTGGAAGGTGCAACGAATTCATCAAGGTCGATTCCGTCGACGATCCGAGTGGCAGCTGCAAGGAAAGTTTCCATAAAGGACCTGAAGTCGTGTTTCTTAGTGTTGGCCACCCGAAGAGCCACCAGCTTCTCTTCTCGCGCATCTTTACAGTGGACTCGGGCAAGACACAGAGCAACATCTGCACCACACCGAGCCGAGGACTTCTTCCATTCCTGCACTCGACCAGGGATCGTGTTCAACCAGGCCATCAGCGACTCAAGGTCATTCTGAAGTGTCTCCTCAGGCCAGAGCGTCGAGTCGATGCGAGATGTGGCGGCCTTCAGCCTTGCGAGATAGTCCACGACAGCTGCAACACGAGACTCCAGTCGGAAAACATCCATGGCAACCTCGTCGTTCACCGGAGAATTGACGGGGTCGAGGTTTGGCTCCAGCCGACTAGTTTCTTCTTCAAAGTTTTGACAAAATTCTGCAAGGATGATCACTAAGTCAAGGGGATGGTCGAATGGAAAAACCACAATTGGAAATGTTTGCCAAGCATAGGGGTTTACCTTCAAGCATAAGAAACAGCTTCTTGGCAAGACTACTCAGGTAGGCCTCCAGATCAGTTTTCTTCCCAGTCAATTTGCTGATTTGGTCGGTCAGGGCAGCTTTATCAGTTTTTAGTCGACTGATCTCCTTGTTGGCGATCCCAAGAGCAGCTTTCAGATTGGTATTGTCTTGTTCAAGCTTGGTGACTGAAGCTAACTTCTCGTCAGCAAGCTTGATCTTCTCAGCGAGTTCGAGGTCTTTCTTCTGTTGGGCCTCCCTTACCTTACCTGCAAGTTACAGCAAGGTCAGATTTTGAAACAAGCAAGGGGAAAAGCAATCGTCAAGGTCTCACCAAACATACCTTCGGTCTCCTCCTTTGCCTTCGTCAGCTTCTCTTGAACCAGCTTCGAGCTCAGCTCGAGTTGAGTGTGCTTGTTTTCCAGCTCAGAGTAGCGAGCCACAAGATCACAAGAGTTCTGCGAAGAACCAATCGACTAAAATGTCAAATATAATTCACTTCCGAGTGAAAAAGGAAAAAACACATGTTTCTAAGACTACAGCCGAATACAAGCATTCGACCGTAGTCTCGGGGACTACACCCAGTGGGTGCACTCAGCGTGCCCCCACTAATTCTGTTGAAGACAAAGTTGACCAGTCGACCTCAAAAAAAAAAAGAAGGGAGATGTATTCTTTAAGACTGTAATCAACTGCAAGCAGTCGACTACAGTCTCGGGGACTACACCCAGTGGGTGCACTCAGCGTGCCCCCACCGGTTTGTGAAATCCAGTCGACATAGTCGACTGACAGAAAGATTGACAACATAAAGCCTAAGGCCGACTGCCAGCAGTCGACCTTAGCCTTGGGGACTACACCCAGCGGGTGCACTCAGCGTGCCCCCGCTAACACGGAGTTTAATCGACACACCCACTGGGTGACTACTATAAATTCCGGAAAGGAAAAGTTTTTGGTAGCATATCCAACAGAACAAACGGTGGTCGACTGACCTGAACATTGCTTTGGAGGGCAGAACTGGCGTCATAAGCCGCCTGGCTCGCATCCCGGATGGTCTTCAGCTGCTCCATCATGATTCCCGCCTGGCGTATTGCCTCCTTCGCCGCGCCAGCTTGGTCCTCTGGGACGTGGTGCGTCGCAAAGAGGGAGGGCTGCTGAGCACTCGTCAATGGGTCTGCGAAGGACACCGTGTGTCGAGTGGTGTTCTCTTCCTCCGCAATCAGAATCTCAGGCGCCGTCACATCCTGGGGCACCTTACTGGCGGATGCTTTCCTACTCCTCCTGCGCTTCAGTGGTTCTTCATCCTCATCATCATCAGGGAGATTGATAACAGTATTGGGTGGAGCTACGGAGAAGAATCAGGATCAGAGATCGCGAGTCAGTCGACATCAGGATCAGAGATCGCGAGTCAGTCGACTAAGAATGGCGTTAAGAATACAGTACCTGGGTTCGAAGTTGCTGCGTCCTCCATCTCGTGGTCATCAGCCCGGGCTGAGGTTTCAGAAGTAGCAGCACTGCAACTCCAAAGGATCAGTCGACTAACTTCAGCGTCGACCAGAGACAAAGTTCACACAAAATAAGAAGACTTAAGCGGCACGATTACCCTGATATGGTGGGGATGGACACCTTCATCTTCGGCAGGAGCTTGATCAGCTTCGATGAGGCCGCCCTGGGCTGCTTTGGCGCCTTTTCAGTCGGCACCGGAGAGATTGTCCGAGGGCGCTTGGTCGACTGAACAACGGTCGCAACCCCCTTGCCACGTTCAGACGAAGGGTCGTGGACAAGCTTCGACCGCCTTTCTGAGCGCGGTGGTACGACCTCCTCCTCCTCTTCTTCCTCGTCCTCAACGTCATCGTCATCGCCGTCGTCATCATCATCGTCGTCGTCATCCTCTGCAACGTCCGAGTCCCATTCCTCCTCTTCCTGGCTCTCGCCCCCGCTCGCCTCACCCTCCTCAGTCGGAGCTTGTGCCCCATTGGGCATCGAGTACAGCTCGGTGAGAGCCTGGCAGATATCAAGACAAGAATCAGTCGACCAGTCGGCAGGATAAACGGAAATGAATGCGACAAGAACACAGTGGAGAGCAGGGCAAGTGTACCTTGTTTGGATCGCTGTTGTGGTCGAGTGGAGGAATCCTTCTGGCTCCGCGTGGGTTATCCTTATTTCCGGTAACGGCTACCATCCATCTTTCCAGAGTGACGTCGTCGACTGCTTCTGGATGGACTCTAGTCTCGTCTTCAGTCCCACAGTACAACCACATGCAGTGGCTCCGGAACTGAAGGGGCTGGATGCGACGCCTAAGGAAGACCTCCAGGAGATCCATGCCCGTCACTCCCTCCCGAACCAACTGCACCACGCGCTCCATCAACATCTTCACGTCAGCTTTCTCCTCCGGAATCAACTTCAGAGGGGAGGGCTTGTTCACTCGGTCCATGGTAAAAGGAGGGAGTCCACTCGACTGGCCTGGCGTCGACTGGACCTGGCAGTAGAACCAAGTCGACTGCCAGCCTCTGACGGACTCGGGAAAGGTCATGGGCGGGAAGGTGCTCTTATTCCTCACCTGGATCCCCAGACCCCCACACATTTGGACAACTCGGGTTTTCTCATCACCTGGGCTCGCCTTCTTCACGGTCTGAGAGCGACACGTGAATATATGCTTGAACAAACCCCAGTGCGGTCGACAGCCCAGGAAACCCTCACACATGGACACGAACGCGGCAAGATAGGCAATAGAGTTTGGGGTAAAGTGGTGGAGCTGCGCTCCATAGAAATTCAAGAAGCCACGGAAGAAAACACTCAGCGGCAAGGAAAATCCACGATCAACATGGGTGGCCAAGAGCACACACTCACCCTCTTCTGGCTGGGGCTGCCACTCCTTCCCCGGAAGCCTCGCAGCTCCATGAGGGATCAAGCCCTCGTTGGCCATGTCGAGGAGGTCATTCTCTGTGATGGTCGACTGAATCCAGTCTCCTTGGACCCAGCCCTTCGGCAGGCGGGATCTGGACGAGGACCCGCCGCGGCTGGTGGATCTCCCCTTTGCCTTCTCCGACGCCGACGCCTTCTTCGCACGTTCCAGCGCCGCCGTCTTCTCCTTGGCCATGGTTGCCGGCGAGATGCGCGAAGGGAAGTGGTGCGGGGGCGAGAGCGAGCACGCTGGGCGGGGAAGAAGGAAGCAGAGAGAGAGAGAAAATGACTGAGGCACAGTACAGAAATCCTCGCCGGGCGCATTTATAAGGTCCCTTCCGAGTGGATGACAGGTGGGCCCGGTCGATCTAATCATATCAGGAATAGTTATGCAGACGGGATAGGTGGCGAAAAAAGCGGCGCGGAGATCGAGGCGTCTATGTCCCGTCCCATCCGAACGCCGCGGTCCGCTCCGCTTCGCGCGCGTCCCCAAATTTCGCATCCCGCGGAATCCGCGAACAGCAGATCAGTCTGTCAGACACGGGGTTTCCAGCGATCCGTCGCTCGGAGATCGTCGAAGCCCGAAAGACCACTCGACGCAAGAATAGAATGGATCGAGTCGACTGAAGACAAGTTGCTCACTGTCGACGAAGAGATTCTTTGGTCCAGGACAATGCACGACCAGAGTGCAAAGGTTAATCGGAAACGACATCAACTCCTTCCTCACTCGAAGCCTCAATCCATTCGGGGGCTAATGATGGGGTTATGTACCTAGGGTAGGGTCATGGACCTGATCTAAGTACCTTACCCAAGGACACCCTTAGAAGAAGTCGCCTTCCAGTCGACCAACGAGGGACACACTCGACTGACTTGAAGGACTCGACCACGAAGACTCACTCGACCACCAGAAGGTCAAGAGGCACTCTGCACTGCAACGGCCTGTAATCAAGTAGACTTTATGATAGTAAAGGCACTTTATGTGGGGCGTTACCAGTAACGCCCCAGACTTAACTCACCTTAAACCCTCTCCTACGTGGGCTGGCTGGGGTCCTGGCGCACTCTATATAAGCCACCCCCCTCCACAGGTAGAAGGGTTCGGCACCTTGTACCTCATATACTCATAATCCACTCGACCGCCTCCGGGCTCCGAGACGTAGGGCTGTTACTTCTTCCGAGAAGGGCCTGAACTCGTACATCCCTTGTGTTTACAACCTCTCCATAGCTAGGACCTTGCCTCTCCATACCTACCCCCACTCTACTGTCAGGCTTAGAACCACGACACCCCCCTTGTTGAGGAAACGGTCGAGGAGTCAGCCGAAGGGGAGACCGAGGCGGATGATTCCTCGGCCCCGGGGAGGAAATGCATCCTGCGGCAGGCTAGCTCCGGCGAGCCAGTCCGGCCGGGCAGGACCACGCAGCGGCAACAAGCCCAGCCACAGCCCGTTCGCCAGACGAGGGCCGCGGCAGCGAAGAAGGCGGCGGCCGCTGCCTCTTCCTCATCCAAGCGGCGCAGGACCCCATCCCCTTCTCCTCCTCCTTCGGACGGCACCGCGAAGGCCGATTTCGACCTCGGGTCCTTCATCCCGAAGAGGAAGAGGAGTCCAGAGGAGGAGGAGGACGAGTAAGCACCTCGCCCTTCATCATTTCTGACCTTCAGCTGCCTGTGCTACCTTCTTTTAACTTGATCTTATCTTTGAAGTGACACGGAGACGCTGGCCCAGAGGGTGGCGAAGAGGGCCAAGGCTTAGAGGGTGACGGGCCCCGGCGAGCGCTTCGCGCACGCTGCCACTGGTGGTGGTCAGCCCAGACAGCAGCCCTCAGCGCAGCCCCCGCTCCAGCGCTCAGCGTAAGTCCGCTATTCACTCCCCATCGACATGCGTTGGTGTGTGCATCCTTGGTGCTGACCTTGCCGGGTTCGCAGGAGAAGAGCGGCAATAGGAGGAGCTGCTGAGGGCCACCCCTAACATGCCGCCCCCATCGACCGCGCCACCCGGAGGGGCATCACCGACAAGGGCACCCACCGCCGAGCCCACGCGCATGGAGGAAGAGGGGGCAAGCACGGGCACCGGTGGCTCCGTCCCCACAACGGACATTGGCGGGGAAGGAACCACTTCTCCTCAGCATGGCACGGGTAAGCTGCCTGCCTCCCGTCCTTTGCTATCTTTGCCACGCAATATTCTCCTTTTTCTTTGTCCTGAACTTTGGTTTTGGCCTTGCTTCGCTTCTCTCTGGTCTTCAGACCCTCTCTCGATGGACCAGGAGGACGTCGATATTGTTATCGAGGAGGTCACCAAGGACGCCGAAGCCGAGGCCACGAAGATTGATGTCGGGGCTGCCGCCAAGGGGCCTGCCGGGGAAGTCGGCAGGGCTGCTGCCGAGGAGGCCTGCAAGGCTGCTACCGAGGAGGCCGCCAAAGGGCATGCCTGGGAGAAGATGGCTAATGACCAGCCTTGTTCTCCTACAGCCCCTACCCCGGGCAAGTACTTGAAGGTAGGCGACGACCTGTTCGTCAGCCTTCCAGGGACGGCAAGCACCAGGGCACCAGCCGACGGGGAGGTCTTCGACGATGAGGCGCTCGCCGCTGCGGGGCTCCAGGTCGTTGATGAACCAAGCACTAGCAGCGGTGGTTCCCAAGAGGAGCAGCTCCTCCGGGCCATGAGCGCCAATTTCCAGAAGCTTCAGATACTCCAGCATGCCTGCCAGGACAAGGTGAACTCCAGGACGACAGCCGTGGACAAGGCCGAAGCAGACTTTCAGGAGCACGTTGCTCAAATGCAAGTCTGGTTCGGCGAGGCCCGGCAGGAACTGAAGGACGCCCCGGGTCAGCTGGACGAGCGCAAGCGAGAGCTTCTCCTGAAGCAAGCTGGCGTCGAGAAGGCCCAGGAGGCGGCGAATGAACATGCCGCTAAGGACGAAGCTGATCAGCGGTAGCAGCAAGCTTTGCTGGACTCCCAAGATGAGGACCTCGCTGCTCATGAGCAGGCGCTTGTCACCATGCTCCGCAGTAAGGACGAGGAGATCGAGAGGCTCGTTGCGTAGCGGACCCAGGAGCTGGAGCAGAAGCACAAAGATGCACTTGATGCTATGGCACTGGACCACGTCGGCAAGGTGGAGAAGCTGGAGCTGGAGCGGGAGGAGCTGAAGGAGGAGGTCTCGAAGTTGAAGATGGACAGGGACCTGATCGCCCACACTCTGGCGGGGCTGCAGGTCACCATCTCTGACAAGACCAAGCCGCTCTTCGAGGCCAACAATTCCATTGGTGACCTGAAGCTGAAGGTGGACACCTTGGAAGGGACACTTTTAGAGGGCAGGGCCCGCGAGAAGACCCTGGCCAAGGCTCTTGAGGACGAGAGGCAGCTGAAGAAGGATGACGCTACCGCCCACAAGGACTATGTGGACAGCATAAATCTCTGGATCAGCCGCCTCATCGACATTGCAGGGAGGCTCATCACGCAACTAGCCGTCATGGGCATGCCGGATATCAGGTAGTCCCAGGAGGCGAACATAAGCCCCAACGCCAGGCTGACCTTGTTCTTCGAGGGCGTTCTCAACGCCCTAGAGCAGCTCCGCTCCAATCGAGCAGCTTATCTGGCCAACGAGGCCCGGAGGCTCTGCCGGGGTGCCCTGGCCAAGGTGCTCACCAAGGTGGCGTTCTGGAACCCCAGTGTCGACTTCGCCAACGGGCTGGAGAGCTTGCCGGAGGATGCGGACCTCATGGCGCTCGAAGATCATATCAAGCCCATCATCAGCTGCGTTGACGGAGTCAAGAGGGTGGAGGGCCAGCGCCGTGCAATGGTGATGCTTCTTCTTTGCAGCATTTTTCTTGTTTGTCGTTGAAATCTTCTTACTCTTGTCCGATGTCTTGTGGGCCACAAATGCGGGCCAGTGATCTCTGATCTTCTCATACCGGCCGGTGAATTCTGGTGTCTTTTTTTCGTCGACAAACGTTGTTTTCAGCTCATTCTTCCACCTCCTGAATAGTTCCGCCATCTTCTTAAGAGCATGAGACTTGATCAATTGCTTTTTATCTGGCTTCTCCGGATCCTTCTCTGGCGGTAGGGTGAAATTTGTCTTAAACGTTGTCCAAAGATCATTTCTCTGCATATTAGAGACAAAAGACACCTCAGGTTCTTCATTCTTAGGCTTTAACCATTGGTGGATACTGATCGTGATCTTGTCCCTAACAATAACCCCGCACTGATAAGCAAATGCTTCCTTTGTCTGGATGGGTTCAATCGGCTTGCTATCACGGGCGATTTCTGTGTTCTCAAACCTTTCATCCGAGCGCAACTTTTTCTTTGGGCCTCGTCTCTTTACCGAAGTTGTGCTCGATCCGGAGGGCTAGAAAAAGAAGATAGACAAGAGTTAATTAATATGTGTACATACGAAAACAATGTATGCATCAATTAGCTAGTCAGCACAGGCTTAACTAGTATATATACCTGGCCGGACTCGGTTCGGTCACCGAAGCCGTCATCACGGTCTCCTTCTACCGACATTGGGTCACCGGAGCCATCATAATCCTCACCGGGCGCATTTATAAGGTCCCTTCCGAGTGGATGACAGGTGGGCCCGGTCGATCTAATCATATCAGGAATAGTTATGCAGACGGGATAGGTGGCGAAAAAAGCGGCGCGGAGATCGAGGCGTCTATGTCCCGTCCCATCCGAACGCCGCGGTCCGCTCCGCTTCGCGCGCGTCCCCAAATTTCGCATCCCGCGGAATCCGCGAACAGCAGATCAGTCTGTCAGACACGGGGTTTCCAGCGATCCGTCGCTCGGAGATCGTCGAAGCCCGAAAGATCACTCGACGCAAGAATAGAATGGATCGAGTCGACTGAAGACAAGTTGCTCACTGTCGACGAAGAGATTCTTTGGTCCAGGACAATGCACGACCAGAGTGCAAAGGTTAATCGGAAACGACATCAACTCCTTCCTCACTCGAAGCCTCAATCCATTCGGGGGCTAATGATGGGGTTATGTACCTAGGGTAGGGTCATGGACCTGATCTAAGTACCTTACCCAAGGACACCCTTAAAAGAAGTCGCCTTCCAGTCGACCAACGAGGGACACACTCGACTGACTTGAAGGACTCGACCACGAAGACTCACTCGACCACCAGAAGGTCAAGAGGCACTCTGCACTGCAACGGCCTGTAATCAAGTAGACTTTATGATAGTAAAGGCACTTTATGTGGGGCGTTACCAGTAACGCCCCAGACTTAACTCACCTTAAACCCTCTCCTACGTGGGCTGGCTGGGGTCCTGGCGCACTCTATATAAGCCACCCCCCTCCACAGGTAGAAGGGTTCGGCACCTTGTACCTCATATACTCATAATCCACTCGACCGCCTCCGGGCTCCGAGACGTAGGGCTGTTACTTCTTCCGAGAAGGGCCTGAACTCGTACATCCCTTGTGTTTACAACCTCTCCATAGCTAGGACCTTGCCTCTCCATACCTACCCCCACTCTACTGTCAGGCTTAGAACCACGACACCCCCCCTTGTTGAGGAAACGGTCGAGGAGTCAGCCGAAGGGGAGACCGAGGCGGATGATTCCTCGGCCCCGGGGAGGAAATGCATCCTGCGGCAGGCTAGCTCCGGCGAGCCAGTCCGACCGGGCAGGACCACGCAGCGGCAACAAGCCCAGCCACAGCCCGTTCGCCAGACGAGGGCCGCGGCAGCGAAGAAGGCGGCGGCCGCTGCCTCTTCCTCATCCAAGCGGCGCAGGACCCCATCCCCTTCTCCTCCTCCTTCGGACGGCACCGCGAAGGCCGATTTCGACCTCGGGTCCTTCATCCCGAAGAGGAAGAGGAGTCCAGAGGAGGAGGAGGACGAGTAAGCACCTCGCCCTTCATCATTTCTGACCTTCAGCTGCCTGTGCTACCTTCTTTTAACTTGATCTTATCTTTGAAGTGACACGGAGACGCTGGCCCAGAGGGTGGCGAAGAGGGCCAAGGCTTAGAGGGTGACGGGCCCCGGCGAGCGCTTCGCGCACGCTGCCACTGGTGGTGGTCAGCCCAGACAACAGCCCTCAGCGCAGCCCCCGCTCCAGCGCTCAGCGTAAGTCCGCTATTCACTCCCCATCGACATGCGTTGGTGTGTGCATCCTTGGTGCTGACCTTGCCGGGTTCGCAGGAGAAGAGCGGCAATAGGAGGAGCTGCTGAGGGCCACCCCTAACATGCCGCCCCCATCGACCGCGCCACCCGGAGGGGCATCACCGACAAGGGCACCCACCGCCGAGCCCACGCGCATGGAGGAAGAGGGGGCAAGCACGGGCACCGGTGGCTCCGTCCCCACAACGGACATTGGCGGGGAAGGAACCACTTCTCCTCAGCATGGCACGGGTAAGCTGCCTGCCTCCCGTCCTTTGCTATCTTTGCCACGCAATATTCTCCTTTTTCTTTGTCCTGAACTTTGGTTTTGGCCTTGCTTCGCTTCTCTCTGGTCTTCAGACCCTCTCTCGATGGACCAGGAGGACGTCGATATTGTTATCGAGGAGGTCACCAAGGACGCCGAAGCCGAGGCCACGAAGATTGATGTCGGGGCTGCCGCCAAGGGGCCTGCCGGGGAAGTCGGCAGGGCTGCTGCCGAGGAGGCCTGCAAGGCTGCTACCGAGGAGGCCGCCAAAGGGCATGCCTGGGAGAAGATGGCTAATGACCAGCCTTGTTCTCCTACAGCCCCTACCCCGGGCAAGTACTTGAAGGTAGGCGACGACCTGTTCGTCAGCCTTCCAGGGACGGCAAGCACCAGGGCGCCAGCCGACGGGGAGGTCTTCGACGATGAGGCGCTCGCCGCTGCGGGGCTCCAGGTCGTTGATGAACCAAGCACTAGCAGCGGTGGTTCCCAAGAGGAGCAGCTCCTCCGGGCCATGAGAGCCAATTTCCAGAAGCTTCAGATACTCCAGCATGCCTGCCAGGACAAGGTGAACTCCAGGACGACAGCCGTGGACAAGGCCGAAGCAGACTTTCAGGAGCACGTTGCTCAAATGCAAGTCTGGTTCGGCGAGGCCCGGCAGGAACTGAAGGACGCCCCGGGTCAGCTGGACGAGCGCAAGCGAGAGCTTCTCCTGAAGCAAGCTGGCGTCGAGAAGGCCCAGGAGGCGGCGAATGAACATGCCGCTAAGGACGAAGCTGATCAGCGGTAGCAGCAAGCTTTGCTGGACTCCCAAGATGAGGACCTCGCTGCTCATGAGCAGGCGCTTGTCACCATGCTCCGCAGTAAGGACGAGGAGATCGAGAGGCTCGTTGCGTAGCGGACCCAGGAGCTGGAGCAGAAGCACAAAGATGCACTTGATGCTATGGCACTGGACCACGTCGGCAAGGTGGAGAAGCTGGAGCTGGAGCGGGAGGAGCTGAAGGAGGAGGTCTCGAAGTTGAAGATGGACAGGGACCTGATCGCCCACACTCTGGCGGGGCTGCAGGTCACCATCTCTGACAAGACCAAGCCGCTCTTCGAGGCCAACAATTCCATTGGTGACCTGAAGCTGAAGGTGGACACCTTGGAAGGGACACTTTTAGAGGGTAGGGCCCGCGAGAAGACCCTGGCCAAGGCTCTTGAGGACGAGAGGCAGCTGAAGAAGGATGACGCTACCGCCCACAAGGACTATGTGGACAGCATAAATCTCTGGATCAGCCGCCTCATCGACATTGCAGGGAGGCTCATCACGCAACTAGCCGTCATGGGCATGCCGGATATCAGGTAGTCCCAGGAGGCGAACATAAGCCCCAACGCCAGGCTGACCTTGTTCTTCGAGGGCGTTCTCAACGCCCTAGAGCAGCTCCGCTCCAATCGAGCAGCTTATCTGGCCAACGAGGCCCGGAGGCTCTGCCGGGGTGCCCTGGCCAAGGTGCTCACCAAGGTGGCGTTCTGGAACCCCAGTGTCGACTTCGCCAACGGGCTGGAGAGCTTGCCGGAGGATGCGGACCTCATGGCGCTCGAAGATCATATCAAGCCCATCATCAGCTGCGTTGACGGAGTCAAGAGGGTGGAGGGCCAGCGCCGGGACTAGGCACCCCGTTCCTCATCGCCGCTGTGAGTTCATGCCCAAGACAATTTTATCTTAAGTTAAAACCGTGGCAACCTTTGATGTAATATAACATGGCAGATGTAATATAACTTTCCAGTATTATGAAATAGTGCGCGCTATCTTCCTATCTTGATTTTTCCTTGTATGTGCGCACCCTACGCTTTGTTGGATAAGTTTGCCGGCGCGTAAACCCGTGCCACGATGCTTGAGGGACAGATCCTTAGCAGCCTGCCGGGGGCTCTTGCTGCCGGGCAAGCCACCTTGCAATTCTCAGCGCAACCGCTTGAACTGTTGAGCGGACTCGAAACAGAACAAGGGCATTGCCAATAGTGGAAGGGTTCCCTTGCGTGCAGGTTTTCCATACAAGGAGCAAAATCCTTCGAGGAAAATAACCCTATAAAAGGGAAATTGCTCAAGGTTTTGCGTGACTTAGCTTTTCGTTGCCACGCGGATGGTTATCGCGGCTGCAGACGACACCGCTCGCCTGGCTGATGGCACCAGAGTTATGGAGATGATCTTGACCTCCTGCACCGCCAGCATCCGTCCTGCCGCTTGCCCGCACTGGCGCGGATGGACCGGCTTCAAACGAGCTGACCGCTGGGGCCGCCTTCTCCTTCGGAGCCATGGCGATGAAGAAGTCGATGCGCTAACTTCTAGACCAGATTTTCACAGCCTCTGCCCCCTACCTGGCGCGCCAAAGATGTCGGGCAAAACGACACCTATGGGATCACGAGGATCCCTTCTACGGTTGGCAGGGCACGGGGCTGCGCAAAGAGCAGGTCAAAAAGATCAGCACGAGGGGATTTTTACCCAGGTTCGGGCCGCGAGCGACGCGTAATACCCTAGTACTGCTTTTGTGTATATTTGGTGTTCTTGAGTTCTTGAACTAGCTGCGGTGCATTGCCCAGTCCAAAAAGTCTGAATCCCTCCTCAGTACGCCTCGGGGCTCCTTTTATACGTCAAAGGGGTCGCCACAGTGGCACACGGGAGGTGGAAAGCATCTACAATGTACTAGTTTATCTCATGACATCATAGGACAAACACATTTAATGAGCCGCCTATGTGTCCTCTTCCTTTATCGGGAACGGCAACAAGGTTTGTCCCGTCCGTCGCCGCCTTGCCTTGCTTCGACGCGCGTCCAAGCTGACGAGGCATGCAGCGCCACGCTGGCTGGCTGGCTACTGTGCTAGCGCGGTGACAGAGTCTTCATGAAGATCTGCATGCAACCACGCAGGTGCTTGCCTAGTTGGCCTGGAAACTGCATGCTGCCACGCAGGTGCTTGCCTAGTTGGTGGGCTGGAGTGGCGACTGAGCAGCCAAATCTGGCCATGGTCTTGCCGACGCCTCCCGCAAGGGTCTTGCCAGGGCCTAGTGGCCGTCCCCGTCAAGGATCTTGTCGGGGGTTTCGTTGGCGTTCCCAGCAAGGATCTTGCCGGGGGTCTTCGTCTGTCCCCGGCAAGGATCTTGCCGGGAGGGGGGGGGGGCTCTGCTCTTCACAAAGATCAGCATGCCACCACGCAGGCGCCCCCGAGCTTTGGTCTCGACTTTGTCGATGGGGTTGGAGCCCTCAGGCTCAAGGGTGGCAGCCTTGCTGGTGTCGGGCAAGTCACCCCGGCAAGGCTCTTGCCGGGGCTATGTAGGCCACCCCGGCAAGGCTCTTGCCGGGGGGAGATCCATCTTGCACCTTTGCTCTTCACGCCTCTGGCTTGAGTGTCGCTTTGGCAGTCTCACACCTTCCCTTTCTCTGCCCCGCCAAGCCCGACCGCAGGTGTGGCTACGACTGCTCATGCACAAGTAAAGGGGTACAGAAGGGCCCCTACTTTTGTACACCGACACGCGGGCACCCGCGCTACTGATATACCTAAAACCCGCGCTACTGCTAGGCTTTTTCCTAGTAGTGGAAGGAGGCTCTTTCATGCAACTACTTCTCTGGTTGATGCTCGCCTAGACTCGCTAGTTGATCGGGACTCTCCTTTGCCAACATCTAGCCTTGGTAGTTAGGTTAGGTTGCCCTCGGATGCACAAGGAGAAGAACCTAGGTTGCAACCCAGGCGGTGGTCCTGGGTTGCCTGCGTAGGCGCGCGGCTTCCCGGACGGCGAGCGATCCTGACAATGATGTTGACTGCCCCCTTGGCTATGTACTTATGTGGATGGCAAGTGCTGGGTGGTCCTAGGGAGGTTGTTGCCGATGGTGGCAGGCAGGCCGTGATCTAGATATTGAAGGCTAGATCCGTCATGAGAGGGCCTCTCCTCTTGTTGGGCTTGATGGCCAGCGTTCCACAACAAGTTGTGAGGGGTGATATCTCAGCACTTTCGTGCCAACGGCGACAACACTTGTGGGTGTCGGTCCGCCCTTGGGGTTGTCGCCATGCTCTTTGCAGGTTGGTGGCGCAGTTTCAACAGCAAGTCTTGCACCATTTCTCGAACAAAAGTTAATTGTTACCTTATCCTGGCATTCTTGCATGGAAGACTACTGGAATAATTGCGCTAACAAATAGAAATGAGCCACCCTATATAGCTACAAGTGTGCCAAGTGATTGGTCTGATCCTTTTTGTTTTTACTAGTTATTATTAACAAGTGTTGGTTGAAAGATATTTTTTTGTAAAAATGAATAGCACAGAGCTACTGCAATAAAAATGCTGATGTGGTTCCTGTGTTTCCAGGAGAAAATACTAAGACACTTGAATTTTTTTCAACATAATGTCTTGGAAATCAACAATAAGTTTATTGATCTATTTTTTCTTTTCTTCTTGATCGGGGTTCTTAATACTATTCCACCGAATCAACCCGTCGGGAAAGTTGAGGTATGTTTTCTTGCAGGGATATGCATCCGTATCTTTTTATAAATTAGAACGCACACTCCATTTCTTGAATTAATATACCTGGATTGATTGTGTGAGGTTAATATCTCAGTTTTCTTTTAATTTAGAATCATGATTTATTTTTCTTGGCTTAATCTCTCATTGTAAATTCATAGGTATTACAGTCAAGGAGGAATCCATTGCTTATCCCATGGAAAGGTGGTGTGCTAAGTAGTATCTATTTGGCGGTAATTTGTTGAAGGTGTTGTGTCTTGCCCATTCCTTTATATCTGTCATTTCTTGTGCTCCTATATTTTCGGATCCCTAAATCCTACTTTACGCTCGGACAGATTTTGGGTGTCCTTGATACTGGACGTGATGCTTGGATCCATAGAGAAGGTTGGATTAAAACTAGCATTCCCGTTGGGAGTGGCAGAAAAATGTAAGGATTCCTATTTTCTTTCGCAAGTCGCAACTGATGTGCTACTACAATTCGTAACAGGTAGTTTTTCTTATAGCCCGCTCAGTTTCTCCAAATTGTATTGTTGCATCTTCATATAGTATCAGTGTGTTAACATGGATATCAGGATATGTATATTGGATGGTCTGGCCCTTTTTCTGTAAGATGCACACTTAATTATAAGCTATTGCATAATTGAAGGTCTCGTCCTAAGAGTCTGAATATCAAATGAGCTTTGAAACACGAGAAATGAACTGATCTGCTTTTTTTTATCAAAAAATTGAAGCTTTTAGTTGAAATGGTTATCGTGCAAGCTATCTATCTATCTACTGCCAACTCATAAGATGCACAATTTGCATTTTTTATTTGTCCTGATCTTTGTTATGGTAACAAGCTATCCAAGACTCTGCATTGCCCCGACGAGTCCGAATATCAAATTAGTGTTGAAACATGAGATATGAACTCATATGCTTTAGTTCAGCAATTCGAGGCCTTTAGCTGAAATGGTTACCTTCATACCCTGCAAGCTATCTACTGCCAAATCATACGATGCAGAATTTGCATTTTATTTTGTAGGCGGTCTGCGTAGGTGTCAACTATCTTGGGATGCAATTGCCGGTGTAACCCCGGATACTTAAGCAAGGCGGAACTTCATCCTTGGCGAGGATGTCAAGGGACATGGAGAAGAGATTTACATAATGAAGGCCCGTTTTCTGTCTATCCTTTCATTCAGAACTAGAAAGGGATATAATAAAATACATGGAGAAGAGATTTAGAGATTTAGGGGTGCCATGTAAAGACATTCTCCATTTTCAGGGTGATTTACTACCTGTAAGGCTGTAACTTGTAAATAAGTAAAATACCAAGCCTCTTGACGTTGTTCCTGATTATCTAACAGTATAAATGACTTTTCAGCCAGATTAATTATTTGTTCTGAATAGGCAAATATGTGTACCAGTTTAATTAAGCATCAGGCATTTCCATTTGTACACTTGATCATGTGGTTGAAAGCGCTCGGACTGCCAGAATGATGCCTGACCAGGTGATCTAGGCTCCCAGCAAGGACAATCTCTCTGAAGGGAAAGCTCCTGACGCCCTGCTCACATTCATCTCCATCACAACCTCCTGTGTTGCAGAGGTTAATCACATGAACACTAGAAACTTTGACGCCCGATCGATGGAAAAATGGCAACGGAAGCCAAGAGAGTGGTGCAAACAAGGCACATTTCTCGCTTCGGTTTTCCACCTTTTTTTGTGTGTTCTGCCACATCATGTTTATCATTTACCAAGTAACCCCATGTATGTGAGTATATCTAGTACTCCCTCAATCCCATAATGTAAGACATTTTTCAACAGTAGCCTGTAACTTTGTTGTATAGTACTCATCTCTTTTGTAGATAAACAAACAAAATACAATACATGCACCATGTATTTTAAAATCTATAAAAAAAGGCTCTATATAGCCCGAGCACCAAAACGCTGTGCTCCAAACAACTAGCACTATACTAGCATGATGAACTTATGATTTTCTATATGAATAACAAGAAGTCAAGTGCTGCTACCAAACACATTGACATAAGTTATCAACTTATGAAGATAGAACACGGGATCAAGTAATTGATGTTAAGCATATAATTATGACAAAAATGCTTGCTGATTCGATCACTGAAGGATTTGGAAGTTTTATGAAACCCCGAATTAATTTAAACAAGAAAGAAAAAACAGAAAAAAAAAACAAGCAAAGAAAACTGGGGTGTCCCACCCCGGACATGGGCTGGCTCAAAACCGCGTGCACTTTTGCTCCCTATTCAGCACGTAGGTCGCTGAATAGGTGCCCCCTTCCATTCTTATCCTCAACCTGAGAATAGAAAAAAAAACATCTCCTTTTTTTTCTCTACCTGCGGTGCCTCGCAGTAGGCGGCTCCTTCTCCATTGAATCCATGCCAAGTCCCTCACCTCGCGTGTCCCCGCCTTTCCCTCCTCTGTGTGTGTGTGTGTGTGTGTGTGTGTGTGTGTGTGTGTGTGTGTGTGTGTGTGTTGTCGTGTCGGTCGCCACCCCACCGCCCCTTCTCCTTGCGCCGCCATGTCCCTGGCACACTGCCACGGCGCTGCCGCTCTACTCATCGTCGGAGGCCAGATTCACGCGCAGCTGAGCATGCAAACCATGGAAGGGCACGTCGTACTGTTCGAGGTAGATGACGATGGAGTGGGAAGGTACCTTCGGCAGGAAGATGCAAAGCAGCAGCAATGTCACCCGTGCTAGGAGGACCATGACACTGGCACGACCGTGAACACTACTGCCGGTGAAGACCGGGTCGGCATGTCCTTCCCAGAACCGTTTTTTCTTTGTTTTCCTTTATTTTTATTTTTACCTTTACCTTTTATTTTTTATTTTTTATTTTTATATTTTCATTTTTTTTCTTTTTTGTTTCTTGTTTTTATCTTTATTTTCTTTTTCACTGCGAACATCTTTAAATGTGAACGTTTACTGAAAACATCAATATTTCTTGAAATAATGATATTGTTTCGAATTTTCCAACAAATTTTGAAATCATGAAAAAAATGAATACATGAACGTTTTTTTTACAAATTTGTGAACATTTTTTGAAATTTTGAATATTTTTAAGAAACTCATGAACACTTTTAAGCAGTTTTTTTTAGAAATTCATGAATATTTTTTGATATGCATGAACATTTCCTGAGTTCATAATTTTTTTGTAATCAGCAACCATTTTTTGAATTCATGATTATTTTTCGAAATTCCGGTTATTCTTATTTGTTTTAATTTTAAAAAATTGTTAACATTTTTTGAGCTCGCAATATATTTTTGATGTTCATGACCATTTGTTGAATACACGAATATTGTTTCAATATGATGAACAATTTGTGAATTGAAAGACATATTTTAGAACGTTGAACGTTTTTTGGTATGCAAAATGTTTTTTCTACAATGACGAACATTTTTTCAAGCCGCAAACATTTTATAATTTTATGAATTTTTCCAAATTCATGAATATTTTATGGTATGTCGAACAGGTATTTCAAAATTTGCATTTTTTGAAATATGAAAGTTTTTGAAGCCCCGAATTAATTTAAAGAAGAAAGAAAAACAGAAAAAACAAAAAGGAAAAACGAAGTTAAAAATACTGGGGGCGTTCCGCCGCGCACATGGGCT
>NC_041383.1:16997255-17032975 GCF_002162155.2 Triticum dicoccoides
GTTTGTTCCCTATACTGTGTGTAGGTTGCTAAATAGGAGCCCCCCTTCCATTCTTATCCTAAACCTAAAAATAAACAAAATCTCGTTTCCGGCGCTGTCGCTGCAGGCGGATCCTTTGTTGAATCCAGGACAAGCCCCTCTCCTACATTGCCTCGTCGCTCCCCACCCAGCCGCATCTTCTCCATGCGTCGCCCTGTCCCTGGTACACAGACACGGCGTTGCCGCTCCGCTCGTACTCGAAGGCCAAATGAGCCCGCAGCTGAGCACATAGAGCATGGAAGCGCATGTCATGCTGTTTTGAGGCAGATGATAGCGGTGTGGGAAGATACTGTCGGTAGGAAGATGCGGAGCAGCAGCAATGTCACCGTGCCAGGAGGACTATGGCACTGGCAGGACCGTGAACGCCGCTGCCGGTGAAGACTAGGTCGTCATGAGCGGAGATCAAGCTACAAGTGGGACTGTACGTGGGAGTCCCACCAACAATCCACCTCGTCCCAGTACAGTTTGATGTTGAAAAAGTGGGCATCCCACCAAAACTAACACAAATTAAGTGGAAATAAGTGGGATTCCCACTTAATAAAGTAGAGAAGTTAACTGAGGTATGCGTAACGTCTCAAAACACATGCAGAGCCATCGGTGCCTTGGAGCTCGACGCCGTTGAAGTCTGTCATGGTGGAACCGCGACGGGGCCTCCCGGATCTATCCATTTCCAGCGGATTGGGGAGGTTTTGTGGCGCGCCGGCGAGCTTCTTCGGGCGGCCATGGAGGTCCTGCATGAGAGGGAGGGGAGGGAGATGAGAGGTGGGTGGAAAAGGAAAATGGAAGGAGCATGGGGCAGAGGGCGGCGCTCATCTATGGCGGCGGCGACGGTGGCCTCCGGCGGCTCACCGGCCGGAGGTCCGGCACAAGGTGTTGGGACTCGGGCGACGGGAGAAGGAGCTGCTCGGGGCGGGGAGGTGGCTCGGGTAGGAGCTGGCGGCGGGCGGCGGTGCGGCTGGGCCTTGATGGGCTTCTCAAGGCTCGATCTTGGTCCTGTGCGTGGAGGGGAAGACAGGGTCAACGGGCAGACTTGCGGCACCGAGAGCACGCTGCGGCATCACCCAAACTTGCGGTTTTCTAGCTATAGGGGTAAGGTGGGCTCCGGATGGGATAAGTGGGCTAGCCCGATTATCATTTTACCTTTCCAATGGGAGCCCACTAAAGCAAATTAAGTGGGATGGGCTAATTAATCCCACCTCCACCTGGGTTCGAGCCAGATCTGGATGGTAGATCCCTGGATCCACCACCCAATCACCACAGCTGCACAGCTACAAGCCGACCTCCCCCGTCAATAAGGAAGATTCACCTTACCATGCAAATTTGTAAGGGTATCCTATTGAATAAATAATAAATAGGTCTTCGCCATTCTATTTCGGTTAACATGCACACATGTCACCACAACATTAAAAGAAAAACACCTTAACATGCAAACAAAAAGGTCCACCTCAATAATTAGATAAATATATCAAAGAATATATTTTTTCAATATTATTTCTCGTATATTAAGCCAAATGCAGTCGAATTTCATTGAAATATAGTGTAACCAATTCTCTCAGCACTGCACAGAATGTGTCATGTAGCTAGCTGCAAGAGTACACGTGGACAGGCCCACAAATTTGCAATACAGGGCTGAAGAGATTTTATTTTATTTATTGAAGAAAAAACAGACAAGTACAAAAGACTGAATGTCAAAACAAATACTACACGGAAACATACATACGTCGTGCATTGCAACAGGAATGATTTACTTTGGTGCGATGAGTTCGATTAACTCATGCACGGCAGCTAGCAAGCTAGCTAGTTCCGCCCCTCCTTTGCTGCCATGAGATCGTTGACGAGGCGGTGCAAATCTTGCTGCGAGGAGCCTCCTTCTGCGAGGGCGCCATGAGACTTTGTGGCGAGGTCCATTACCCTGGTCCTCATAACGTCCCCAGGTCCTCCAGGATGCATGAATGTGAGCAATGCCCGGGCCACATCGTCGGCCGGGATCAGCTCATGTTTTTCGTAATCCTCGCTCCGTAAGCCAGCGCCTTGCGGCCACAGTCGGTGCCCAATTCCTAGCACATCATTGATTAGCCTCTCGTTGACGAATTGGTCATGAAACTTTGGCCATGTGAGCATAGGCACGCCTGCGGCCACTGCCTCTAGGATGGAGTTCCACCCACAGTGCGTCAGAAACGCGCCCACTGCGGGGTGCGCAAGTATGGCAGTTGTTTGAGCCCAGGATCTGATGATGAACCCCCGGTCCTCGACACCCTTCTCCCACCCTTTGGGTGGAGTCCACTTCTCGGCCGCCCTGACCGCCCACAAAAACGGCTTCCCCGAGGCCTCCAACCCAAGAGCAAGTTGGTCCAGCTGAGCATGTGATACTAGGGCGCACGAGCCAAAGGACACGTACACGACCGAATGGTCCGACTTTGTGTCAAGCCAACCGATGTACTGTGACTTTGAGTCATCTGTGGGGCTCTCAGAGGATTGCAGTTGCGGCCCTACAAAGTAGGAGCGCTGGACGTACCCTTGGCCCGTGTACATGTCGCAGTACTGCTGCTCCAGGCCTGAGAATGTGTTGACGGCGAGGCCGAAGCAGGCAGCTTGCATGGAATGAACCTTGCCGAAGACGTATCGAAATATCGATAAGTCGGGCAGCTCGGTCCTCGGGACCCGTATCTGAGGGGTCGGGAACGGAGGGGCCGTCACCGTGTCATCTCCGTCGATCGCGGCGTCCTCCATCATGAGGTGGCGCATGGCGAGCATCGAGAAGGCGCCGGTGACATGGAATGTGACACATGGCACGCCGAGCTCGTCGGCGATGTCGGCGCTCCAGGTGAAGAGCAAGTCGGTGATGATGGCGTCTGGAGACTGCGCCCGGACGAGCGTCTCGTGCGCGGGGCGCATCAGGGATTCGGTCGAGGCGGCGATGTTGATGCGCATAGAATCCGCCTGAGTGACCACCTTCCCAAGGTTCTCGACACCCTTGGGCAGGCCCTCCACCGTTGGGAACGGATAGGTAACTATCTTGACAGTTGCTGCGCTATGGCGCTCCAGCAAGGACTGGACGATCGGAACGTTCGCCGGCGTGACTGCGATGATGGCTTCTACGGTGGCGTTTGGGCTAGACGACGCGGCGAGGCTAACGGCAAGCTCGGTGAAGGGGTGGATGTGGCCAGTCGCAAAGTGGGGCAATAGCAGGACACGCAGAGTCTTGCTGCCGCTGCTAGTGATAGAAGAAGCCATCTTTATTTCTTAATTTCCTACTAGGAGCACAAGGCTGTGGGTGGCTCAGCCAGGACACGCATTTGGCCTATTTGTAAGCCGGCAAGCTGTTCGCTCTTCTCTGATTTTTCAACCAACTCTACAGTGATAAGCTCCATACAAGAGAACAGCGAACAAATCCACAAGTTTCAACGGTATACTTCAGAAGATTCCACATACATATTGCAAATTCCACAAGTTTGAACGGAGAACATGGAAGATTTCACATACATATGACCATTCAACCATAGAGGGAGTATCTTCCACATATAGGACAAAGAGGAACCATACGTCAAAACATGAGAGGAAACTTAGTGTAAACTCGGGACTACTGATTTGTCCACAAGTTTACAATCATCCATCTACAGAAGTACAGATACACTTTACTTAAAGTCATAAATAATTTTATGATTATATGAAGTTCTTTACAATCATATGGAGCTAAAATCATAATTGAGTGTAGAGATTAAGTAGTACATATAATTTTAAATATTACTTCATAACTTCAGGAACGCGGCCGACGTCATGAGGCTCCGCCCCGGCCTGAAACACAATTTCACGGTGCTGCAGCATGCTCATCTTTGCCAGAGGCTTTTTCAGCTCAAGGTGGATGAGGCCGGCGGGGTCGAAAGGACCGGCAAGGCCGAGAAGGCCAGCAAGGCCGTCAAGGCCGGCGGGTCTCGTTTGGGTTACCAGCGGGAGTGGTCCCATTGAGCAACAACTCTTCCTTGGTAGACCAAACATGTGCATGTGACAGGTGCATGAATATCAAAATAAAATATATCATATCCAACATGGGTTCAAGTTTTCTAAATGGCACGGATTGCAGTATTTAACACCCATTCCTTACTTTTCCTTAGATTTTTTTGGTAACCTCACCGATTTTATTGATTTCAAAATAATGTTCATAGGTACAAGGTTAGAGTCATCAGGATTACCCAACCAAACATGTCTATCGGTACCTAAATTACAAGTAATTGTGAGCCTCAAAATTATAGTTCCTACGGTCATGCAAGAACATAGAAGAGGAAAAACAAGAACTAATTTACTTTTCTTTAGATGCATGGAAAATGACGGAAAGAGACACTGGGCCAACCACGGATTTTTTTTGGTGACCGGGCCCAACCACGCATTAGTCAAGCGCTGCGAGAAAAAACACATAACCAGTTAAAGAAAATAAACAGAACCGTTAATCTTCCACGTAACTAGACAAGAAAAAACATCAGTAGTCAAAAACACATGAGTGGAAGAATATACAACTCGCTCGAAGATTTCTGGCTCACTTTGACCGAACGCAAGTCACCATTCGCACGTCCAAGTCACAGCTCATAGTGATAAAGTTGTATGCACGTGACTTTTCTGAAAAACACAGAGCCTTCAATTTTGTACATAACCAGACCCGGAAAAACCGGAGGTCAAAAACACGTCTTTTTTTGAGGTGAAAGTCAAGAACACGTGAGTGGAAGAATACACAGCTCGCTTCAAGATTTTCCGTCTCACTGTTCGTCCGAACGGAACTCACCGTTCCAACGTCCAAGTCACAACTGACAATGATAGGGCTCTAGAAACGGTGCAAGTGGGACATGGGTAGATAATCATGAATATAATATATTATTTTCATGTAATACAAAAATATATAATTTTGCATAACCACATGGACCAACAAATATATCAGTGCATGTACGTGTCGCTAGGTGGTCCACAAACCTAGTTGGATTTTTTGTTACTTCTGGTTTCGCTACACTGCCATGATAGATGATGAATATATTGAAAGTTTCTCCCCCAAAGAAAAAACGTGAAGTCAGATGTCAGAAGTTTACTAAGACCAAACTACTAGTTGCAATATATTGGAAAACACTTTTTTCCAGAAAGGATGAAGTCCCCTCGCCTGCATCTACCGGGGAACATAGTATTAATTTATTTCATAGTTACACGTCTTGCACACGCCAAAAATAAAGCCCACACGAACTAACATCTGGTTGAATGGTTAGCAAAACAGTGGTATATGATTATTGTTGCCTCGTACACCCTACCCGCTAGCCTACCGGGTCGTTTCTAGCGACTCCGGAGGCGCCGCCGCTGTAGCACTAGTAGAAAAAAGACCTATTGTTCCGGTTCCTAAGGGCCATTTGTCCCGGTTGTTGAACCGGGACTAAAGTGTCGTTACTAATGCCCTAGACCTTTAGTCCCGGTTCTTATACAAACAGGGATAGATGGGCCTCCACGTGACCGGTGCGGCGAGTCCAGGCAGGAGGCCCTTTGGTCCCGGTTGGTGGCACCAACTTGGACCAATAGGCATCCACGCGTCAGCATTTCGGGCTGGGGTTTTCGTTTTTTTGAAATGGAGGGGTGGGGGTTGGGGTTTTGGGGGGTTAATTTAGGTGTTTCATATATTGTGTTAGCTAGCTAATTAATAGAGAGAAGTGTCCTCTCTTATCTCCGTGCTTGGTCGACGCTATAAACTATACGTATAGACAGGACTAGACACGCTAAGCAAATGAAGGAAACAGAAGATCGTCTTGAACATGTGCATACAGAGAGAAGTGGTATCGACCACCTCTCCTTCTCTGGGAGATTGGTCGAACAACAAGCTCTACATATATACAATATAATTATCTCTTACAATATAATCTCCTAATTGTGTATGAACTCAGGGTCCACATTGTATTCTCCGTCTTTATCGATCACGTGGTCAAGAAAGAATGCCGCCAATTCCTCTTGAATTGCTCGCATACGATCTGGTGGTAGGAGTTCATCCCGCATCCGAAATATCTAATTGAAGAAGGGGGTCAATACATATATATGAAAAATGAAACTCAACACAAATGATGGTAATAAAATAAAATTGTGAATATTATTTTTTACGCACTTCATATTGTTTGTCAGAGTAGCCCCGCTCACAGGTCATGTGGCGGATGGACTCGTAAATGTATTATCTACAGTAACCATTCCCTTATTCCTGTCACAACCACTTTATAAGAAATAAAGGTCATTCAAACTGATAAGCAAGCATGCTAAATGGTATTGATGAAACTTGCGCTTGAATCACTAGGAGATGCGCGGAACATGCTACTATAGTACTTACTTTCGGGTGTTCAAATTGCAGCTTCTTCGGCAGTCGCAGAGTTTTTGAGGTGAATTTTTTCCAAACCCTGCCAGACAAAGAAAACAATTACTTGATATCAGGAAATGAACAAAGTTGCCGATATGGTGCGATAATGATCGATTTAACTTACTTCTTTAGAATTTCAGTCATGTCCTCATACACCTTGGGATCTTTTCGCCTCGAGTCTAAGACAGTTACTAGTCCACACTCAAACTTAATCTCTACGAGAATATAGTGGAAGCTGCGCATGCATGCATAACTCATCAATTACATTACTATAACCTCGACTAATAAGGGAAACCGAATATGCACAAGATAGTAACACTCACTTGAATTTGTAAGGAAAGAGTATTATAGCTTTGTTTTGATTTAATACAAACGATTGTAGCAGCTTGGCATCGGTATCTCTGGCCTGAAATTCAACCATATATGCATCTATGAGATTTGTGTTAATGAACCCAATATCACTGATTTGTCTTTTCTTCAATTCGATGATCTTAATATAGTGAGGATAATTAAAAATATATGCAATGAAAGAGCTGACCTATATATAGAGACTTAATGACAGAAGTAGTACCACTTACAGACAGTAGCAAGTGACCGTTAGTTTATCGAGGGCCTTTTGATTGAAAAACTGGAAGAACTCCTCAAATGGAACATTCAACAGCTCAATTCCAACGAGGTCATGCTCCTCTTTAACTCTCAGCGTCAAAATATTCGTCCCCCACACTCCCTGCAGGTTTTCATGTACCAATCATGGAATCTTCACATCATCGTTGTTAGAGATCTTTCATCTTTGACGAGAGGCTTCCCGTACTTGTGTTTGTGTTCGTCCACCTCCAAGAAATCATAATGTACATCATCGGGCGGGTAATCTCCAAGATCGTTATAACCGGGCACCATCCCCAGATCATTAGCGACGACGCTAGACACCTGGAGCACAGGGAACGATTGGTTTCCTTGTACTTCAGCTAACCTTTGACCACTAACAGTACTTCCCGATCGCTCCGCTTCGATAAATGACTTTTCAATAATGCGCTCATAGTTGCCTTTCGGCGAAGACTTTGGTGGTTTCTTCAGGGCAGCCAGAGTACGCTTCGCTTTCACCGGATCTATCTTCTCCTCCGGAGGTGGATGTTTCTTTGCTTTCACCCCTTCAAAGAAGTTCTTCACTTCGGCTCGCACGATCTTCGCGTTTTCCTCTAGGCTCCTCTCATATGGTAACTTCTCTGGAGTCTTTAGAGAAGGACCGAATCTGTATTCACTATGGGAAACAGCTAATTTGCCGTCAGGGGCATGTTTGCCGTTAGCTTTTCGTTGGGCAGAGGGCAAAGAAAGGGTTTGCCATCATCTACAGACGGCAAAGAAAAACTAATGGCGAAATATACTTTGCCGCCAGCGAAAAAAATACAGACGGCAAAACACTCACTTTGCCATCTAAAAAAAGAAACACACACAACAACAATCTTTGCCGTCAGCGTAATTTATTACAAATACAGAGGGCAAAGATCTTTGCCGTCTGCCTTTACCGTCTTTAATATAAAAAACAGACGGCAACGAAGAAACACACCATGCGGATCGATCCCATGGATCGATGACGTGACTTGGTCCACCCAGTGTGCACTCCCACGATGGGCAGCCCAACCCACCGATCTCTGTCTCCCTTATCCCACGATCTCTCTCTCCCATGTGAACTTGTCTGTCTCCCACGTACCCATCTCTCTCTCTTACGGGCAGCGACAAGATCGATGGTGCAGGCGAGGAGAGAAAGAGACGCGGGCGGCGCGGCACGGGCCGGCGAGCTCTGGCGCCTCCTCCCTCCGACGCCTCCTCACCCCGGCGAGTAGCGCGGTGCGGCCTCCTCCCTCTAACGACTCCTCCCTCCGGTGCCTCCTCACTCCGGCGAGAAGCACGGCCGGCGCGGCACGGACCGGTGAGCAGCGCGGTCTCCTCCCTCCGGCGCCTCCTCACTCCGGTGAGCAGCGCGGGCGGCACGACGCGGGCCGGTGAGCAGCGCGGCCTCCTTCCTCCGGCGCCTCCTCAGTCCTCACTCCGGCGAGCAGCGCGAGCGGCATGGCCTCCTCCCTCCGGCAAGCAGCACGGCCTCCTCCATCTGGCACCACCTCACTCTGGCGCGGCCTTCTCCTCTCCTCTCCCTCCGTCGCCTGAACTCCCTCCAGCAGTGGCCAGCGAGATCCTTTTCTCAAGACGAGGTCCGGGCGCGGCCAGCAGCTCTGCTCCGGCGAGGTCGACCTCTGCTTCGGCGAGCTCTGGACGAGATGCTCTGGACGTGCAGGGGGAAGGCCCAATTATGGGGCGTCTTGACCGCCTCGCTCCACCGACGACAGCTAGCCGCATCGGCTTCTGCCTGTCGTACTAGGAAGGTGGCCATGCAAGCTTCGGGGTGAACTTGGCAGCCCTGTGTAATCTGATATTTTTTGTCTTCATAGATGATTGTCAAACTATTGAATGATTGATTGTCAAACTACTAGTAAAACGCAAAAACGCAAGTGAAGATTTTGACTACGTTTTATTATTAACTGTTTTTATAATGAGCAAAAAAATCCTACGCCTTCGACCATTTAGGGCCATACTGTACCTGGACTATGGTTACCTACTTTTTTTAAAATAATAAAAAATTATTTGCGGTCTGGGATGTATGAGGCTGACGGCAAAGGCATAGTCTAACTAATGGCAAAGATGGTTTTCTTTGCTGTCTGCTACTACTGGGCTTGATGGCAAAGAAAGAGTTGGCTGACGACAAAGTCTTTGCCGTCTTCCCTATGAAAAACTGACGGCAAAGTATTTTTTGCCGACTTATCTTTGTTGTATGCTGATTCACAGACGGCAAATTACCTGTTTCCTGTAGTGATTGCCTCCCGCCTCTGGCTGTACTGCGTCGGAGCAGATGGAGCGGCTGCGGCTGTCTTTCCTTTCCTACGAAGCGGAGGAGAAGGACTACGACGCGTCGAAGCAGCTGGAGCAGCGGCGGGTCTCTTCCGCCCTTGTTGACGAGGCGGAGAAGGAGGAGGCTGGCTGCTCGGGCACGCCGGCGCAGGCGGAGAAGGAGGCGGAGTGCCGCCACGCGCCGGAGAAGGAGGCTGAGTGCCCTGATCACTCGCCGGAGGAGGAGGCGGTGGAGAAGGCGGAGTGCCCTGACTCGCCGGAGGAGGAGGAGGAGGCGGAGGCGTCCAGTTCGGAAGGTTGATGAGCTCCTTCCGCCATAGGCATGGAGTCTTCAGAGAAGAACCCAGCCGAATCTCTCCTTCACCCGTAGGGTGGTCAAGCTCGAGGTCCTCAAATCCGTCCGTTATTTCATCCACCATCACCCTAGCATATCCTTCTGGAATCGACCGGCAGTGGTAGGTTGCGCAAGGTTTAGTAGGTAAAACAGAGCCAACATCAGCCTTGACTTTCAATTTCATCCATTGCGTCATAAGGTGGCAATGTTGAGACTCCGTGATGGCATCCACGGGGTAGCTAGCAGGAGCCGTGAAGACAGACTCCAGCTGAAGCTGCTCGGTGGAAGCCAAGCTGCTTCTCCGCTGAGATGGCGGGGTAGTTTCAGGGGAAGCTTCGGCAGGTCGTTTGCTGCGATTTGCTTCCCGTTCCTCTATCGCTTGTACCCTTGCGTGCAGCGTCTGTAGTTGGCTATGCTCTACTTTCTTCCTCCTCTCCTAGCATTTGTAACCCCCTGTGTCCGGAAACCCAGCCTTCCACGGAACGGAGCCTGGCATGCCTCGTGTCCGTCCAGGGTGCTCAGGATTCCCGAGGGCCATTGTGAGCTTGTCCTTCTCTCTGTCTGGAACAAACTTCCTTTGCTGCGCTACCTCGATATACTCCCGAAGCCTCGTGACGGGTATTCACGGTTGCTCGTCCGTCCAAACGCACTTCCCTGATACAGGGTCCAAGGTTCTGCCAACCCCGAAGAACCAAGTCCGGCAACGGTCTGGCCAGTTCAATGTCTTTGGTTCGACCCCTTTATCAATCAGGTCATTCTCAGCCTTGGCCCACAACGGTCGGGCTTTGAGGTAGCCACCTGACCCCGTGCAATGGTGATGCTTCTTCTTTGCAGCATTTTTCTTGTTTGTCGTTGAAATCTTCTTACTCTTGTCCGATGTCTTGTGGGCCACAAATGCGGGCCAGTGATCTCTGATCTTCTCATACCGGCCGGTGAATTCTGGTGTCTTTTTTTCGTCGACAAACGTTGTTTTCAGCTCATTCTTCCACCTCCTGAATAGTTCCGCCATCTTCTTAAGAGCATGAGACTTGATCAATTGCTTTTTATCTGGCTTCTCCGGATCCTTCTCTGGCGGTAGGGTGAAATTTGTCTTAAACGTTGTCCAAAGATCATTTCTCTGCATATTAGAGACAAAAGACACCTCAGGTTCTTCATTCTTAGGCTTTAACCATTGGTGGATACTGATCGTGATCTTGTCCCTAACAATAACCCCGCACTGATAAGCAAATGCTTCCTTTGTCTGGATGGGTTCAATCGGCTTGCTATCACGGGCGATTTCTGTGTTCTCAAACCTTTCATCCGAGCGCAACTTTTTCTTCGGGCCTCGTCTCTTTACCGAAGTTGTGCTCGATCCGGAGGGCTAGAAAAAGAAGATAGACAAGAGTTAATTAATATGTGTACATACGAAAACAATGTATGCATCAATTAGCTAGTCAGCACAGGCTTAACTAGTATATATACCTGGCCGGACTCGGTTCGGTCACTGAAGCCGTCATCACGGTCTCCTTGTACCGGCATTGGGTCACCGGAGCCATCATAATCATAGCCTTCTTCTTCACCCTGTCCTTCCAGACCATTGTTATCGTTGAGAAACGACAAGACGACATCACTTCCTTTTGTGATTATGTCCCCCAACATCGCTTCTGTTTCTTCGTCTCGGGGGTGCTCCATAGTTTCTGCAAATATTTACAACGTGGCAATTATTATTCAAACATGATAGATGGATATATTAGTGGAAAACGTAGAAATAGCTAGCTAATCACAACAAGGATTCATATTAGTGGCCTCGATGCTGCCTCTCTAGGGTTTGGGTTGGCCTCGGCAATGCTTAAAGGGTTTGGGGTGGCCTCGACAACGCTTCAAGGGTTTGGGGTGGCCTCGACGACAACGCTCTTTTAACTTGGTAAATTTGGGTGGCCTCGAGAGAGTTTGTCAGGTAGGGGCGCGGCGGGAGGGGGTAGGAGACCGACATCGTTTTTTTCTAGGGTTTGGGTGTCCTCGAGAGTTTTGGTCACGCGAGAGGGCCGGGGGTGCTCCCGTGGTATAAGTTATCATGGTCGAGAGAGTGACCCTCGACCCTCTGCCCTAGTTCCCGACCCTCGACCCTCTGCCCTAGTTCGCAATAAAAAAGAAGAAGAAAAAAAGAGAGGAGAAGAAGAAGGAATAGAGGAGTGGAAGACTTTTTTCTTATACTCATATATTCCTTCTTCTCCTCTTTTTTTTCTTCTTCTTCCTCTTCTTATTTTTTCCGACGTCCCCCCTCATGTAAATGCGGTGGAAACACTTTATGAAAATGCGGTGGTGGCCGAGCCGGGCGTTTTTTTCCTTCTTCATTTTTCCTTTGTTTTTTCTTATATGTTTTTTTTCGTTTTCACTCTACATTTTCATACATATGAAAAAATAAAGTTTCTATAAAAAAGTGCAAAATTTTTATGAACAAATTACACCATCTAAATTAACTACACATATAAATAAATATAACTACACATCTGAAATTTTCCTAATCTTAAAAGTAAACTAAACATAAACTAAAATAATCTAAAAAACAAGTAAAAACATCTAAAAATAGCATCTAAAAACATCTAAAAAAATATCTAAAAACATCTAAAAATCTAAAAGTAGCACGGCACAGGGGAGGAGGGGCACGGCGGAGGGGCCGGTGCTCACAGGGGACGGCACGGCACGATGGGCGGCACGTCGGGGCCGGCAGGGGCGAGAGGGGTCGACACCGTCGTCGGGGCAGAGGGCGTCAGCGGCTGCGGCGGCGACGTTGAGCAACCTGACGGCGTCGGTGGCGGCGGCGATGGCGACGTCGAGAAGCCTGACGGCGTCGGTGGCGGCGGCGACGACAAGGTGGAGCAGGGGTGTTGGGCGGCGATGGCGAGGAGGAGGAGGGGAGTCGGTGGAGAAGAAGTAATGGATTTGGTCGAAACTGCTAAGTGTTTTCTTATATACCCAGGGCACTGGTACCAGTTCGTGGCACCAACCCGGATCAATGCACCCTTTAGTCCCGGTTGGTGCCACCAACCGGGACCAAAGGTCCCTTTTCAGCAGAGGCCTTTGGTCCCGGTTGGTGGCACCAACCGCGACTAAAGGGGGGCATTGGTACCGGTTGGTGCTACGAGCCGGTACCAATGAGTCCATTTAGTCCCGGTTGGTGCCACCAACCGGGACCAAAGGCCTTGAACAACGGCGTGGTGGTGGGAGTTTAGTCCCACCTCGCTAGTTGAGAGGGGCGTGCAGTGGTTTATAAGCCCCACTGCTGCACCCCTCCCGAGCTCCTCTCCATTGCAGGCTTACGGGCCGAATTGTGACTGCTATGCCTGATGGGCCTACTAGGCCTTCTGCGAGCCTAAATCCTGGCCCATGGATGGGTTTCTAGTCGTATTCAGGCCGTGGTGGCCCAGTAGGTGGCAACCTCTTTATTTTTTTCCAGTTTTTTGTTTTCTTTTTTGCTTTATTTATTTTATTTTGTTTCTACTTACAACAAAATACTTATTTATTATATTTTATTTCGTTTATAATTACTTATTTATTTTATTTTATGATAATTCTTTTTGCTATTAAAGTTTCTAACAAAAAAAGTTCTTTATGAAAATTCTTTTTGCTTTTAATGATTTTGAACAGAAAATACTTTAATAATTTTAGTTGCATCAATTTTATATAATTTTAGTTTCAATAATACTAGAGGTTGCTTATAATGTTTTGAACAGAAAATGCATTGATAATTTTAGTTTCATAAATCTTATTTTATTTTATTTATGTTATTAAAGTTTATTTTATTTTTATTTTGTTTCTACTTATATATTTTATTAAAGTTTATATTATTTTGTTTCAAATTACTTATTTGTTTTATTTTATCATAATTCTTTTTGCTATTAAACTTTGTAACAAAAAAATTATTTATGAACTCTGAAACAAAGGGATTTCATACGGAAACTCGTGTGTTACAAAGGGATTTCATTTTTGTTATCAGGGTTTCGTATGGAAACTCGTCTGTTACAAAGGGATTTCATTTTTTTTGAACTTATTTAAACTCCATAGTTTTTCTGTGTTCAAAATGCACCATTCAAAGCCACATCATCATTTTTCAACCCTTTCTGACTTCATTTGTTATTTTTCATGCATTTACTGATTATTTTGAGATATAAGACCATGAAATTGAAAAACATTTGAAATGAAATCTGAAAAGGTTGAATGTTGGCATGGTATCATCCTTTCACCCATATAGTATGTGCAAGAAAGTAGAGAGGGTTACGGCAAAAACTGGATGCACTCGTGTACAAAACGGATAATCTCTTTCGAAGTATCAGAGTTTCATACAGAAACTCGTCTGTTACAAAGGGATTTCATTTTTTAACTTATTTGAACTCCATAGTTTTTCTGTGTTAAAAATGCACCATTCAAAGCCACATCATCAATTTTCAACCCTTTCCGACTTCATTTGTTATTTTTTATGCATTTACTGATTATTTTGAGCTATAAGACCATGAAATTGAAAAGCATTTGAAATGAACTCTGAAAAGGTTGAAAGTTGGCATGGTATCATCATTTCACCCACATAGCATCTACAAGAAAGTAGAGATGGTTACAACAAAAACTGGATGCACTTCGTGTACAAAATGGACAATCTCTTTCTAAGTATCAGGGTTTCATACGGAAACTCGTCTGTTACAAAGGGATTTCTTTTTTTGAACTTATTTGAACTCCATAGTTTTTCTGTGTTAAAAATGCACCATTCAAAGCCACATCATTAATTTTCAACCCTTTCGGACTTCATTTATTATTTTTCATGCATTTACTGATTATTTTGAGCTATAAGACCATGAAATTGAAAAGCATTTGAAATGAACTCTAAAAAGGTTGAAAGTTGGCACGGTATCATCATTTCACCCACATAGCATGTGCAAGAAAGTAGAGAGTGTTATGGCAAAAACTGGATGCACTTCGTGTATAAAATGGACAATCTCTTTCAAAGTATCAGGGTTTCATACGGAAACTCGTCTGTTACAAAGGGATTTCATTTTTTTAACTTATTTAAACTCCATAGTTTTTCTTTGTTCAAAATGCAGCATTCAAAGCCACATCATCAATTTTCAACCCTCTCATGAATAGATAAGTGATCAAATTAATAGAAGTTTATCATCACATTAAAACCAAAGTACATACATAGTTCTCATTGAAAAACATATAGCTCCCGGGAGCATCTAATTAAACCATACATTGAAATTATGTAAAATATGTCAACGCAACAACAAATGCGATCATAATCGCAACCAAGGTAACAACTGGTCCAACTGCATAATGATACCAAGCCTCGGTATGAATGGCATATTTTCTAATCTTTTTAATCTTCAACCGCATTGCATCCATCTTTATCCTGTGATCATCGACGACATCCGTAACATGCAACTCCAATATCAACTTCTCCTCCTCAATTTTTTTTATTTTTTCCTTCAAGTAATTGTTTTCTTCTTCAACTCAATTTAACCCCTCAACAATAAGGTCGATTGGAATTTCTGGTTCAACCACCTCCAAGATAAATAAAATCTATGTCACGTTGGTCGGCATAATTGTCATAAACAATAAATGAACCAAATTGTTATCAAAAGATAATATATACCACATTCGAATCATAGACATGTCGAGGGCCGACGGGGGCGGATACCAAAACCATCGCACTATATAATAACAAGGAATAATAAAAGCCCTGTTCAAGAATTCATCCAATTAACCAGTTAACTTGCGGGTTAATCCCTACTCGTAGGGTCGCTGAGTAGCCGATTAACTGATTAATCGCCTGAGTAATTGATTAAATGGATGATTAACTTGCCGATTAGCCTATTAATCCCCTACTCGTCAGCTAACCGAGCAGCTACCAGTTAACGATTTCCTCAAAATGAATAAAAGAAAGAAAATTAGACAAGTATCTATCTGAAGTAAGATTTTTTTTCTTTGGGAAAGAAGATAAGAATAAGAGGCTCACCACGGTGGTGTCGGTGACGAGATTGGCGTGGGTGATCGACGGCGGTGAAGATTGTGATGGCACATGATGGACCGCTAAACCTAGACAAATCTCGGGGAAAATGGAGCTCGGAGGTCGAGTTTCGAGAGGAGAAAGATTAACTAGTGTGGCTCGGACATTTCATCGAACACCTCATGTGCATAGGAGGTGAGCTAGAGCACCCGAGTGCCCTCCCCTCACAGGCCAGAAAAAACAGAGCACTATGGAGTGCTCTGCTGTGGTGATGAGGTACATATAGGCAACTCATTTGTCCCGGTTCGTGGTAGAAACCGGGACTAAATGGTGGTCTCCTTCCGATCTGGCCGCTGCCGTCGTTGCTGGCTTCCCGATCTGTTCTGGCCGCTGTCGTCCCATGTCGTGAGCTTCCCGATCTGTCCATATATAGCATAGTGCCTCCCGATCTCACAGCTACCTTTCCGGCTCCGATCTGGATGATGTTGGGAGTTTAATCAGGGGAATCACGGTCTGGTGCATGAATGCATATACACAAATGCACATGTGTGGACATGCATGTAGATGATTGGCGGCCGCTCAGACTGTTGGCTAGCAACAACCCATGGTATTGGTGTCCACCTAGTTGACTACGTCACTGGAGATTGGATCCGGGACGGCGGCGGCCTCGCCGTGGAATGTTGTCGCCATCAAAAGATATTGTGAGAGTTTCATCTCTACAAATATGGTGGTTCATTTCGGCGGCGAGATGCAAACTATAGACGATGTCTTGAGGCAGAGGGATTGTTGTGCAGTGGCGCCGGTCATATCGCTTGTAGCTGCTGGGATCGTGGAAAAGTGGCGGCGACAACACATGAATGACCTCGATGGTGGTGCTACTTGGGCACCCGGTCTTGAGCTCCGGGGTGAAAGCCTTGGTCTGGCCCGAGCTGGGTATACCTGACAATGGCGATGTTTTGACGTCGTTACCTTGTTGAAGGCATTGTTCAGAATGTTCGGACTGATTCTTGAGGGTGAAAACCTAGATTCGAGCCTTGGGTGGCTGGATCCGGTGACGGTGACAGTTGAATGTCACTCCCTTCCTTAAGGCATTGCTATTGAAGAGCCTCGTCGTCCGCGTGGTGCATGAGATTGTCGATGTAGATATGGTCATTGTTACAGTTTGCCGATCGTGGTTGGATCTCTTTGGGGCTTTTTTTCTTCCTTCCTCGCCTACGCATAACTTTTGTCTTGTATGACTTTGCTATTTCTCGACGTGTTTTTGTGTGCATGCGTTCTTGTACTTGCATTTGCACAGCTCCTGGCCGTTGTTCCCGTTCCCCCATCCTCCTTCCTGGCCATGGTGCTCATACAAAGAGGATTCCCCTCGATAGGAAGACCGAAGATCATAGCAATAGCCTGGAGCGTCGCGGTCATCTCCCCTGTCCAAAGATGGAAATTGTGTGTCTCCCGCCTCCAATGATCAGTAAGCGCGGTGATTGTTGCGGCATTGAGGGGTGGCGTCGACCGGCTGGCCAACTGAATGAAAGGGAGGAGTCCTGTCTCCCTTACATATGGTGTGTATCGCTCATCATAGCGCATCCCCCCAAGGTTGACCCCGTGAGACCGAATCTTCAAAGGTTGAAGCTCCTACAAACAAGAAAATCAGAAAATTACATATGGGGCATTTGTGTTTGAAATAAATATGAAATTCATATTACCGGCCATTTTCATTATTACCCGCTGCTCCACCGACATAGCGTACAACCGGTGTTGATGGCCCCAGTGATCATCGAGAAGCCAAACCATCCTAGCAATTTCAAACAAAGCATTCTTGTCAGCACGATTATCTTCTCAATACAAATAAACTAAAGTAGGCCTACTATATGCAAGATTCAAAGCATATGTATCCAAAGCATTCTTGTCAATACGAGTATAATTTCAATACAAATAAACTAAACTAGGCCTCCTTCATACAAATATCTTTTCCATAGAAATAAAATGTCAACCTATGTATCCAAATCATATCTTTTCAATCAAATAAACTAAACTAGGGTTGCAAGATTAGGTATCTAATACATGCAAGATTCTAATCTAATCAAATCAAACAAGGGTTCCCCAAATCTTCAAAATAGCATACATTCTATGGATAGAAAGAAGGGGATCGGGGAGGAGAGTACCGTCTAGGATGGATTGTTGAGGAAATCCACAGACCAAATCATCAGATCTGAAGGATTAGGGAGATGGGATTGAGAGGGGAAGAGGAGGAAGCCGCCGGTGCCGCTTCTTCTGTAATTTCTAACCGGAACGAATGGGGTGGGGTGGGGTAGGGTGGTGTGGGGGGGAGGGAGAGCGGGCCGCTGCATCTAAGTCACAGTGCAGCGTCTAAGGGCTAGGCGCTGCACATTACATATGTGGCGCCTAGCTCGGAGGCGCTGCACTGCTGGGTGCGGGCCCAGGGGCTACCGCGGTGGACAGAGTTGCAACGCCCCAGAGCTAGGCGTTGTACCGTAGGGTGTGGCGCCTGCGTGCAGGGCGTCAGTCAAAAAGGTCAGCCACATAAAATTATTTTAGGTGCAGTTTATTTTATGAATTGATTGTGTCCACAGGTCAAACTTGTCAATTTTGCCCACAACTCGCTCGAAGATTTTCTGGCTCACTTTGACCGAACGCAAGTCACTATTCGCACGTCCAAGTCATAGCTCACAGTGATAAAGTTGTATGCACGTGACTTTTCTGAAAAACACATACCCTTCAATTTTGTACATAACTAGACCAGGAAAAACCGGAGGTCAAAAACACGTCTTTTTTTGAGGTGAAAGTCAAGAACACGTGAGTGGAAGAATACACAGCTCGCTTCAAGATTTTCCGTCTCACTCTTCGTCCGAACGGAACTCACCATTCCAACGTCCAAGTCACAACTGACAATGATAGGGATCTACTGACAAGGATGAAGTCCCATCGCCTGCATCTACCGGGGAACATAGTATTAATTTATTTCATAGTTACATGTCTTGCACACGCCAAAAATAGAGCCCACACGAACTAACATGTGGTTGAATGGTTAGGAGAACAGTGGTATCCCAGCTCATCAGGATTCAAATCCTGGTGCTCATATTATACCTAGATTTATTTCAGAATTTTCGGCGATGCACGTTTAGTGGGAGGAGACGTTCCCATCGACTACGAGGATGATATACCAGCTCAGTCTCTCAAAAGTGTTCATAGGGGTAAGGTATGCTTGTGTGTTCATAAGGATAAATGTATGCCCCTATATATAGACACCTGTGTCTGTACTGTGTTCTAAAAAAGATATAGCCCATGGGATTGACGATTCCTTTTCTTGTTATCATAGAGATTACGTGATACACTTACACAACACCAATCCCAAATCCCAATACTCGACCACAATCCAAATCATCTGAATAAACCGTGCGGTACAGTCTCCGAATGGCTACACATACAAACATGAGAATGTCGCGTCTCTGCACGCTGAAGTAAGGACCACGCACTAGTAGAAAACAAGGCTTCCATCCTGGGGAGATCAGAGTATTAGTCCCATTCGTGCTACGAACCGGGACTAATATGAGCATTAGTCCCGATTCGAGCGGCTAGGCGCCGGACGGGGCTCGACTAGCTTTAGTCCCGGGTCAAACACAGCATTTAGTCCCGATTAGAGACACCAACCGAGACTAATGGGATTGCGGCCGGTACGAACCCCTTTAGTCCCTGTTGGTGTCTTCAATCGGGATTAAAGATTAAACCTTTAGTCCCGGTTGAAGACACCAACCAGGACTAATGGGGTTGAGGCTTTAGTCCTGGTTGGTGTCTTCAACCCGGGACTAAAGGGGTTGAGGCTTTAGTCCTTGTTGGTGTCTTCAACCGGGACAAAAGGTTAGACCTTTAGTCCCGATTGAAGATACCAATTGGGATTAAAGGGGTTTTGAAAGTTTCTTTTTTGTTTTTTTCATTTGTTTTCTATTTTTAGTTTATGTTTTAAATTGCTTATATTTTTTTGGATATTTGATGTTTTTCAGTTATTCTTTTTGCATTACATTCAAAATTTTGTCTAGTTTCTGTTTGTGCCATTAGCTTTCAAATATGAATGGCTTAAATATGAATTTGTTCAAATTTGCTTCAAACCCTAGATTGTGAATAACTTGAGTTTAAAAATAATTTTTAATTTAATTCTTTTTGCTCCCTGGTCACATGTTAGATTGTTGTCACGGTAAGATTTATTTTCTTATTTTTATAGTAATTTAAATTAGGATTTTAATAAAAATTGTATTGTTTTGCTTATATAGTTGTTTTAGTTATTTAATTGTTGTTTTTAATTATTTTTATTTAGTTCTTTCTATTGATTTTAACATGTTGTAGTAACCTTAGTTGTGACTCTGGCCGGGACCGTGCTAGGATTGGATGGAACTCTAACCCCCCCCCTACCTTAATCACCATTTCAGTTTTGAAAAAACAAAGAAAATGATAAAAACTCCAAAAATTAAAATCCTTCGAGATGTAGTTATGTTACTACATCTATTTAGTTAGGAAAATTTAAAAACATAAATTTTGACATGTTTTGCAAAAAAGTGTGATGAAGAAGTAAAACTGCTATAAATTGTGCATACGGTGTTGAAAAAAAGTAATATATCAAAATGTTCAGCATGAGAAGTCGGTTCCGATTTCAACTGCCATATGCCGTTTTGCAAATTTTTAGAATCCTCAAACACTGAAAGGAAAAAAGTTATCCCCAAATTTAAGCTTTTTTGAATTTTTTGTCAAACTCTGGTCAATAGTGGTCAAACTACTTATTCAATAAATATTAGTGTTACAAAGTAATTATTGTTTTCTGGAATAATGATTTCAAACTCAAACGCTGAAAGTGTGACTTCATGCTGAAATTCAACTCCTGAATCAAATAACAGTAGTTGCTGCAACCGTACAGACATTGTATATAGTGATTCAGGGATTCACCATTTCATACCTAAGCTAGTACAAGATCAACAAATTATAACCATTTTATTAATAAATCCACATCAGGCAGTTGTGCTTAGCCAAAAATAGAAAGCTCATTAGTTCTCATCCTAATCACATCACCAATAAGCAATTGATTCCAACATATGAGAAATAATTTTAAAAATTAATGATGTCATATTGGATTCCTCACATTTTTCTTATGATAATGGATATATTATTTGTCGATTTTTGATTTACGTATTTAAAGATATTAATTATGCCATATTAAATGAATAAATGGACAAAATGGACAAAATAATATTGTTACTTATCTTATTTTCATTGAAATTAAATATTATTGTTACTTATTTTATTTTAATGATCGTTTGGAATTCAAGAAATTAAATCATGTGACATCAAGATCTAAGGGTTAATAGGATTGATGGCTTACTATTGTCAGGGAAACAACAAGCGTAGACTTGGAAACTAGGGGAAATAGAACACAAAAGTTAAGCGTGTTAGACTAGATTAGTGAGAGCATGGGTGACCGGTCGGGAAGTTAGACAATTTGGAGTGAGTGCTCTACACTGGAGTAGTTAGGAGGGGTGATTAGAGATTAAATTGTCAAATAATTAAGAGATTTGAAAATCAGAAAAAATCAAAAATATGTGGAACCCCTTTAGTCCCGGTTCATAACACAACCGGGGCTAAAAGTGGTGGGCATTAGTCTCGATCGTTTTGTTGCGGTTGGAAAACTGGGACTAAAAGCCCTTATGAATCGGGACTAAAGGCCCATTTTGTACTAGTGCTCTAGCCTGTAGCCAAGACAATAACTATAACAAGAAACTGGTAGATCTTTTATTGTTAAAGGCAATATCATTACAGCATTTTCGTATAGACCGATCAACTAGTTCCTAATCATTGTGAGCCAAATTGTTGGAGTGGAGCACACTTGGCGGATGGTGGTCACTCTATCCTTCTTTTCGCTGATGCTACTATACTCTTTTTGGATCATGATCTGCAAAAGGCTAATCACTTGAAGCTCATGCTTTCAATGTTCAAATAACAACAGTGTCTCAAATTCATCCCTTCTCTCCTTGGTCATTGACCTCCTCTCCTTGATTGTCATTATTCTCTCCTCAGCCTCCCTCTTGTCCTCCATTTCATTGGCCTTCTTGTTTTCCCTTTTTCTCGGACACCTCCTTCTTTGTTGCCATGATTTTTGTCCAACGATTCCTTGTAGTCATTGTCTCCTGCCACCTTCAACTTTTCCTTGCCTCTCTTCATCCCATCGGGCCTCTTGTTAGCAATGGAATTGGGAGTGGGGCTTCCTTTTCCATCCTTCACACTTGATGCATCGTAATCGATGTCAACTTATTTTGAATCTCCTTATTTGGAATTTCGTTGTTTTCTCCGTTCTTCCACTTCTCCTCATTTCCAATCACTGCCCAACTATGTAGCAATTAAATCCCTTGCCTTTATTTGACCGTCTTTCCATGCATTTTTGTTGCACTTAAACAATTATTGAGCAATGCTGAACTACATACCACAAGTGAGATAATAAATTAGTCACAAATGCATTCAAGAAATGAAGTAATAATTGATAATTGCAAACAAAAAGTCACATTATATCCAAAATTTGTACCACTCGGGTTGAGACGGTTAGCATGTACCAAGCATGCCAACCACTTCAGCAATCCAGTGATATAGTTTTGCATCGATATTAGAGAGAAACTTCCAATTGATACATACCACTAGTGTTATCTAATGAAGTACTCATAGATATATTCCCAATAACTTGAAATTGGTTTCTCACACCGATGATCAGACCAAGACCAATTTTCTTCCATGCTTTAGACAACAGTTTTTCTTATTTGGTAGTGTAATTTGCTCCTCTCCACTTTGGAGTTGCATAAAAAAAGGCATATCCTCTTCCATGTCAAGAAGGTGCTCTTCTTGGGAAGCATATTCTTGAGATGCAAAATCTTGTGATGGAAATTCTGATACAATAAAATTTTATTAAAAAATTTATCATTCATACTATGTACATTTAATTTGAATAAAATACGCACACATCACATCAAAATTGCATACAAAATGAAGAAGGCCATGAAGATCCATGAAAAACAGAAAAATACTTTACCTCCCAGTTATTTCACCGAACATGTTGGCCATGCCGACAGTTGTGGCAATGGGTGACGTCGGCTCTTCCTCGTCCAACAGTATGAGGAGATGTCAATAGGCCCTAGGCAATGTTGTAGGAGCCGGTGACGCCATGGGAGGGATCAGTGGCAGCGCGGCTGTCGACACAGTCGATCGCCGCCTTCTTCGTGGTGGCTAATGGACCGTTTGGCATTATTTTGTCCTTTAATCTGCATGATTTGGATGAAACTAACTCGGACTTACGCTATTTTCAACAGAATATCCAAGCTATTATTTCTGTGCAGAAATAAAAGTGCTCAAAATTGACCAGGGTATTTTGAGGATTTTTTCTGGAAAAAAAAGAAGAGTAAAAGACCAAAGAAGTGCTAGAGGAGAACCACCACGTGCACTACTAGAGAAAACCCTATCAGTAGCGCGTGTTTAAAGCCTATCAGTAGCGCGTGTTTAAAGCCTATCAGTAGCGCGTGGAACTACGCTACTAGTAAGGCGCTACAACTAAAGTTTAGTAGTAGCGTGGGTTGGACCACGCTACTGCTATATCGACTTAGTGGCAGCGCTTTATACTATAAGCGCTACTGGTAATTAGTAGTAGCGCTTCTCTTAGCACGCGCTACTACTATTTTTCCGTATTTATTTTTTATTTCATGTTGTATTCATACACCTTTATACAAGTTTTCATACTGCAGCAATTTAGAGTGTTTTTACATCATAATGAGTTATTACATCACTGGGAGAAAGAATCGTGGACTAGTTTCAAGTGGATGGACATCCACTTGAAACTAATTCGCGGTTCTTTCACCCAATGATATAATAAATAGCATCATCATCATCATCATCATCATATCATTAACAACTTATCATCATAATACATCATTGTCATATAACACCTCCTCATGATCATCGTATTCATCAATGAGACATCACATACATGTTATTCACTAGACATAATCACAACTACTCCTCATCATCAACTCTCATAAACATATTGTACCTCATAGGACCTACTACATTCTCTTAGGACCTACTATATTATCTTAGGTAAAATGGCATAAAACAAGATAGCCCCTGACTCTCCATTATGGAGAATGGAGATTATCCTGTCTCCAATTCTTGCCTTTCGCACAATGTTGCTTCCAAGAACCTCCTTATGACTGTCCATACATTTTTCCATTCTTTGATTATCATGTGTTCACCGTTTTTAGAAATCCGGTATGGACATGTGAGATTCATAGGACGACATGGCTGTATGTTCAAAACATCAAGGCGACCATTCTGATACATCAAATGAGGCACACAATCCATCGGGATTTTCTGTTGAAAAACATAGTAATAACTTCTCAGTTAGCAATCTAGTTTAGTTTTAGAAGTATGCAAAAGATGCACGAATGTCGTAATAGTAAAAAATCTTACCAGGATATCTCCAAGCAAGTTATCGTGGTTCAACACGTGCACTAGCTCATATTGACCATAATTTGGAGGAGTTCGATAAAAGGCATTGTAATTCTCAATTTCAGTACAATATGCGACCAGATGATTTTTCTCCTGATAAGTTAACTCAGAGCCATCGGTGTAGTTGGTTCTGTCTACCATCTTCCGCACATTGTTTGAAGAATGAAAATAAGCTATCAATGGAAATAAGCTGTCAACTATTTTGAAATGAACAATATAAATTACTTAATAACTATGTTTGAGGAACTCACATAGCGGTAGAATTGGAAGAGTATCAACAAGGACCCAAATGTCCAAATTGTCTTGGTCGATGTCAGGATCCCCAAGATCCATGGTGACAAACATACCCTCTTGAAAATCATACATCTTGCAAAGTGCTTCCCAACCTGGGCAACCAAAATGGGATACACTCTCAGAATTGTATAGATTTACCTCAAAATCCATACCATGATGGGTCCTTATGTTAATTTTCTTTGTTTCATTCCTCTCATGATCTTCAAAACCCATCCTCTCCAAGACATAGAGTCTTGCATGGCATGGGATAAGCTAGTCGAATTGTAAAAGACGAAAATTACATGTGGAAGTAGTAGAACTCGAGCTTAATTAAAAAAAAACACTTTCCGTCGTAGCTTACCATATCACAATCGAAGGCCTCCTCGAGCTTAATGCTGAAGCGCCGACCTTCGTCCAGGTGAAATACTTCCCACAAACACTATTTCAATCCCCTACACTTTTCGGTCATTAGTGGCCTCTTACCGACGAGCTTATTTTCTTGCGGGGGTGCCATGGAATCGAAGGCGGGATCACGCGATGCTTCCCTACTAGCCGTGGTAATAGTTCATGGTTGTGCAAGCTCTTGGTTGTAGATTACCTTCGGCTTATTCCCATATGTGGTAGGAAGCAAAGGAGGGATGGCAGCGGGAAAAGTAGGAAGGCCAATGACGACGCCGAACTCATCGGGATGCATTCAATAGCATTTCGGTTGCCGGCGGCAGTTGCGGCGGGGGCCATTCTTCCACTGAGAGTTTCTGATTGGGCGGTTGTGATTCCTCCAGCAGCGTTTTTGGTTTTGGTCTGCTGCCAATTGTAGGGCAACATACCAAAAAACAAAAAAAAATCGACCTACGCACCAACCCAGGGCCACTATGGAGATTGCATACAAGGTTTGATCTTACCGTTACCGACTCGGAGCACATCAGAAGTAGAGTCGTTGACGATCGGTGGTGCAAATCCCCGCAACTAGGATTTACAACATCCCAACCACGAGGATGTACTCCCTCGTCTGCTCCACGGACAACCCTCTGGGAGGCGGTCGGACGGTGTCGCAGAGAGCCCTTCGGGAGGACCCTCAAAGATCAGACTATCACTCGGACAGCCCTTCGGGAGTACTCACAGAACTTGGACCGTCACTTGGACAACCCTTCATGAGGACTCATAGAACTCAGACCATCACTTGGACAGCCCTTCGGGAGGCACTCTCAAAATAGCCCCTCGGACACAAAGATGTAAACTATGACCTCTCTACGGGGTTGCACACATATGGTGTCATCTATCCGCCATGGCTTCACTGTCCAGAACTAGTTCCCGCCAGAACCCAGACAGCCTTTCGGTTCTATGAAACTCTTTTGCGGGGAGGGAGAGAGAAGGTAGATCATTGCAACGGCACTTGTATGTGAGAAAGAGTGAGTGCGGAGAGTGCATCTTCACCTCTATTTATAGGAAAACCCAAGGGGAAGGGTGGGACATGGAAAACCCAAAATACACATGTTTTATGTCACACATAAAGGGCATTATGGGGAAGCAAGTGGGGCTCCATGGAGCAGCTCCTCCTGGACGTCCAAAACCCTTATAGGACCCCCCAAAAAGGGTTCCCACACTAGTGGAAAACATGGCTTTGGTTGAGGCCATGATAAGGGCATTAATCCCAGTTCACTCACGAACCAGGACCAAAGGGTGCATCAGTCCCGGTTCGTGAGGCCAGGGCACCGGCCAGTCCTCGGGGGCCATTGGTCCCGGTTCGTCTGACCCCTTTGGTCCAGGTTCTAGACACGAACCTGGACCAATTGGCCTCGCTCCTAGCCCGACTCCTTTAGTACCGGTTGGTGGCTGGATCTAGGACCAAAGGTTGTCCTTTAGTCCCGGTTTTAGCCACATACCGGGACTAAAGAGAGGCCTATATATACCCCCGCCCCGCCCGCAAATAGAGGCACTGCTATGTTTTTTTTGTCGGCCGTGGGAGAGGTTTGTGGTGAGGAATTCGATGAAATGCCCGAGCCACACTTAAGCTTTCTCCTCTCGTAGCTCCTTGTCCAAGCTCCATTTTGCTCAAGATTTGTCTAGGTTTGGCGGCCCGTCCTGTCCCGTCCCCATCCTCACCACCGTCGATCGCCCGTGACGATCTCGTCGCCGGCACCACCGTGGTGAGCTTTTGTTCTTATATTCTTTCTAAAAGAAAGAAATTCTTACTTGTATGATTTAGATAGATACTTGTATAGTTTTATTACTTTTCTTACTGTTTGTTATTATATAGTGGGATGGTTTTGGTGTCCGCCTCCGTCGGCCCTCGTCCTGCCTACGACTCGGATGTGATATATATTATATTTTATAACTATTTGTTTCATTTAGTGTTTATGACAATTATGCCGACCAATATGACATAGATGTTTTTATCTAGGAGGTATGTGAACCGGAAATTCCAACCAACCCTATTGTCGAGAGGTTAAATTTAGTTGAAAAAGAAAAAAATTAATTGAAGAAAAAATTGAAAAGAATTGAGGAGGAGAAGATGAAATTGGAGTTGCATGTTGCGGATGTCGTCGATGATCACAAGATCAAGATGGATGCAATGCTCTTGAAGATTAGAAAGATTAGAAAATATGCCATTCATTATGCCGTTGGATCAATTGTTACCTTAGTTGCGATTATGATTGCATTTTTTGTTGCATTGGAATGTTTTACATAGTTTCGATGTATGGTTTAATTAGATGCTCTAGAGAGCTAATATCTTGTTCAATGAGAACTATGTATGAACTTTATGTACTTATTTTTTCAGTAATCACATATGATCACTACTGTACTTTGGTTTTAATGTGATGATGAACTTGTATTAATTTGGTCACTTCTTTATTCATGATGTTCTTTAATGGTTTTTGACACACTTAATTATATAATGCACGCAGATGAACCGTTAATGGATGCACGGTGACAGACGCACCTCCGAGTACATGAAGGGCATGCATAATTTTCTTGAAATGGCTGAGGCATACAAGCAGAATGGTTTTATGTGTTGCCCATGCCTATCTGTGAGAATACAAAGTCTTTAGAATACGAAGTCTTACTCTAACCCGAAAACCCTTCACATCCACCTGCTTGAGAAGGGTTTCATGCCACACTATAATGTTTGAACTAAGCTCGGACAAAGAGGGGTTATGATGGAAGACAACAAAGAAGAAGAGGATTATGACAACTATTTGCCCCCTAAATATGGTGATGCCGCAACAGGGGAAGCTGGAGATGAAGAGGAACTAGACAATGTGCCCGATGATGATCTTCGCCGGGTCATTGTTGATGCAAAGAGACAATGCCAAAGTGAAAGGGAGAAGTTGAAGTTCGATCACATGTTAGAGGATCACAAAAAAGGGTTGTACCCAAATTGCAAAGATGGCAACACAAAGCTCGGTACCACACTGGAATTGCTCCAACGGAAGGTGGACAATGGTGTATCAGACAACGGATTTGAGAAGCTAATGAAAATATTGAAGAAGAAGCTTCCAGAGGATAACAAATTCCCCGACAGTACTATGGAGCAAAGAAGGTTCTACGCCCTGTAGGATTGGAGGTGCAGAAGATACATGCATGCCCTAATGATTGCATCCTCTACCACGGTGTGTACGAGGACTTGAACGCATGCCCGTTATGCAGTGAATTACGGTATAAGATCAGACGAGATAACCCTGGTGATGTTGACAGTGAGCACCCAGGAAGAGGGTTCCTACCAAGGTGATGTGGTATGCCCCTATAATACCACGGTTGAAACATCTGTTCAGAAACAAAGAGCATGCCAAGTTGATGCGATGGCACAAAGAGGACCGTAAGAAAGACGAGAAGTTGAGAGCACCCGCTGACGGTTCGCAGTGGAGAAAAATCGACAGAACATGGGGGGACTTTGCAGGTGACGCAAGGAACGTATGGTTTGCTTTAATCGCGAGTGGCATTAATCGTTTTGGGGAGTAGAGCAGCAATCATAGAACCTGGCTCGTGACTCTATGTATCTATAACCTTCCTCCTTGGTTGTGCATGAAGCGGAAATTCATTATGATGTCAATGCTCATCCAAGGCCCTAAGAAACCTAGAAATGACATTGATGTGTACCTAAGGCTATTATTTGAAGAAATTTTACAGCTGTGGAATGGAAAAGGTGTTCGTGTGTGGGATGAGCACAAACAGCAGGAATTTGACCTACATGCGTTGCTGTTTGTAACCATCAATGATTGGCCTGCTCTTAGTAACCTTTCAGGACAGACAAACAAGGGTTACCATGCATGCACACACTATTTAGATGACACCGAAAGTATATATTTGGACAAATGCAGAAAGAATGTGTACCTGGGACATCGTCGATTTCTTCCGACCAACCATGGATGTTGAAAGAAAGGAAAGAATTTCAAAGGAGAGGCAGATCACCAAAAGAAGCCCACCATCCTTACTGGTGATCACATACTTGCTACGGTCAATGATTTACAAGTAATCTTTGGAAAGGGTCCCGACGAACTATCTGTTCTGAAGGCGTTGAGGGACGCGCACCCATGTGGAAGAAGAAATCTATATTTTGGGACCTACCATATTGGAAAGACCTAGAGGTCCACTCTGCAATCAACGTGATGCACGTGATGAAGAATCTTTGCGTGAACCTCCTAGGCTTGTTGGGCGTGTATGGGAAGACAAAAGACACACCGGAGGCATGGGAGGACCAGCAATGTGTGCACGAAAAAGACGACATGCCTCCAAAGCAGTATGAAGGTCCTGCCAGCTACGCTCTTACCAAAGAAGAGAAGGAAATCTTCTTTGAATGCCTACTCAGTATGAAGGTCCCGTCTGGATTCTCGTCGAATATAAAGGGAATACTAAATATGGCAGAGAAAAAGTTCTAGAACCTAAAGTCTCATGACTGCCACATGATTATGACTCAACTGCTTCCGGTTGCATTGAGGGGGCTTCTACTGAAAAACGTTCGAGTAGCCATTGTTAAGCTATGTGCATTCCTCAATGCAATCTCTCAGAAGGCGATCGATCCAGAAATCTGCTACCTCTTGAGCATGTGTTGGTTTTTCCCTTGAAGAGGAAAGGGTGATGCAGCCAAGTAGCGTAAGTATTTCCCTTAGTTTTGAGAACCAAGATCTCAATCCAGTAGGAGGCTCCTCACAAGTCCCACGCACCTACACAAACAAACAAGAACCTCACAACCAAACACGATAAAGGGGTTGTCAATCCCTTCACGGAAACTTGCGAAAGTGAGATATGATAGAGATAATATGATAAGATAAATTTTTTTGGTATTTTTATGATATAGATTGGAAAGCAAAAGATGCAAATAAAAGTAGATGGAAAACTTATATGATAAAAGATAGACCCGGGGGACATAGATTTCACTAGTGGCTTCTCTTATGATAGCATAATTATTACGGTGGTTGAACAAATTACCGTCGAGCAATTGATAGAAAAGTGCATAGTTATGAGAATATCTAGGCATGATCATGTATATAGGCATCACGTCCACAACAAGTAGATCGAACCGATTCTGCATCTACTACTATTACTCCACATATCGACCGACTCCTGTCTGCATCTAGAGTATTAAGTTCATAAGAAAAGAGTAACGCATTAAGCAAGATGACATGATGTAGAGGGATAAACTCATGCAATATGATATAAACCCCATCTTTTTATCCTCGATGGCAACAATACAATACGTGCCGTGCTGCCCCTGCTATCACTGGGAAAGGACACCGCAAGATTGAACCCAAAGCTAAGCACTTCTCCCATGGCAAGAAAGATCAATCTAGTAGGCCAAACTAAACTGATTATTCGAAGAGACTTGCAAAGATAACCAATAATACATAAAAGAATTCAGAGGAGATGCAAATATTTCTCATAGATAAACTTGATCATAAATCCACAATTCATCAGATCTCGACAAACACACTGCAAAAAGAGTTACATCGAATAGATCTCCAAGAAGAGGAAGGAGAACTTTGTATTTAGATTCAAAGAGAGATAAGAAGCCATCTAGCTAATTACTATGGACCCGAAGGTCTGTGGTAAACTACTCACAACTCATCGGAGAGGCCTTGATGGTGATGGAGAGGCCCTCCATGGTCGATTCCCCTCTAGCAGAGCACCGTCGAAGGATCCAAGATGGGATCTCGCGGATACAGAAGGTTGCGGCAGTGGAAATAGTTTTTTGTGGTGCTCCTGGATGTTTTCGAGGTCCGTAGATATATATAGGCGAAGGAAGTTGGTCAGGGGGGCCACGAGGGGCCCGCGAGGCAGGGGGCGCGACCACCCTTACTGGGCGCGCCGGCCACCCTCGAGGCCTCCTCGGCTGCTTCTTGATGTCTACTCCAAGTCTCCTGGATTGGGTTTGTTCCAAAAAGATCGCTCCCAAAGTTTTCATTCCGTCTGGACTCCGTCTGATATTCCTTTCCTTCGATATACTGAAATAGGCAAAAAAAAACAGCAATTCGGGCTAGGCCTCCGGTTAGTAGGTTAGTCCCAAAAATGATATAAAAGTGTAGAGTAAAGCCCATTAATATCCAAAACAGGTAATATAATAGCATGGAACAATCAAAAATTATAGATACGTTGGATACGTATCAAGCATCCCCAAGCTTAATTCCTGCTCGTCCTCGAGTAGGTAAATGATAAAAACAGAATTTTTGATGTGGAATGCTACCTATCATAATTCTCAATGTAATTTTCTTTATTGTGGCATGATTGATCAGATCCAAATGATTCAAGATAAAATCTTATAAAACATAAAAAATAGTAATACTTTGAAGCATACTAACAAACAATCATGTCCTATCAAAATAACATAGCCAAAGAAAGCTTATCCCTACAAAATCATATAGTTAGGCCATGCTTCATCTTTATCACACAAAATACTCCCATCATGCACAACCCCGGTTTCAGCCAAGCAATTGGTTGATACTTTTTAACGCGCTTCAGCTTTTTCAACTCTTACGCAATACATGAGCGCAAGCCCTGGACATAGCACTATATGTGGTATATGGTGGTGGTTGTGAGGACAAAAAGGGGAGAAGATAGTCTCACATCAACTAGGCGTATCAATGGGCTATGGAGATGCCCATTAATAGATATCAATGTGACTGAGTAGGGATTGCCATGCAACGGATGCACTAGAGCTATAAATATATGAAAGCTGAACAAAAGAAACTAAATGGGTATGCATGAAAATTTCTTGCTCATTAAGACCTAGGGCGTTTTGATAAAGCCCATCATTGGAATATACAAGCCAAGTTCTATAATGAAAATTTCCCACTAGTAAAATGACAACATAAGAGACTCTCTATCATGAAGATCATGGTGCTACTTTGAAGCACAAGTGTGGAAAAAGAGATAGTAGCATTGTCCCTTCTCTCGTTTTCTCTCTTTTTTTATTTATTTATATGGTGGGCTTCTTTGGCCTCTTTTTTGTATGGGCTTCTTTGGCCTTTTTTATGGGCTTCTTTGGCCTTTTTTCTTTTTATAAAGTCTGAAGTCTCATCCCGACTTGTGGGGGAATCATACTCTTCATTATCCTTTCCTCACTTGGGATAATGCTTTAATAATGAAGATCATCACACTTTTATAGATTTACAACTCAAGAATTACAACTCAATACTTAGAACAAAATATGACTCTATGTGAATGCCTCCGGTGGTGTACCGGGATATGCAATGAATCAAGAGTGACATGTATGAAAAAATTATGAAGGTGGCCTTGCCACAAATACGATGCCAACTACATGATCATGCAAAGAGCAATACGACAATGATGGAGCGTGTCATAATAAACGGAACGGTGGAAAGTTGCATGGCAATATATCTTGGAATGGCTATGGAAATGCCATAATAGGTAGGTATGGTGGCTGTTTTGAGGAAGGTAAATAATGGTGCATGATACCGGCGAAGGTTGCACGGCATAATAGAGGCTAGCAAAGTGGAAGGGTAAGTGTGTGTATATCCATGGACTCAGATTAGTCATAAAGAACTCATATACTTATCACAAAAGTCTACTTGCCCTCGAAGCAAAGTACTACTACGCATGCTCCTAGGGTAAGGGTTGGTAGGAGTTAACCACCGCGCGATCCCGATCTCCACTCATAAGGAAAGCAATTAAAAGAGCATCCCATGCAACAAATTTGTCACACAACTTTTACCATACGTGCATTCTACGGGACTTGCCAACTTCAACACAAGTATTTGTCAATTTCATAATTACCCAACTAGCATGACTCTAACATTACTACCTTTATATCTCAAAACAATTATCAAGCATCAAATTGATCATAGTTTTTAATGCACTTTCTATGATAGTTTTTTTATACCCAACTTGGATGCTCATCATTCTAGGACCAAATTTATAACCATAGCAAATACCATGCTGTTATAAAAGACTCTCAAAATAATATTAGTGAAGCATGAGAGATCAACAATTTCTTGAAAATAAAGCCACCGTCGTGCTCCAGAAAATATAAGTGAAGCACAAAGAGCAAAACTATCTAGCTCAAAAGATATAAGTGAATCACATAGAGTATTCTAATAAATTCTCAATCATGTGGGTCTCTCCCAAAAGGTGTGTACAGCAAGGATGATTGTGGTAAACTAAAAATAAAATACTCATATCATACAATACGCTCCAAGCAAAACACATATCATGTGGTAACTAAAAATATAGCTCCAAGTAAAGTTACCGATAAACGAAGACGAAAGAGGGGATGCCTTCCGGGGCATCCCCAAGCTTTGGCTTTTGGTTATCCTTGAATATCTTGGGGTGCCATGGGCATCCCCAAGCTTAGGCTTTTGCCACTCTTTATTCCATAGACCATCAAATCTTTACTCAAAACTTAAAAACTTCACAACACAAAACTCAACCGAAAATCTCATAAGCTTCGTTAGTGCAAGAAAGAATAACCACCACATAAGGTACTGTAATGAACTCATTGTTTATTTATATTTGAGGTAAACCTATTGTATTCCAACTTCTCTATGGTTCATACCCCCCGATACTAGCCATAGATGCATCAAAATAAGCAAACAACACACGAAAAACAGAATCTGTCAAAAACAGAACAGTCTGTAGCAATCTGTAAATTTGGAATACTTCTGGAACTCCAAAAATCCTACCGAAATAGGACCTGCTAGGTAATTTGTGTATTGATCTACAGAAAAAAGAATCAACGCAAAATCACGTTTCTGTGGTTTATTGAATTTTTTTCTCATGCGCACAAAGTTTCTGTTTTTCAGCAGAATCAAATTAACTTTCACCCAAGGTTATCCTATAGGTTCTACTTGGCACAAACACTAATTAAAACATAAAAACACATCTAAGCAGAGGCTAGATTAATTATTTTTACTAAACAGGAAAAAAATCAAGGAACACAAATAAAATTGGGTTGCCTCCCAACAAGCGCTATCATTTAACGTCCCTAGCTAGGCATAAGAGCAAGAATAGATCTAAGTATTGCCATCTTTGGCATTCAACTTTTTAATGGAGTTATGCTCGGATCCGGGAGGATCCTTGCATTTCCCTTCATGCTCGGAGATCCTTTGATCTAAAGCATCCAACCGCTTATTGCAAAGTGTAATCAAATTATTCATGCGGTTGTTATTCCCACCAATATTTTTAAGAGGTTCAACAAATTTTTGCAATTCACATAATTTCTCTAGAATTTGGGTTCCTTCTTGAGTAAAGGGTGATCCTTTTTGTAGGGGAAGTACTCCCACTATCCCCTCTATAATTTCATATGCAAAACTAGGATCAATTTCAAAAATACTCCCTTTGGCGGAAAAATCAAAGAGTTGTCTATGGGATAAGGTTAACCCGACATAAAAATTACGAAGTAAAATCTTGAAATCTCCTTCTATATTGCAACTACGATAAGACTCTAGCATCCTAAACCAAGCATCTTTTAAATTTTCTCCTTTTCTTTGCTTGAAGTGAAGGACTTCAAAGTCGGGAGACGAAGGGATAAATACCGAGCTGGCCATGATAACGAGGTAAATAACTAACACACGAGCACACAAGAAGGCAACCGAAAGAGAGAGGCAAACGGAAAAGAGAGGGCGAATAAAACGGCAAGGGTGAAGTGGGAGAGAGGAAAACGAGATGCAAATGGCAAATAATGTAATGCGAGGGAGATGAGTTTGTGATGGGTACTTGGTATGTCTTGAGTTGAGCGAAGACCTCCCTGGCAACGACGCCAGAAATCCTTCTTGCTACCTCTTGAGCATGCGTTGGTTTTTCCCTTGAAGAGGAAAGTGTGATGCAGCAAAGTAGCGTAAGTATTTTCCTCAGTTTTGAGAACCAAGGTGTCAATCCAGTAGGAGGCTCCTCACAAGTCCCACGCGCCTACACAAACAAATAAGAACCTTGCAACCAACGTGATAAAGGGGTTGTAAATCCCTTCACCGAAACTTGCGACAGTGAGATCTGATAGAGATAATATGATAATAAATATTTTTGTTATTTTTATGATATAGATTGGAAAGTAAAAGATGCAAATAAAAGTAGATGGAAAACTTATATGATAAAAGATAGACCCGGGGGCCATAGGTTTCACTAGTGGCTTCTCTCAAGATAGCATAATTATTACGGTGGGTGAAAAAATTACTGTCGAGCAATTGATAGAAAAGTGCATAGTTATGAGAATATCTAGGCATGATCATGTATATAGGCATCACGTCCACAACAAGTAGATCGAAACGATTCTGCATCTACCACTATTACTCCACAAATCGACCGAATACTACCGGCATCTAGAGTATTAAGTTCATAAGAACAGAATAACACATTAAGCAAGATGACATGTGTGACGCCCGGATAATTAGGCTACAGTAACCCTCTGGTAATGATGCCACGTCACCTCGATTATTGTTGATAATCTCGCGTTAGATCAGAACCAATCCAAATTCAAATCTGAATTAAAGTTAAAACAATTAAAGTTTTCAAAAGTCAAAACCAAATTGTTCCTAACGTGTCAAATAACCCGTAATAAATGTTGGTGAAGAAATCATCTTCTAATAAAATACCTAAATGCACTAAATAAACTAAAACAACAATAAGACAATTATCTAAAATGCTTTTAAAATAATAAACACATGCAAAACACTTTATTTAAAGTGCCAGAATATTTGGGGGCTGTGACCTATTTAATAACACCAAATTAGTTGTCGCTTTTAAATTTTATAAAACTAAAATAAAAGAAAACTGAAAAGAAATAGAATAAAAAAAGCAGAAGAAAAGAAAACAAAACAAAAGAAAAGAAAAGAAGAAAGAAC
>NC_041383.1:17033263-17057500 GCF_002162155.2 Triticum dicoccoides
CCTCCCACTTCCCCCCGATCTGGATCAGGGATCCACCCATCGCTTGCTCTGCGCGACCCCAGCACGCCCCGCCCCGCCGCCGGTTACCGCCCCGCCACGCCTCCGTCCTCCCCCGCGACGCCACCTTGCCGGAGCCGCCCCACCGTCTTCGCCGGCGCCGGCCCCGCCCCTCCTGGACTCCTTCGCACCCCCTCCACTCCCTCGAGCGGCGCTGCCTGAAGCCGCGGCCTCGCCTCGTCACCAACCCAACGCCATCGCTCGTCGTCGTCAGCGCCCGACCGCGTCGCCGGAGCAACCCCGCCGGCCTGCTTCCTCCTCCCCACCGGACTGTCTCCCCGTCGCCGGTCGTCCCCGTCTTCCTCCCCGCGCCCCACTGCCACTCCCCTACGGCCACAGTGAGCACGCGCCCCTCCTCTATCCCCGTCCCTCCAGTCACCACGGGCCTACGCGCGCTCGCTGCGGCGGACGCGCGCCCCGCCTCTGCCTCAACCCACTCCCGCCGTGCCCGCACCAGTGTGCCACCGTGGCCTCCTCTCGGTCGTGCCTGCTGCCATGGCCGCGCGCGCCCTGCGCCGCGCATGCCTGCCCCCGACGCCTCAGTTCCTCGCGTCGCCGCCCCTTGTAGCGAGACCGCCGGCCACGCCTCCCCTGCATCTGGTGCTCCTGCTGCCACCGTCCATCCCACCTCCGCCGCTGCTGACGCGCAGCTCCGCCTCCCCTGCCTACCTCTGCTACCGGTCCCACCTCGCCCTTCTATGCTGCCTCCGGTCAGCGGTCCCTTCCTCGCGGCTCCGGCCGCGTCATGGCCGCCGGAGCGCGCCCTCCTGGGCGCCCGGGTGTTCCCTGCCCCCTGGTGGCCTCAGGCACGAGCGCCCGCACCCAGCGCCCGCCCCGTAAACCCCTGGCCCTATGACAAGGGGGCCCCACCACAGAACGTAAAAGTAAAAGAAAAGGTAAATAAAAATGAATTAATAAAATTAATTAACTAATTAATTAGTAAATTAATTAAGTTAATTATTCCTGTTTAATTAATCTAACTAGTCGTAAACCCGTGCGGACCGCACGGGCTAGCATAAAAAAAGGAGCATAGCCATTCTTTTAAATACACATTTTAAAGGAAATAAAGTTTGAAAGGACTTAGGTATGCCCTTGCAATGAATTATCGCTAAAACATGTAAAGTTTGTTGCATGCCCAAGGTCCCAATCGCAAATATATTCCACCGATGATTCCTGGAATGATTTTTTTATGGATGCATGATTCTCGAATTGTGTCATATAGTAGTATATTTTTGTAAGACCATGTGGAGTATAATAATAACATTAATCAAACTATTATTCCTACCAAATTAACAGTTACTTTTTTACTAAGAATTTATGTTATTTTCTTTATCTAATTCAAACAGAGAAATGAAAATGGAAATATAATCATCCAAGGAAAAATCATATTTGGTGAATAGAATAATTTTTTAGAAAAAATGTATGATAAAATCAGTTCTGGAATAGTAAGTAAATCATGGTACAGTGGCGTATCCCCATTGGAAAAGAAGCATGCAACGCTAATGAATCCATGATGCCCTGTTATACACCCGCACCAACAGGGATAGAACAATACTATACAGGAAAGAGCTAGTTAGATTTGAATAAATTTAGTGAAATAAGTTCTAAGCAACGACAACTGAAAGAAATGTACGAATCAAGCGAGCAATACAGCCCTACAAATCTAGAATACTACCACTTAGAGCTAGTTTTTAAACATAGCACACAATGATCACATGAAGGCTAAGATCAGCTTATTATCACTTAATATAGTAACAATAATAAAGGGAATAATTCATATACAGATTGAAATCAATTGGCAACAAAAATCAAGTTATTAGTTACAAAGTGCAAAATTATGCTTTTTTACAATACCTCACACCATGCTGTAGAAATATAGTAGAAACATATGTATGAAAGTGAAATTAGAGTACATGTATTCTTTAACTTCAAGAGGCCGGCAGGGGCATCCCCTTCCACTCAGACCAACATAAGAAAAGGAGGAGGTATATTTTAGATAGATTAATCAAGAAAACATTGCACACGGAAGAGGAAAAAAATGCACTGTATATAATCCCGTCAGTGGGAGCCTTGCCCGCTGTCATTGGGCCTAATTTTTTATTTTTTGTATTTAATCACATTCCCATTGGGTCTGAAGAAATCACTCAACTGAAAGCTCTAACTTTCCTTCCAAAATTACTTCACCATGTGTCGGGTTGTTACAATTATATGCTGATATAGTATGTGAAGAGCCCAAAATTATCAAGCTCATACCTGTTAGTAGGCAAAAGAAAAGAAATGACCAATCAAATATGAGTTTGAACTGGAAAGTTACCATGCATTATTCCATTAGTGATTATTTTTTTACTGATTATGGCGTTACTCCTTACATTGCTTGAATGCCGTACCTGCACGTTAGAAATAGAAAAAATATACACATCTATTTTCATCGATACTGAAGGCACCGTAATAAATGGACTATTGTTAGTACGTACCAAAATAAGTTTCCAGGGTGTGTATGTTAAATATAATGAGCATATACCAATGTTTCATGTTTTTACAGTAAGTAATAAGAAACGAAGCAAAATAAAGTAATTCTGGATCTGATATGGAAGAGTGAACGTGTTGCTTAACTTATCAGGCTGAGATCCCAGAATGGAGAGCCTTGTGTGGGATCTAAGTAGAGGACTTGGTTATGCATGCGTTATTAACAGAGAGACGTCTTGGCAAGGCAAGGTAACGATTCATCAAACACCTAAGAGTGCATTGCGAAATATAGCAATAAATAAGCTCAGACTGATTGCAACGATTGTATCTCATAGAGAAACAATATGTTGCTGATTTAGACAGAGTTCTGCAGTGCCAGGTCGATCTCGCCGTCATCAAAGTTGCTGATGGATCTCTGTCATCGAAGTCGTTGATGAACATGCCAATAGCCGGCTGCCTGAAAGGCATGTGTAGTATGTGTATGGAGATGTACTGATACTATTGCACATAGGATACCTATCATCTTTATGTGTTGCCTCATTGTTTCAGATTAGCAGTGATGCTTGCATCATCTTCCTCTTCGGACACGATCTCCACTTTCTTCTAGGAAGTGACAACATGTCCTGCCATGAGGAATTTGAAGCGGTGAGAACGTAAAATTTAGCCGGTTCCTCACTATGTTCAGGCCTGGCCGATGAGTAATATTTAGGGGTGACACCCTCCATGGCAAGCCTCTTCCCTGTGATATCCTCCATGGCCATGGCGACCAGGTAATTCTAACAGCTCCATTGGGTAAAGGTTCCGTATGTTTTACGATTTAGTCAAATTGGGTCTCTCTATTGTGTGGCCAGATCAGGGTTGAGTTGGGTTGACCTTGCCTAGTCGCTAGTGCTAGCCTGCTGGATTTGAGTGATATCAAAACATACATTTATACTTACACTATGAATAATAACATACAAACTGATTACCTTAGAAAAGAATTTCAGTCACACGTGCTGCAGTTATACTCATGGGTATAGGTTCAGTTTAGCACCACATAGCAATCTAGTTCGTTCATAAATAAGAGTTCAACACACCATTGGGATAGAAAATCGTACATAGTTTGGAGGTCTGCCTCGCCTGATCCTGAATTTGACCCATAAATAGGTTCTGACACACAACTATAAATATATTGAGTAAGATCAATTACCGGCGGTGGGTGCTGCTGTTGTTTTTCCGGCAAGAAAGTATGCATGAGTGCCAAGTGCAAATAGGAGTCATGGACTAATTATTCCTTCTCCAGTAGCAGTAAGGTGTGCTTGCCGCCGTCTTGTTCGTCCCCCAACTAAAAAAGAATAGGACTCCTCTCCTGCCGTTGGTGACATCTACCCATCTGATTCTCCACCATAGTATGAGAAGGACATCGAATCTGCAAAAGAGAAAAAAGCAGTTGCCGCCTTGGCCTGTGGAGCAGGCTATGGAGATGACAACGTTGGTATTAGGGCGTGGGACGAAGTGGGCAGAGATTACGACCACGCTGGGTTCCAGACGACGGACGGCACTTGAATCAGCCTTGCTGCCCTAGCACCGGCTGAGCAGCTTCCTCCTCGCTGCTGCATGTGGACATACACCTTGGGGGCCTCATGCCCATGGCTTCCAAGTTCCAACTGACGACGAAGGATGGCAGTGGAGATGGGGACGCACGCTGCTGCCAAGCCCCGTACTACAAAGGCACCCTGAGCGTGAGGAAGGATTCGGCGGCGGCGGACATGCCGAAGGAGAAGGCATGTGCGGGGAAAGAGGAGACCCCGTAGGATCCTGTGAGGGTTTTTTATTACGTCAGATCCTGTGATGGTTTAGAAGTAAGAATCAACGCACAGATTTCATATCCTATTTCTTTATAAGAGAAACGTGGAGAGTCTAAGGAGAGAACGACTTGCACAACCATAACTCGTGAGCAACCATAATTTGTTTTTTTTTGATGAACCCCAGACAATTTCGTAAGATCTAGACCGTAATAATTCGGTCCCACGAGATTAACGGCTCGTAATTTCTAATTAACGTGGTAATTTGGGAGTCTATAATTAGTATATGTATAGATTAACTTGTTAGGTTAATCAAACATTAATTAGATTAGTTAAATCCTAATAAAACTAAACAGAGTATGACAAGTGGGTCCCATTGGACCCACACGTCAGTTTGACCAGTCAACACCTCTGTTGACTGCCGACGTCATGATGACGTCAGCATGCACTGTTCTGGATAATGTTGAATTAAATTAATTAAATAAATTCTAAAAATGATTTAAAACTTTAGAAAATCATATAAAATAAACCGTACCTCGGATGAAAATACTTTGTACATGAAAGTTGCTCAGAACGAGAAGACGAATCCGGATACGCAGCCCGTTCGTCCGCCACACATCCCTAACATACCGAACATGCAACTTTCCTCCTCTGGATCACCTGTCCGAAAACGCGAAACACCGGGGATACTTTCCCGGATGTTTCCCCCTTTCGCCGGTATCACCTACTACCGCGTTAGGGCACACATAACCCCACTCATTGTCATGTCATGCATCTTCATGCTTATGTTTGCATTGTATTTACTGTTTCTTCCCCCTCTTCTCTCCGGTAGACTACGAGACCGACGCTGCTGCTGCCCAGTTCGACTATGGTGTTGACGACCCCTCCTACTTGCCAGAGCAACCAGGCAAGCCCCCCCTTGATCACCAGATATCGCCTATTCTTCTCTATACTGCTTGCATTAGAGTAGTGTAACATGTTACTGTTCGGTTACTCCTATTCTGTTGCATAGCCTGTCATTGTTGCTACAGTCATTAATACCATACCCGCAATCCTAAATGCTTAGTATAGGATGCTAGTTTATCATCGGTGGCCCTACATTCTTGTCAGTCTGCCATGCTATACTATCAGGCCGTGATCACTTGGGAGGTGATCACGGGTATATACTATACATATATACATACTACAGATGGTGACTAAAGTCGGGTCAGCTCGTTGAGTACCCGCAAGTGATTCCGATGTGGGGGCTGGAAGGACAGGTGGCTCCATCCTGGTAGAGGTGGGCCTGGGCTCCCGACGGCCCCCGACTGTTACTTTGTGGCGGAGCGACAGGGCAGGTTGACACCACCTAGGTGAGAGGTGGGCCTGGCCCTGGTCGGCGTCCGCGGTTACTTCATAATAACACGCTTAACGAGATCTTGGTATTTGATCTGAGTCTGGTCACTGGCCTATACGCACTAACCAACTACGCGGGAAAGATATGGGCACTCGACGTCGTGGTATCAGCCGAAGCCTTCGTGACGTCGGCGACTGAGCGGCGCGCGCCGGGGTGGACTGCGTTAACGCAACTTCCTATGTAATGGAGGTTGCTAGGTCTGCTCACCGGCCGCGTACGCAACGTGCAGGTGTGCAATGGGCGATGGGCCCAGACCCCTGCGCGCATAGGATTTAGACCGGCGTGCTGACCTCTCTGTTGTGCCTAGGTGGGGCTACGACGTGTTGATCTTCCGAGGCCGGGCATGACCCAGGAAAGTGTGTCCGGACAAATGGGATCGAGCGTGTTGGGTTATGCGGTGCACCCCTGCAGGGAAGTTTATCTATTCGAATAGCCGTGTCCCTCGGTAAAAGGACGACCCGGAGTTGTACCTTGACCTTATGACAACTAGAACTGGATACTTAATAAAACACACCCAGACAAGTTCCACAGATAAACCGGTGATCACTTTTCCACAGGGCGACGAGGGGAGGATCACCGGGTAGGATTATGCTATGCGATGCTACTTGGAGGACTTCAATCTACTCTCTTCTACATGCTGCAAGACGGAGGCTGCCAGAAGCATAGTCTTCGATAGGACTAGCTATCCCCCTCTTATTCTGGCATTCTGCAGTTCAGTCCACTGATATGGCCCTTTACACATATACCCATGCATATGTAGTGTAGCTCCTTGCTTGCGAGTACTTTGGATGAGTACTCACGGTTGCTTTTCTCCCTCTTTTCCCCTTTCCCTTCTACCTGGTTGTCGCAACCAGATGCCGGAGCCCAAGAGCCAGACGCCACTGTCGACAATGACCCCTACTACACTGGAGGTGCCTACTACTACGTGCCGACCGCTGACGACGGCCAGGAGTAGTTAGGAGGATCCCAGGCAGGGGGTCTGCGCCTCTTTTGATCTGTATCCCAGTTTGTGCTAGCCTTCTTAAGGCAATCTTTTTAACTTATGTCTGTACTCAGATATTGTTGCTTCCGCTGACTCGTCTATGATCGAGCACTTGTATTCGAGCCCTCGAGGCCCCTGGCTTGTATTATGATGCTTGTATGACTTATTTTATTTGTAGAGTTGTGTTGTGATATCTTCCCATGAGTCCCTGATCTTGATCGTACACATTTGCGTGTATGATTAGTGTACGATTGAATCGGGGGCGTCACAACTTGGTATTAGAGCCAACTGCCTGTAGGAATCCCCTTCCAAACTCCTTGGTCGAAGTTGAGTCTAGTCATTGCAAAACTTTTACTAACATGGTTGTGTGCCTTACGGGCCCACGTCGCCATTTGGTGGTATTAGGATCTTTTACTCCTCGTCTATACTCTGGGACTCTGATCTCTTTTCTATTCGGGATAAATGAATTTTGCTAACTCTAACTCTAGGTTCTCGTAATTACTTCCTCACAGAGAGCCCCGTATTACAGATGATCACCTGTTGCCCAGAAGATTCCGAAGATGCTATTCGATGTTTTCCCGAGACACTTGTGCCCACCGCCTTTGCAAATTCGCTATTACTGTTATATCCTTATGGATACCTACATACACTTGTTTTTAATACATTCAATCCCATTGATCTTGTTATTACAAGATGCCCCGAACTGCTCTTCATTGTTCCGAGAATCCTTTGAGCTTACTGCCTTGCAGTTCTTGCCACATCTACGGATAATTTCTCGCACTTGCCGAGTATCCACTCGTCCCCAGTTGTTTCATGTATGTCACCTACTTTGAAATACTATCCGGTCTTCCAATAATCCATTGCCAACTATTGTTCTGTAAATACTTGTCTGCTTGCATTATGGATACTTTCCATATGTCTAGCAATATTCACGAGCATCCTTTGTCATCGTCATTTTGAGTCATTGATCCAATATGTTTGCGAATGCTCGCAATCACCAATCCAACCCAGAATTCATCCTTCTGGCTCAGACGTCATTTAAACATGAGCTGGATCTCGACCAACCAAATTATCATCGATTGTATCCCTAAGCCTACTCAACTTATCCACCCTTAATCAGAGCATTTGCTTCTTATCCCTTGACTTGGAAATCACAATTCCTTTGCAAGTTTGAATTAGTTGTTTGTTTCTATAATTCAATGCCTTTGCATTGTTTCTTCCTCTGGTTTAGTACCGATGCTTACATCAGATCCCTTAAGGACCATCAGATCCTTTGTTGTATTTTATCCGACAACATCCTTCATATTCAATCACTTTGGAAGATCTTTCCCTGATACATAATGACATTGGTAAATACTATTCCTTGATTTGGCCAACCATGCTCTGCTTTCGAGCTGGTGATATTTACTATTGAAGCTTGTGGTATATGTTTCCACGATGCCCCGATGGGTTGAACCTATGCCTTCCTTAATATGTGTGGACCCGAAAGCTTTCATGGGTCATACTCCTCTGGTAATTCACCAGGTAGGTTTTGACACTGAAATCATTTTTATTTAGAGGAGTGAATGAAAGGTTATGCATTGGAGAAGTGGGAGTCGACCTTGAACTTTGTGTTCATGCCCATGGACACGATGTAGATCCTATCATGGAAGCTACTCTTAAATTAATTATTCCCTTGGTATAAGTTCATCTTATATCTGGGATCTAGTCTTTTGCAATCTTGGTTCCGGCAATATTGATATTCTTTGATTCCTTTTCTCGGACAAGTTGAAGTACTTGTCTTCTGCAGATCATTACACCTATCCAACCTCTATTCTGCTCTACCTTTGAGTATACCCTCTGGTATCTCGAGAATATCGCGGAACTACATAACTTCTTATGAGTTCTTCGTCAACTATTATTCTCGTCGATTCCAATTTCCCCCCGGGTTTTGAGTTATTAGTCACTCGAGAACACCGATAAGTGAATCTTCCGCACTCCGATTCAATACTCTAAGTAATTTTCGTTGCTTATGAGTTTAATAATCCTTCAAGTCGTTCCTAGCCTGATCGGCTATATCCTTATCGTGCAACTTTTTTAACTGTGCTACCTGGTCCTTATTCCCGGAGTACCACTTTCGACAATGAGCTAAGCTTACGTCGATTTTCCTCGTCATATCATTTCTCCTTGAACAGCAAGCTTGATTTTGAGTTTTTCTCGTACTTGTGGTTCCTCGCTTCCTCAGTCCATTGACTTGATGTCATCGCCGATCGATTACACCTCCGCGAAATCTCTCAACAAATGTGTCATGATCATCATCAACATTCTGAGCTCTTCCAGGATATCAATTGAATTCATGATGAGAAATACCATCCTTGCCCTCGATGATTTGTGTTGTCATGGACCACTTTATTGCCTTCCCTCCAACACAAACTTGTTTGTGTTCTGTGTTATACCTTGAGTTCCTTGATATCCAGCATTTGTTCTTCCTTACCTTGGAGTATTACCATCTTTTATGTCAAGAATGTTGTGAGAATTTCACCACCTCTTAAAAATTCTTGATATAGTAATACTTCTCGTCATCTCCGTTCATTTCTTGGTCCCCATGTTGTTCCAACCGGAATACTGACAATTGAACTATGATGAGTGAATGCAAAACTTCTAGCAACCATATTGCTTTGAAGTGAATGGCCGATAGTTTCATTCTAAGTCTTTTGGTTATCAAATCACCATTCTAACATTGATCATGATACTTAGTCCATACTTCTAGGTGCACTTTCGATCACTATTTAATTGTGGATGTTTTTCCTCGAGCATACATCATTGTATCATTTGATCTGACTAATGTTATCTCCTTGTTCACATAATTGTGGAAATCCATCTATTTGGAAATCTCAATGAATTGTCGCTGAGTTCATCAGCCACCTCCCCATTCTCTCCTTGGTTTAATGATGAACTTTTGTCTCGGAACTCACTTACATAGTTCATCTCCCGAGAATCTCACATTCTCATCTCGTCAATTGGTGTCGCACCTTCTGTTCTCACGCATCCTAAGTCTGAGGTATCCTGACACCAATCAGATCTGAATCTCGGTCGGATATGATAGTTGGAACATAATTCCAAGAGTCAGAACTTGGGTCTTTATATGACCCGGTAAGGTGGTGTCATGCCTAGCCCACCTGGCCGGAGGCCCTATTGTTATAGTTTCCTTTTTAACAAGGTTAACCATTTTTCCATGAGGAAATTGAATGCCTTGTTTAATAAGTTTATCTTGATGGATCCTTCGTGTATCCGAAGTCCGACCTTTGCTTGAAAACCATGTCAATGCTATCTCGAAGCATGTATGTGGTACTCCTATCTTCAATAAGAACACTTGAAGCACAATGCTAAATTTTCTTAATCAAATTATCCAAACATCATTGTATGGGTAATGTCATGAAAATTCTCTCCCCTTTCCTAAAGGGTTTTCTACAATTATATCCTGTCATGGGTATCATGATCTGCTTGTCCTTGGGAAGGATATACCCCTGAAATATGTGTTTAAACACATTTTCTATTCCATTGTTCTATTTGATGTGATAATCATATTTCCCTTTCATTGTTTGGTTTAACCTTTCTTGTGATCTATATGATCTAAGCAACAATATTCTCCTGCTTTTGTAAACACCTCGGTGTACAATTCTGTCAGAAAGACCCTGTTACTTTTGTTGATGACATTCCGGTAACCACCGATGGACGAGAACTTTGCCTACTGGTCCACCTCGTTCAACGAGCAGGAAGATGGTTCTCTTCATCCCTCGCCCTTGGTACCAATGTTGTTGCCGATATAACCGACAGACTATCCTCTGACTTGCCTTGCTTACATGATTGTGCAAGATGTCACCCACCTTCCTACTTTTAGACCACATGGTGGGCCCATAACCCACAGTTCCACAGGATCGAAACCTGACTCTCCTGTACACCTTGATGACAAAGTTATCCCTTGCTCTTGGTTTCATAGGTAATTCGTGACTCACTTTCCTAGTAATCTATTCTGGTATCAGACGCAATACCTATTCTCGTTGGTCTGGACCCCTTTTCACACTTTGTTTTAGACTGAACGATTTCCTACCCGCTTGAAACTTCTCATTGTACCTTCTTACTTTACTCTCAAATTTTTTTCTCTCTTAAGTTTCAGTTCGAGAGTTACTTTTCGCCACCTTCCCCGATGTTAGCTACCAGATAGTCAACCTTGTAGAGGCCCGTTCTCTCGGAATAACCCCGCCTTATTCTATCGTAAGTACGATGGAGATCCCGAAGAAAGGATGCCAACTTCTTCATGATGACCTGAAGCAGAGAAATGATGACATCAACGTAATGGATCGATCTCTTCGAGAAGAGAACTAAGACCAAGAAGATTTGTTAGAATTTCGTAACCAGGCTTTTCCCCCTTAGTCCCCCTCTTAAATCTCGGGACGAGATTTCTTGTAGTGGAGGAGAATTGTGACGCCCGGATAATCAGGCTACAGTAACCCTCTGGTAATGATGCCACGTCACCTCGATTATTGTTGATAATATCGCGTTAGATCAGAACCGATCCAAATTCAAATCTGAATTAAAGTTAAAACAATTAAAGTTTTCAAAATTCAAAACCAAATTGTTCCTAACGTGTCAAATAACCCGTAATAAATGTTGGTGAAGAAATCATCTTCTAATAAAATACTTAAATGCACTAAAGAAACTAAAACAACAATAAGACAATTATCTAAAATGCTTTTAAAATAATAAACACATGCAAAACACTTTATTTAAAGTGCGAGAATATTTGGGGGCTGTGACCTATTTAATAACACCAAATTAGTTGTCGCTTTTAAATTTTATAAAACTAAAATAAAAGAAAACCGAAAAGAAATAGAATAAAAAAAGAAGAAGAAAAGAAAACAGAACAAAAGAAAAGAAAAGAAGAAAGAATCCCCCCCCCAACGGCCCACCGACCCACCTGGACCATGCCGGCCCACCTAGCCCATCCGGCCTCACCCCACTCCCCTTAACCCCCGGTCCACACCAAACCCTAGCCCTATCCCCTCGTCCTCCCACTTCCCCCGATTTGGATCAGGGATCCACCCATCGCTCTTTAACGCCCCGGATACAACTTTCCATATTCGTAACTCCGACTCTTACCATTTCCGGCTATGTGATTTATTATTTCCTCCGTGGTTGGGTTTTGTCTGTTGTTTTGCATTTGGTTCTTGTTATGCATCTCGTCTCATGTCATCATTCGCATTGCATCAGCATCTTTTTCATAAAACTTGCATCCGTTCGGGTTCCGCCGTTTCTCTCCGTTGTCCGTTCTGAGCCCGACCACACTCGCACTCGCCCGCGGCACCTCCGAAATATTATTTTATAAGTGGCATAAAAATTTTCTCGGAATGGGTTGCAACTTGTCGTGCGGTCTTATTATAGTGTAGACAGACCGCCTGCCAAGTTTCGTCACATTCGGAGTTCATTTGATAGCCCAACCGTTAAATGTATAGCGGCACCGTTGCCGGTTTATTCGTCGGGTGTTTTCGGTCTCCGAAAACCCATGCCGGGCTGCTATCTCTTCTCTCCCCTCAGTCCAGACCCTCTCGTCACAGCCCACCTGCAGCCCACCTAACCCCCTCTCCGCTCTGGACCGTCCGATCGAGATCAAACGGCTCCGAAACGGCCTCAAACCCCCTAACCCTAGCCCCCTTACTATATATAGATGTCTCCCCTACCAATTTTGGCCTTCCCCTTCCTCCCACCTTGTTTTCCGTGCAGCCCAATCATCAGCGCCGCCGCTCCCCTCCATTTCCGTGCCCCTCCAGCCCCTGCTCGCCACTTGGCAAGTCGCCATTGGGCGCGCCGCCGCCATCCGCCGCTAGGGCCAACCGGCGCCCGCCATGTGGCCTGGCTCCCAGTGCCCGCCATGTGGCCTGGCTCCCAGCGCCCCAGCCTCCTCCCACCTCCCGGCCCGCAACAGGCCCGCCCAGGGCCAGATCTGGGCCCTGAGGGAGCCTGCGCGCCGCCGCCCTCCCGAGCGCTCGCCCGCGCCCGTCCCTGCTCCCTCACCCGACCCCGGTACCTCGTCGTTCGTCGCCGGCGCCCGCGTCCGCCCGACCCCGTCGCCGTCTTGCGTCCCTCCGGCAACCCCGCCGCCGGCGCCCCGTCAGGCCAGCTCCCCGCGCCCTGTTCCTCCCTCCTTTGTCCCCTCTCCCTATCCTCCTCTAAGGTTTCTCTCTCTCCCCTTGCAAGATCCGCCGCCGCCGCCAGAGAACCTCGTCGCCGGCCTCCTCGTCCTCAAGTCTCGCCGGATCCGGGGTCCCCAGGCCCGGATCCACCCGTTCCCGTCCGTCCCGACCATCCCCGGCCTCCGCCCCTGCCGGAACCCGGTGCCTCCGCCTCCAGCGCCGCCGTGCCCTACGTCCTCTGCATCGGGCGGGAGGAGGTCGAGCTCCTCCAGCATCGGCGTGGGCCCGGCCCAGCATGCGCCCAGCGCGCCGGCCCAGCCACCGGCCTCCCCAGATCTGCACCGCTTGGGCCTCCTCATCTCCAGCCGGGCCAAGAGCCCATGGTGAGCTGCCCAGTTCATGTAGCTCCAGTTACGGCCCATGTAGTTTTTTTCCATGCGCTGTGAATTTTTCCATTATCTAGAGACCGCCTGTTTTACAAAAAAACCCCTAAGCATCATGCATTTAATATCTCTCAAACTGTGCATCGGATTAAAATAATTTATATATGTAAAATGCCCAGAAAATTGTGTAGATTAATAATATGTCATTTTCATCCCATATTAAAATGTTTAAATTGCTGTTTGCATTAATGTGCATAAATGCCATGCTAAAATGATTTATCTCATAACTAAATAACCGTAGCTCCATTTTAAATAACTTTATATGTAAATGGGGTGGAAAAATGCCTAGATTAACATGGTCCACTTTGTTTTACTGTTTAACAACTCTAAGATCGTGTTCTGGGCAGAACAGTACCAAATTCATAAATTGCACATGAGGATTTTCCGGAATTGTTGTTTTGTTCTTCCGGCCTCATTTAAACTTGCCTAGATAGGTAATTTTCATATGCTTCACCCCTTTCCATGTTTAACAACATTTAACATTGTTGTGTACCTAAAAGAGAGTGAACTAAATAACTCAGATGTGGTGTTTAGTCAATAGGCAACTCGTTGCATATTGAGCTCCACTTAACTTGTAGTATTGCTTGTTGCACTTTGCCATGCCATGCCTCATTGAACCGGTCATGCATCATACTTGGTTGTGCATCATGCCATGTTTATGTGATGTTTGTTTACCATGTTGTTTGCTTCTTTCCGGGTTGCCTTCGGTTTCGTTCCGGAGTTGTGAGGATTCGTTCGACTACTCCCGTTCGTCTTCTTCATGGACTCGTTCTTCCTCCTCGCGGGATTTCAGGCAAGATGACCGCTACCCTGGATCTCACCTATTTATCAAGCCATCTCAAATTGCCATGAACCTCTAACCTTTGATACCCTTCCTAGCGAACCGTTGCTTGGCTATGTTACCGCTTTGCTCAGCCCCTCTTATAGCGTTGCTAGTTGCAGGTGAAGTTGAAGATTGCTCCATGGTGGACAGGATTTTGGTTGGGATATCACAATATCTCTTATATTATTAATGCATCTATATACTTGGTAAAGGGTGGAAGACTCGGCCTTTTTGCCTGGTGTTTTGTTCCACTCTTGCCGCCCTAGTTTCCGTCATACCAGTGTTATGTTCCCGGATTTTGCGTTCCTTACGCGGTCGGGTGATTTATGGGACCCCCTTGACAGTTCGCTTTGAATAAAACTCCTCCAGCAAGGCCCAACCTTGGTTCTACCATTTGCCTCACCACCACCTATCCCTTTCCCTTGGGTCGGCCAACCCGAGGGTCATCTTTATTTTAGCCCCCCCGGGCCAGTGCTTGTCTAAGTGTTGGTCCGAACCGGGCAGACTGCGGGGCCACCTCGGGGCAACTCGAGGGCTGGTTTTACTCGTAGACTGACCTATCCGGTGTTGCCCTGAGAACGAGATATGTGCAGCTCCTATCGGGATTGTCGGCGCATCGGGCGGCTTTGCTGGTCTTGTTTTACCATTGTCGAAATGTCTTGTAAACCGGGATTCCGAGTCTGATCGGGTCTTCCCGGGAGAAGGTCTATTCCTTCGTTGATCGCGAGAGCTTGTCATGGGCTAAGTTAGGACACCCCTGCAGGGTATAATCTTTCGAAAGCCGTGCCTGCGGTTATAGGCAGATGGGAATTTGTTAATGTCCGGTTGTAGATAACTTGACACCAGATCCGAATTAAAATGCATCAACCGCGTGTGTAGCCGTGATGGTCTCTTTTCGGCAGAGTCCGGGAAGTGAACACGGTTTCTGTGTTATGACGTAAGTAGGTGTTCAGGATCACCTCTTGATCATTGCTAGCTTCACGACCGTTCCTTTGCTTCTCTTCTCGCTCTTATTTGCGTATGTTAGCCACCATACATTGCTTAGTCGCTGCTGCAACCTCACCACTTTACGCCTTCCTTTCCCATGAAGCTTTGCTAGTCTTGATACCCATGGTAATGGGATTGCTGAGTCCTCGTGGCTCACAGATTACTACAACAACAGTTGCAGGTACAGGTTATGCGATGATCATGACGCTAGAGCGATGCTTGCTTGCGTTGAGTTCTTCTTCTGCTTCTTCGATCAGGGGATAGGTTCCAGGTCGGCAGCCTGGGCTAGCAGGGTGGATGTCGCTTGAGTTTCTGTTTGTGTTTCATCCGTAGTCGGATGTTGATCTTATGTATGATGATGTTGTATTCATGTGGCATTGTATGCCTTATGTATGTATCCCATCTATTATGTAATGTTGATGTAATGATATCCACCTTGCAAAAGCGTCTCAATATGCGGGTCTATCCCTGGTGGGACCTTCGAGTTCCTTTTGGATAGGGTCGCATATTGGGCGTGACAAGTTGGTATCAGAGCCTCGACCGTCCATAGGAGCCCCCTTGTTTGTTGGCCGTTGTTGAGTCTAGAAGAAAACTATTTTGAGTCTTAGGATTATATATATCGGAGAGTAGGATACTTTTTACTCCTCAGTCCCTTCGTCGCTCTGGTGAGGTCTCCTGACATAGATGTTTTGTTTTTCCTCTCCTCAAATTTCACTAAAAATATTTAGGATCACGCGGGTATCTTGGAATCGTTCCGATGGTTTTGTGACGAGAACATTGTTCTTGGTGCCTCCTGTCTATTATGTGGCTTTGACCCGGGGAGTTGAGCTCCGAGGTGTTGTCGTCACAATTTTATCGTTGCAGTTCTGGAATACCTGAGTTTTGCCGACATCGAAAAATCTCTTTTATGCAGTTGTTGGTGAGATAACCTCGACGCCACCCAGTACTGGGGCGGGAGTTCGGGAGTATTGCCATAGCTCGTATAACGGATGCTTTTCGAAGGTTGAGGTACACGATTTCCGAAGGTTTCTTGGTTATGTGTTGACGGATGGATACATCTTGGATGTAGGTATTGTTAGTTTGGGTGAGATATTTATTGCTTCCCCTGTATCCCCAACACCAGATTGCATTACCAGAAAGTTTCGGGAGTTTATAGGTGGGAATTCTAGTAGCTCCCAGGATATCTTTCCGACAGATGCATGATATGGGATTGGGTAAATCTCTATCATATGTATTTGTTCCGGCTTATTCTGCAAGCGAAATCCTTTGTTTTGTTTTATTTGTGGTATTCGAGTTGCTTCAATGTCAAGTGTTGAGTCCATACTACGGTGTTCTCATATTTCTATGGGAGTACTAATCCTTTTGATCATCGAGGTCATCATGTCAACTCTTTTCCAACCGGTGTGCTTCTCTTCAAGTGGATCCGATCATTTTCAACATCCGCAAGATCAACTATAAGTTTTCTCACCGGTGTTGGTTTCATCCTGTTGGGGAACGTAGCAGAAATTCAAAAATTTTCCTACGTAACACCAAGATCTATCTATGGAGAGACCAGCAACGAGTAGAAAGAGAGAGGACATCTACATACCCTTGTAGATCGCTAAGAGGAAGCGTTCAAGTGAACGGGGTTGATGGAGTCATACTCGTCGTGATTCAAATCACCGATGATCAAGTGCCGAACGCACGGCACCTCCGCGTTCAACACACGTACAGCCCGGTGACGTCTCCCACGCCTTGATCCAGCAAGGAGAGAGGGAGAGGTTGAGGAAGACTCCATCCAGCAGCAGCACAACGGCGTGGTGGTGGTGGAGGAGCGTGGCAATCCCGCAGGGCTTCGCCAAGCACCATGGGAGAAGAGGAGGAGGGAGAGGGGCAGGACTGCACCAACGAGAGATCAAATCATCTGTTATGGGCAGCCCTATGCCTCACTATTTATAGGGGAAGAGGGGGCTGCGCCCCCCTCTAGGGTTTCCCACCCCCAAGGGGTGCGGCCAGCCCTAGATGGCAAAGGGGGCGGCGGCCAGGAGGGGGAGAGAGGGGAGGCGCCCACTAGGTGGGCCTTAAGGCCCATCTGGACTAGGGTTTGCCCCCTCCCACTCTCCCTTGCGCCTAGGCCCCTTGTGGGGGGCGCACCAGCCCACCTAGGGGCTGGTCTCCTCCCACACATGGCCCACGCAGCCTTCTGGGGCAGGTGGCCCCACTTGGTGGACCCCCGGGACCCTCCCGGTGGTCCCGGTACAATACCGATATCGCCCGAAACTTTTCCGGTGACCAAAACAAGACTTCCCATATATAAATCTTTACCTCCGGACCATTCTGGAACTCCTCGTGACGTCCGGGATCTCATCCGGGACTCCGAACAACATTCGGTAACCACATACAAGCTTCCTTTATAACCCTAGCGTCATCGAACCTTAAGTGTGTAGACCCTACGGGTTCGGGAGACATGCAGACATGACCGAGACGTTCTCCGGTCAATAACCAACAGCGGGATCTGGATACCCATGTTGGCTCCCACATGTTCCACGATGATCTCATCGGATGAACCACGATGTCAAGGACTCAATCGATCCCGTATCCAATTCCCTTTGTCTAGCGGTATTTTACTTGCCCGAGATTCGATCGTCGGTATACCGATACCTTGTTCAATCTCGTTACCGGCAAGTCACTTTACTCGTTCCGTAACACATCATCCCGTGATCAACTCCTTGGTCACATTGCGCATATGATGATGTCCTACCGAGTGGGCCCAGAGATACCTCTCCGTTTACACGGAGTGACAAATCCCAATCTCGATCCGCATAAAACAATAGATACTTTCGGAGATACCTGTAGTGTACCTTTATAGTCACCCAGTTACGTTGTGACGTTTGATACACCCAAGGCACTCCTACGGTATCCAGGAGTTACACGATCTCATGGTCAAAGGAAGAGATACTTGACATTGGTAAAGCTCTAGCAAACGAACTACACGATCTTTGTGCTAAGCTTAGGATTGGGTCTTGTCCATCACATCATTCTCCTAATGATGTGATCCCGTTATCAACGACATCCAATGTCCATAGCCAGGAAACCATGACTATCTGTTGATCACAACGAGCTAGTCAACTAGAGGCTCACTAGGGACATATTGTGGTCTATGTATTCACACGTGTATTACGATTTCCGGATAATACAGTTATAGCATGAATAAAAGATAATTATCAAGAACAAGGAAATATAATAATAATACTTTTATTATTGCCTCTAGGGCATATTTCCAACAGTCTCCCACTTGCACTAGAGTCAATAATCTAGTTCACATCGCCATGTGATTAACACTCACAGGTCACATTGCCATGTGACTAATACCCAAGAGTTTACTAGAGTCAGTAGTCTAGTTCACATCACTATGTGATTGACACTCAATGAGTTTCTTTTTGTTTGATCATGTTGCTTGTGAGAGAGGTTTTAGTCAACGGGTCTGAACCTTTCAGATCCGTATGTGCTTTACAAATCTCTATGTCATCTCCTAGATACAGCCACCACGCTCTATTTGGAGCTAATCCAAATAACTGTTCTACTTGGAGCTATTCTAAATTGTTGCTCCATTATATGTATCCGGTATCTCTACTCAGAGCTATCCGGTTAGGTGTCAAGCTTGCATCGACGTAACCCTTTACGACGAACTCTTTTACCACCTCCATAATCGAGAAAAATTCCTTAGTCCACTAATTTCTAAGGATAACTTTCACCGCTGTCCTGTGATCCATTCTTGGATCACTCTTGTACCCCTTGATTGACTCATGGCAAGGCACACTTCAGGTGCGGTACTCAGCATGGCATACTGTAGAGCCTACGTCTAAAGTATAGGGGACGACCTTCGTCCTTTCTCTCTTTGCTGCCGTGGTCGAGCTTTAAGTCCTAACTTCGTACCTTACAACTCAGGCAAGAACTCCTTCTTTGACTGGTCCATCTTGAACACCTTCAAGATCATGTCAAGGTATGTGCTCATTTGAAAGTATTATTAAGCATTTTGATCTATCCTTATAGATCTTGATGCTCAATGTTCAAGTAGCTTAATCCAGGCTTTCCATTGAAAAACACTTTCAAAATAACCCTATATGCTTTCCAGAAATTCTACGTCATTTCTGATCAACAATATGTCAACAACATATACTCATCAGAAATTCTATAGTGCTCCCACTCACTTCTTTGGAAATACAAGCTTCTCGTAAACTTTGTACAAACCCAAAATCTTTGATCATCATCAAAGCACACATTCCAACTCCGAGATGCTCACTCCAGTCCTTAGAAGGATTGCTGGAGCTTTGCATACTTATTAGCATCTTTTGGGATTGACAAAACCTTCCGGTTGTATCACATACAACCTTTCCTCAAGTATAACGTCGAGGAAACAATGTTTTGACATCCTATCTGCAAGATTTCATCAATCATGCAGTAACTGCTAATCCAATTCCAACAGACTCTTAGCATCGCTACGAGTGAGAAAACCTCACCGTAATCAACTCCTTGAACTTGTCAAAAAATATCTTAACGACAAGTCGAGCTTTCTTAATGGTAATTCTTACCATCATTGTCTGTCTTCCTTTTAAAATCCATCCGTACCCAATGGCCTTACGACCATCAAGTATTTCTTCCAAAGTCATGGATCCGTTCTCGGATTTTATGGCCTCGAGCCATTTATCGGAATCCGGGCCCACCATTGCTTCTCCATAGCTCGTAGGTTCATTGTTGTCCAGCAACATGACTTCCAAGACAGGATTACGTACCACTCTGATGTAGTACGTATCCTTGTCATCCCACGAGGTTTGGTAGTGACTTGATCCGAAGTTTCATGATCAACATCACAAGCTTCCACTTCAATTGGTGTAGGTGCCACAGGAACAACTTCCTGTGCCCTGCCACACACTAGTTGAAGAGACGGTTCAATAACCTCATCAAGTTTCCACCATCCTCCCACTCAATTCTTTCGAGAGAAACTTTTTCTTGAGAAAGGACCCGATTCAAGAAACAATCCATATTGCTTTCGGATCTGAATTAGGAGGTATACCCAACTGTTTTGGGTTTCCTATGAAGATGCATTTTATCCGCTTTGGGTTCGAGCTTATCAACCTGAAACTTTTTCATATAAGCGTCGCAGCCCCAAACTTTTAAGAAACGACAACTTAGGTTTCTCTAAACCATAATTCATACGGTGCCATCTCAACGGAATTACGTGGTGCCCTATTTAAAGTGAATGTGGTTGTCTCTAATGTCTAACCCATGGACAATAGTGGTAATTCGATAAGAGACATCATGGTACGCACCATATCCAATAGGGTGCAACTATGATGTTCGGACACACCATCACACTATGGTGTTCCAGGCGGTATTAATTGCGAAACAATTTCCACAATGTCTTAATTGTGTGCCAAAACTCGTAACTCAGATATTCATCTCTATGATCATATCATAGACATTTTATCCTCTTGTCACAATGATCTTCTACTTCACTCTGAAATTACTTGAACCATTCAATAATTCAGACTTGTGTTTCATCAAGTAAATATTCTCAACATCTACTCGAATCATCTGTGAAGTAAGATCATAACGATATTCACTGCATGCCTCAGCACTCATTGGATTGGACACATCAAAATGTGTTACTTCCAACAAGTTGCTATCTTGTTCCATCTTACTGAAAACGAGGCTTTTCAGTCATATTGCCCATGTGGTATGATTTGCATATCTCAAGTGATTCAAAATCAAGTGAGTCCAAACGGTCCATTTGCATGGAGTTTCTTCATGCATATACACCAATAGACATGGTTCGCATGTCTCAAACTTTTCAAAAACGAGTGAGTCCAAAGATCCATCAACATGGAGCTTCTTCATGCGTTTTATACCATTATGACTTACATGGCAGTGCCACAAGTAAGTGGTACTATCATTACTATCTTATATCTTTTGGCATGAAAATGTGTATCACTACGATCGAGATTCAATAAACCATTCAGGTTTAATACTAATCTTGATGGTAGAGGGAGCGTGCGATGTTTGATCACATCAAACTTGGAAACACTTCCAACATATATCGTCAGCTCACCTTTAGCTAGTCTTCGTTTATTCCGTAGCTTTTATTTCGAGTTACTAACACTTAGCAACCGAACCGGTATCTAATACCCTGGTGCTACTAGGAGTACTAGTAAAGTACACATTAACATAATGTATATCCAATATACTTCTATCGACCTTGCCAGCCTTCTTATCTACCAAGTATCTAGGGTAATTCTGCTCCAGCGGCTATTCCCCTCATCACAGAAGCACTTAGTCTCGGGTTTGGGTTCAACCTCGGGTTTCTTCACTGGTGCAGCAGCTGATTTGCCGTTTCATGAAGTATCCCTTCTTGCACTTGCCCTTCTTGAAACTAGTGGTTTCACCAACCATCAACAATTGATGCTCCTTCTTGATTTCTACTTTCGCGGTGCCAAACATCGCGAATACCTCAAGGATCATCATATCTATCCCTGGTATGTTATAGTTCATCACGAAGCTCTAGCAGCTTGGTGGCAATGACTTTGGGGAAACATCACTATCTCATCTGGAAGATTAACTCCCACTTGATTCAAGTGATTGTTGCACTCAGACAATCTGAGCACAAGCTCAACGATTGAGCTTTTCTCCCTTAGTTTCCAGGCTAAGAAAATCGCCGGAGGTCTCATACCTCTTGACGTGGGCACGAGCCTGAAATCCCAATTTCAGCCCTCGAAACATCTCATATGTTCCGTGACGTTTCGAAAATGTCTTTGGTGCCTCTACTTAAACCATTTAACTGAACTATCACGTAGTTATCAAAACGTGTATGTTCGATGTTCGAAACATCCACAAACGACGTTTGGGGTTCAGCACACTGAGCAGTGCATTAAGGACATAAGTGTTCTACTGTCCGCATAATCGCTACTGTCAACTTTCAACTATATTTTCTCTAGGAACATATCTAAACAGTGGAACTAAAGCGCGAGCTTACGACATAATTTGCAAAAAGGTCTTTTGACTATGTTCAAGATAATTAAGTTCATCTTATGAACTCCCACTCAGATAGACATCCCTCTAGTCATCTAAGTGATTACATGATCCGAGTCAACTAGGCCGTGTCCGATCATCACGTGAGACGGACTAGTCATCATCGGTGAACATCTTCATGTTGATCGTATCTACTATATGACTCATGCTCGACCTTTCGGTCTCCGTGTTCCGAGGCCATGTCTGCACATGCTAGGCTCGTCAAGTTAACCCTAAGTGTTTTCGCTGTGTAAAACTGTCTTACACCCGTTGTATGTGAACGTAAGAATCCATCACACCCGATCATCACGTGGTGCTTAGAAGCGACGAACTGTAGCAACGGTGCACAGTTAGGGGAGAACACTTCTTGAAATTTTGTAAGGGATCATCTTATTTACTACCGTCGTCCTAAGTAAACAAGATGCATAAACATGATAAACATCACATGCAATCAAATAGTGACATGATATGGCCAATATCATTTTTGATCCTTTTGATCTTCATCTTCGGGGCTCCATGATCATCATCGTCACCGGCATGACACCATGATCTCCATCATCATGATCTCCATCATCATGATCTCCATCATCGTGTCTTCATGAAGTTATCACGCCAACGACTACTTCTACTTCTATGGCTAACGCGTTTAGCAATAAAGTAAAGTAATTTACATGGCGTTGTTAAATGACACGCAGGTCATACAATAAATAAAGACAACTCCTATGGCTCCTGCCGGTTGTCATACTCATCGACATGCAAGTCGTGAATCCTATTACAAGAACATGATCAATCTCATACATCACATATCATTCATCACATTCTTCTTGGCCATATCACATCACAAAGCATACCCTGCAAAACCAAGTTAGACGTCCTCTAATTGTTGTTTGCATGTTTTACGTGGCTGCTATGGGTTTCTAGCAAGAACGTTTCTTACCTACGCAAAACCACAACGTGATATGCCAATTGCTATTTACCCTTCATAAGGACCCTTTTCATCGAATCCGTTCCGACTAAAGTGGGAGAGACTGGTACCCGCTAGCCACCTTATGCACCAAGTGCATGTCAATCGGTGGAACCTGTCTCACGTAAGAGTACGTGTAAGGTCGGTCCGGGCCGCTTCATCCCACAATACCGTCGAAACAAGATTGGACTAGTAACTGTAAGCATATTGAACAACATCAACGCCCACAACTACTTTGTGTTCTACTCGTGCAAAGAATCTACGCAATAGACCTAGCTCATGATGCCACTGTTGGGGAACGTAGCAGAAATTCAAAAATTTTCCTACGTAACACCAAGATCTATCTATGGAGAGACCAGCAACGAGTAGAAAGAGAGAGGACATCTACATACCCTTGTAGATCGCTAAGCGGAAGCGTTCAAGTGAACGGGGTTGATGGAGTCGTACTCGTCGTGATTCAAATCACCGATGATCAAGTGCCGAACGCACGGCACCTCCGCGTTCAACACACGTACAGCCCGGTGACGTCTCCCACGCCTTGATCCAGCAAGGAGAGAGGGAGAGGTTGAGGAAGACTCCATCCAGCAGCAGCACAACGGCGTGGTGGTGGTGGAGGAGCGTGGCAATCCCGCAGGGCTTCGCCAAGCACCATGGGAGAAGAGGAGGAGGGAGAGGGGCAGGACTGCACCAACGAGAGATCAAATCATCTGTTATGGGCAGCCCTATGCCTCACTATTTATAGGGGAAGAGGGGGCTGCGCCCCCCTCTAGGGTTTCCCACCCCCAAGGGGTGCGGCCAGCCCTAGATGGCAAAGGGGGCGGCGGCCAGGAGGGGGAGAGAGGGGAGGCGCCCACTAGGTGGGCCTTAAGGCCCATCTGGACTAGGGTTTGCCCCCTCCCACTCTCCCTTGCGCCTAGGCCCCTTGTGGGGGGCGCACCAGCCCACCTAGGGGCTGGTCTCCTCCCACACATGGCCCACGCAGCCTTCTGGGGCAGGTGGCCCCACTTGGTGGACCCCCGGGACCCTCCCGGTGGTCCCGGTACAATACCGATATCGCCCGAAACTTTTCCGGTGACCAAAACAAGACTTCCCATATATAAATCTTTACCTCCGGACCATTC